>NW_017728932.1:12783517-12876803 GCF_001723895.1 Crocodylus porosus | reverse complement strand
ACTGGTCATAACTGTGCAAGTTCTTTGTGTGTGTGTGTGTGTATACTGGTCATAACTGTGCAAGTTGTGTGTGTGTGTGTACATGCCTAAATAAAATATATCAAAGGACCCAATTCTTTCTGAAGTAACAGGTACCAGCAACTCTGATAGGGCTGGGACTATTGTTCAGCACATCTGAAAGTCTGACCTCTGTCCATGATATACATCGGCTTCTCAGTGCTTTTTTCTTTTTGGTGGTTTTTTTTTTAATTCTTTTAAAAAAATAGTACTGCATTTTAGGTACTGATTATTATTTAAGAGGAAAAAAATCATTCAGTTCTAGGAAGGACAGTAGAAGTCTAGCCCAAGTTGGTGACCACAGCAAAGCTGAGGTGGTATAAATACATGGACTGTTTTGTTCCAGATTGTGTTCCTGGAGTGATAAGATTGTATCTCGCCTCCAGGAAAGCAGGATCTTCTTTTCCAGACCATCCGTGGCATTCAGTGGAACTTGCCCTGGATGCCTAGTGGGATGATTCAGGATTTGACCATTTTTGTTTCATCAGTTAATTCTACTGACCCCTGTTTTCTCTCGTGGTTCATTTTTACAAGCAGACAATCTAGTAATGAATTGTAGGAAAGGAAAAATAATTTCACTTAAAAATTTTTATTCCTGTGCACTACACTGAATGGTTACATTCTCTTTCTCAGCTATTTATAAGGGGAACAAAGCTGCTTTTATTTAGGGATGTTGGGCAAGAATAATTACTATATTTTCTAATGATAAGGCACACCTGTGTATAGTATTGTATGATTCTGAATATCCCTCTAAGAGGGTAAAATTTTTTCAGGAAAAGTTATTTAACTTAAGTTTTATTTAAATGTTGGTCAGTTTTCATTACGATTATTTAAATTATTTTTCAACAGATAGCTGTGGTGCATAAGATGCATCTTAATTTTGGAGGGAAAACACCACTTGTACACTGGAAAATACAATAAACAGCCTCAGAAAGATCTTTATTGCTAAAAGCAATGTGGGTCTAGACTCCATTTGTCTTTACCCTACACTGTAATTCACACATGATTGTAAGATTTAATAAGCTCTTTCGTTTTGTTTTAGAAGCTCTTTTTACTTACAATTCATTACTACATACTGTGGTATTAAGACTTAACTTTCCAGCTGGCCACTGGAGTACTGCAGGTTTGACATATTACTGTGGGGATTTTATTATTAGGTTGAAATACTCCGTTAGTAACGAAGAGAGTTGAAATTGGTTTATCTCCAACAGGAATTAGGTTAATGTTCGTATGCTAAGAGTTCCATTGGTAGCAGTTCTTCCCAGAACAAATGTTCATCATTGATGGCAGCAGGTATGCCTACGGAGAATTAAGAAATATACCTAGCTTTTCCCGATCCGGCTTGTATTGCATTGTACATTATTGCTTTTTAAAATTGCCTGCGTCCATGTTGTCTTGTGCTGTGATCACCCCATTTCTCATCAGCCAAGCAGGCTCACAGTGGATCTGCTTGAATGGGAGCCCTCATATTTTCAGATACTGATGGTGGCATTTCATTGGGTGAAATAAGTGAATCAGAGTAGTGTTCTGGAGAGCACCTACCCCTAAAGTGTTCGCATAGACATGATGCAACTGTTAAACATGTGCTGCGTTTAATCCTGGATGTGGGTACATTTCTTTGGGGGGGGGGGGCAGATAGCTCCCTTACACAGACACACTGACAGACCCTCCTAATATTACTGACATTAGCAACTTCTATGTGATGTTCTGTATAAGATACCAAATATATGTATTTTAGCAATTCATTTAAAAAGTAGTGATTTTACTAACCCTTGTTCACATCTGGTTTTTATCTCAAAGAACAGTTTAACCTAAGTTTGTCACAAAATCAGCTTCCAGATCCCAAATGCTTATGAGGATGCTTCCAGCTTAATATGATTTTCTTGTGAGTTTTACAGTCCTTTAAATTGAACGGTGTGCCCTTTTTAAACTTAATTTGACGGCATTAAATTTATCCTCAAATTCCAAGCAAGAGTACATTAAAAACTGTTCCCGGTCACATACTGTTTTTGTGTCTCCCAGGTATTTGATAATGCCATAAACAAGTAATTACTAATCCAGTGAACTATTAAAAGTCGATAATTGTGAAGAATAGAGAGAAGACTAGCTTTCTGACAAGCTGGTTTACCTTAATTAAATTGGTGAGTGATTAATATGGACAGCTGATCTTGTGGCTTTAATTAGATGCATTTAGAGTTTTGTGTGAATAAGAGATGTCTCGAACCATCCCATAGGTTAATGGCAATACAATACTCTTATCACAGGCATGTATCTTTCAAATGGCTCAGTAGATGGTTAATAACACGTTTTAAAGCTTGATTTGGAACTTCTCTTAATGGGTTATTAGAAAACAGAATCCACAGCCTTTAGCCTTTTCTATACATAACTTAATTTCAGTGGAATATTTAAAAAGGTGCTATGAAGAGGTTTAGACTTGCAGTTTGTGGTTTTGCATTCCAGAATAGATTATAGAAAACCCAGTACAAAAAAATGGTGATTTTAAAAGTCAGTACACTATCAGTGGATCCTAATTTTGTATGGCATGGCTAGAAATCCAGGAATAAAGCACATTAGTGTATGGGATCTTGAAAGAGAATATTAGTGTCCCTATCCAAGCAGCCTGTTGCAAAAAGTAAACAGAAAGAACTGTAAAATACAGCTTTATTTATCACTATTTATGCTCTTTTATTAGAAGCACAGATAAGGGGGAGAAATATGATTTTTGTCTTTACAAAGAATGACGGGGGCGGGAAATCTAGATTAGGGCATACTCAGTTGAGCCATTAGTTTTATCATAGCTCTGGACGGCTCTGTCAACTTTCAGTTTAGAGCAAGAGTGACTTTTTCCTTACTTTATTTCTTCCATGAACTCAGCAGGCAAGAGGGACAGCAGTGCATGCTTGTTTTGTCTTTTGAAAGACAAACACGAAAATGTTCCTTTTTTATGTAACAGGTTTTTTTTAAGACCTCTCAGTATAGCAATTTTTTTCAGGTAGGGTTGAAAATTTTGCTTGAATTGATATAAGAATTTTATGGTAAAACAAAAGAGGTGAGCAGGGACTGGGACTTATAAAATGCATGTTAACAGGCTAGCAAACCTCTCTCAGAATGAACTACAGAGAATGTAACAGTAGGGACAAATGAACAAATTCCAGAGAAGGAAAACAGGATAGGGACTTACGCTGGGCAGGCACGTAGATAGTTACCGCAGGGCAGCGGATGTGTGGCAAAGCTCCGTGCACGTTTTAACTTGCTGTAATGGGGTTGGTTTTTTTTTCTGTACCCAAACCTAAGTAATGTGACTTCCCTATAGAGCAAGGAGACTGTAAACCTGAACTGAAATAGTGTTGTACCTCTGCATGGTAGTAGCTCAGTGAATTCCACGGTTGTGGCACTAAGGTTAGTTTGAAGTGTGTAGCTATAAAGCCTCTCTCATTCTGGTGTGAAGTTTTACTAAATTCTTAACTGCACAGGTGCTGCCATTAACTTCAGCAAATGCTGCCACCTGGTACCAAAGGCACATAAAACTGCTAAAAGATGTGAGGGCCTTTATTCCATTTGCCATGTCCTTTGTCAGAATACTGTGGCATAGTTTATAAAATGCAGGTCCAGCCTCCGGGTTACTGCTTCTTTGGGAGTGGTGAGTTGAGTGGCAAAGTTACTTCTCTTAGTTACAACTATAATTTTGTGGTGTTCATTTAAAAAGATAATTATATTAGCTTTTTGGGGGGAGGTGGGAGTGGGGAGGGTAAAAGCAAATGATTCAAATAAAAACCTTTTACTGCTGAAATTGCTTAACTCCAACTCTGTCTTCACACATCAGGGCTTAATGCTGATAGTGATTTACTTACACTTCCTAGTTAATAATTAGACATTGGGCGACACCATATATCACTCCTAATGGAATATATGGGGTCTGATGAGAGTTTTCTGTTTTGACTAATAAATTTTAGCCAGAATCGCCAAGCTTAATGAAATATTACAGCTTTGGAAGTGTTCTAGGTCTTGTGCTGCGAAAACAGTGTTACTTTATTCAGTAAATGAATTTATCATTCATTCTGTATCCTGGGTCCTAGCTGGCTCTGGAGCATGGACTGAATGCAAGACTGAACTAGAAAGCGGAAAAACTAATCAAATCTTTAAAGACCATAGGCAGCGAGGCAGGTCTAGACTGACTTTTTCAGTGGTAGCCTCTGGCTAACATCCACTTTTATTTTAGTAACCATTGTTAGCATGATTTATATCTTCAGCTTTAGGACGCACACTATTTAGATGTAATAAGATGCTTCACGGCGTTTATTTCCATTTCCTAATTTCTCTCCTGTCCCTACTCCCTCTGCCCCCCTCTCTCCCTCCTGTTTTGTTTGCTGCTCAACCTCCTAAATCTTGCAGTCACCCCTGCATAGAAAGGTCATTTTCACCTTGAGCTCCAAGGTCAAGAAAACAGCCCCTGCTGTGACTGATGGCTGGATTCCGTCTTGGTTTTTTCTCCGCTGTTGCATGTGGCTTTCCCTGTTAGCACCTCTGCATACAGATGGGAGAACAGACACCAGCATGAATCACCCATGCCTGTTCGCTGCCCCCCTCCCACCACTGCCAAAAGTAAGAGCTCCTTTGGTATTAATATGTTTAAGACCCCTCCATACCTAGTGTCTCGACTGCTGCAGAGACCAGATCCTTTCTTGTCCAAGATGCCTACATTGCAGCACCAGGAACAGGGAACCCTAAGTCCAGCTGCGTTAGGAAGGATTCATTCCACCCACTCCTGCCTGTGCGATTCAGCACACTGTAATGGGTGTAGTAGGAGGGGTACTAGGTGCATATTGAACTGGCTGGTCTTGGACTTGGTGACTGATCAGAAAGAAATGGTTCCCCCGGAGCAGGCCCTCTACTGGAAATGTCTTGCTGCTTAGGTTTTGAGTTTAATCTTAGACTATGACAGCAGCAATACCACCAGCCAGTTCTACCAGCCCCAGACCATTCAGCATACTCTGTAGCCCGCACCTGACTCCTCTTGTATCCTAGAGAAAAGGGATAGCTGGTGCAAGGGGTTGCGTGGGAGAATTACATGCTTGTAGTGACCCAGCTTCATAAGGTGGCAAGCAGCAGTGTTCTGCATGAGGGCAGCTCCTTATAGAGTGCACTGCAGTAATGTAGCCTGGAGTGAACGTTGATTAGATGCATTATGGTCACAGTGGTGCTCTTAATCCATTCGAGAGAGACAGAAAGGCATTTCCCTCTTGAGATTGCTTAGGTCTGTTGCGAATATAAAGAAACCAGATGGATGTCTGAGGGTTGGCATTGTAACACCCTGCAAAGCAAAGCAGAGTAGTGCACAGAGGTATTGTGACTTCAGGAACTACATTTTTTTTTTTCTTATGTATATGAGGAGCTGAACAAAGATAGAAGCATTGCTGAAGTTGTGGCTGGTAGATAATTGGATTCTCCCCTTGTGTTTGTGTACTTAGAAGCAGACAATCTTGTACAAGTTCCCATTTGTAGTGAAAACTGAAGTACTTTAATAGAAAAGCATTTGTAGTTAAAATTTTGATTTAGGGAGTTCATTCTAAGTGAACCTTGGATTTCTGGTGTTTCATAGACTTCCTGCTTGATATGTGGCACTGTAGCAACTCTGTTTATGGCTTTCCTAATTGTTCTTTTTTATTTTTGTATGCGTACATACATACCTTGTAGGATCCTATATTGGAACAAAAGACAGTCTCCCAAGAGATCTCCTGAGCTCAGTGCAAATTTAAACAGTAAGATTCAGAACTTAGCATGCACATTGCGCGACTAATGAATAGAATATATACTGTGTGTCTTATCTGATCAGTGGGATCCTGTCAACATTTCTAAAACTTCTACCATAAATTGCTACCTTTCTTCCTTGTATGCTCTCTGGATATATCCACAATGCAGTCACGCGTGTACGTACATGTACTTAATGTGTTAAATGAAAGACTCTCGCTTTTTAATTATATCAGAGGTGTTCATTCTGGCAGTTTCACACCACTGTTTGCCAGTGGCAATGAAATAGCTTGGGAGCTGCGTTAGATGGAGAGTTAATGTGAATCACATGTCAGAATACTTGCGGAAGGTGAGCTCCATCTTTTTTTCTGGGGGGATATTCCCATCTCTCATTCACAGTGTGATCAGTGATCAAATCCACCTGAATGATTCCGGACATAAATCCTTCAACGTTGTCCGTAGCTATTGCAGAATAATTGCTTTTGCATTGCACTTTTCTGCACACGCTAATTGTGTAAGTCTAGTAACACCTTTATGACATAGCTACGGTCCACATTCCCATTTTATATGTGCGGACACGTGGCAGAGATGTTAGATCATCTGGCCATTGCGTTGGTGTGAGACTAGCAGGGAGCAGAACCCCAGTTGCTGAGTTCCCTACTTGTAATGTATCCTCCAGACTTTGCAGCTTCCAAGTTATTTATCTTGTAATTCACACTTGTCTGTTGGAAAAGGCGATGTCCAGAAAAGCATTTGTCAGGCATTCGGTATATAGCTGTTGCAAGGGAAGAGGGAAACGTGAATTAAATATGCAAATTGCTAGAGTCAGAAAAGAAGTAGAAGGGAATGGCACTACTTTTTAGCCATCAGAGCAAATGAGTGCGTTATCAGGCTGCGGTATCCCAGGCTCTGCCAGTGGGTTTCTCTGTGTCCTCATGCCAAAGAGCCAACGTAAGAGGACACCGTACAATATTAGCAGAATGTTTCTTGCTGGACTACGAAGAAACCGGTGAGACAGTCGCACCATTTCTTCCTGCTTTTAAAACTCTCCCTCCCACCTTGCTTCTGACAGAATATTGACTCGAAACCAAGAGCCCATTTTTGCTTAGCCTTAAGGGCAGCTGTTTACAGAGTAGCAGTGTTACATAGGTTTACTGTGTCGTATGTCTGTGTAACACTGGATTTGGATCTTGTATTTAGCTGCCAGAAGTGACTGTGATGAAGTGGGAGAGATAAACTGATAGATTGTGTGCCAGAAAGATGTTGAGAATCAATCAGATAAACAGGGCAGAGAAATAGCTTGCTGTTTTCTAGTGATAATAAACCAGTGGCCTCTGTTCCCTGCATTTTTAAATGTAATTGCTGTGGCAATAATCTCCCAAAATAAGGAAAAGAAAAAAAAAATCATGGGAGGTTTTTAATTGTGCTTGAATTGCCTGTTCTTTCTTGCAATAAAATGTGACTTGAAGGAGGGTTTGTGTAAATCTTCCTTCGTTGTTTAAGTCTCTATTTTATTAAGAAGCAAAAATCCTCACAAATTATAGCCATCTAATTTTATGACACTTTTAAAAAGTGTGTGCGAGGTGGGAAAGGGTAGCTTTACCTGTGTATTTTAGTGAGTTGTTTAGGAGATTGGTACCCATGGGTGTGTCTACACCTGCCCCCAGTTGCGCAGTTGTTATTGTGCAGTCATTTAGTACTTGCTTTAGCAAATACTAAATGACTGCGCAACAACCATCATTACTGCACAGCCCCAGAGGTGCATGGGTTGTTTCCGACCCTACCGTGCAGTAGCATTGCATCATGGTTTGTGCCCACTGATGTTACATCCCCGTAGCTCATCAGTACAGTGGTAGATGCACACAACACGTAGGCCATGTTTCTTCTGTAGAGCAGTGCTCGGGGGCAGCATTTAATGCCCCAGCTCTGCTCGGTTTGGAGCAGAGGGGCACTGCAAGCAATGTGTGAGGCAGGCTGGCATAAATGGGCATATTATACATGGAGTATACTCAGCCCTTATAGTCAAGGGCCTATTGAGCTCCCATCAATAGTGTTGGCAGTCTTTCTGTTCATTGTTGTAGTATCTGAATTGACCATTGGATTCCTTTCAGGTTTCAAGGGCAAGGAACAGGGGGAAAAATCCCCATGCCTTTCCTCCTTGGGCAGATCCCAACCAGGCTGCATGACCCTCGATTCCTCTTCCATTCCAGAGTCCTGTCAAGATGAGACCTGTCCATCTGTATTGATTAATTTTATTGCTGAAATGCTGCAGCTTGGAAAGCCTGTAGATACCCTGTCATGTGAGGTTTATTTTTTTTTTCTGTATGTTGATAGGCTGACTAATACCCGAGGCATTAGAGCTAGTGGCAGTAAGCAGTAGTACCCAAAAGGCCACATCTGATAGATGGCAGGAAGAGGCACAGATCAAAACCAAGCCTTTTCCTCAGGGCTTGGATAGCAAATAGAAAAGCCTGTTTTAGCATCTCTACTTTAGCTGTAAAAAACATTTTGCTGTGCTGGTCCTTGGAGCAAATGTTATTGCCTTACCAGTGCATGACTTATTTTGTGAAGTGTTTTTTCCTCATAAAGGTTAGGAGAGAGGCACTTGGGATTATGGGGCAGAGGTCTCATTGCAGCTCATGGTGTGTTGCCTGCTGAACAACCACTGTTAATGGGAGCAGTGTGCGTAAGTCCCCACAGGCTCTGAAAACTCAGCCCCTGTTATTCCTTCCAGAAACCAAAGAACGGGGCAAGTCCACAAAGTGCCAGCTGGATCGCACCTTCTCTGCTCTGCTTTGGGCTGTGTCTACTTTTAAAAGAGATTGTCCAGGGTAGGTAGGGTCCATGGAGAAATTTCAGCCTGTTGTTTATTCCTGAGTCCCTGCTCTTTCTGCATCCGTGGTTGCTCCATTCATTACTGCCAAAGGCCCCTCGGTGTCATCTTGCCAGTTCATAGGTAGGAGGCACTGCCAAACCAGATCCTGTCCTCTGGTGTTGCAATGCATTGATCTCCCTGATGGGAGAGACCTGGTGGGTCCATAGTCCCCTGAAAGCATTATTGGGACAGTGCACTGATTTCTGACTTGTGCTTGATTGGGTGCAGTTCCCATCAAGTTGGGAATAATGAATAGCATTAGTCATTAGAGTGGATGAAATGAGAATATAGTTGTCCATGTGTGCATTGTATATATATTTTATATTCCACTATATAGTACACGCTTAGAATCAACAATAAACTTCTTCTTATGGACATGGTATTGCATATTTGCTTTCTGGGAGCTGTTTGTTTTCTACGGGATAAGCAACTGAGGGACAGACCGGCATATGCACTGTTGGTCTGACTTTTTGTGATAATTCATGTACGTTGCACCTGCTTATTTCATGGGCTGGCTGTATTATTTGTACCGAAGTACTGCCTACAAACATCATAGCTTGTTTCACCATGTTTCCCTGATAAGCTCCTCTGGGAAATGGGCTCCGCATTCCCAAGGGTGGCTTCACGTTCCTGCTTTTTAGACAGTGTTGGCCAGTCCAAGTCCATCCCACTTGCTCAGACTCCAGATCTCTAGTTCATTATCCCAGCAGTGGGATGTGAATGGTCGAGCCAGTGTTCTGCGCTGTCCTTCCTCTCTGTCTGCCTGACCTTTTGGGTTCTCAGTTGATATTGATGGGGCGGACTAAACTAATCATAAAATGATGAAGGGAATGCTGCGCCACTCATTGATCTATCTGAAATTAACTGTCCTGCTATAAGTCTTCCTAATGGCCTTCTGTGTTATGCTCCAGTCTCACTTTTATTTCTTATTTTTTGAATGAAGGGGTTAACAGGAATCCACCTGCTCTTGCTGCTGGGTTTTGTGTTATTGATCGTACTCTTTTTGGAGGGGTCACCATGCCACTTAAAATTCTTGCCTTGGCATCAAAAGCTTGTGGGTTGGGATTTTCAGAGGAGTCAAGAGAGTGAGGCAGCCTTGTTTCATTGGGATTTCAATGCCAGAGTCCCTTAGGGCTCCTTGAAAATCTTGATGTCTGTGCTTACCTCTTGTTCTGGACTGTCTTCCTAACTTTGGTCATTTTCTTCCCTTCTCCAGCTTCTCAGAGAACTCATAGAGCGCAAGACCAGCTCTCTAGACCCCAACGATCAGGTGGCGATGGGCAGGTAAGTGATGAGCTTCAGCTTCCTGTATGCCATGCAGCCAGCTTTCTCCCGTTGGTTTGTGATCCCACTGATACAAAGCCTCACAGCCCTCCCTGTTGAACATGAGTTTTTGACAGTGACTTCTGGGGGAAAATTAAGTGTACTAAGTTGCACAGGACAGGGTAAAAACAAGATGGTTTAGGGTTAGCTAAGCAAGGCACTTTCTCTGGCAGTTCCTAGGTTTTGGGCACACTGCTGGCACCTGAATTTGCTGGCCTTCAAGACATATTGCAGGGCTCCTTTCAGTTTGTCCGGAGTTGGAGATTGAGGACACTTGCTTGGGTGGAAGAGGCTTGGCTATACAAGGCTTGGAAATGCTGCTTGGAGATGGGGTGTTCAGTGTAAGCAGGAACTCTTGTGCTTAGCAGGTCCAGGCCTTATAATAAACTTTCGAACTATTGGATTCAGTTGTTGGTGCAGCACCTAGAGGAATAGCTATAAATAAAATAGATAAATCACCTCAATAATAATTAATGGCTTAAACATGATGCCTGAAAGCATTATTACTCTTGCAGCCAGGCTTATTTCTTTTTGAAATCACCTGTGTTATTTCTTTCTGGCTGTTGAGACCTGCTTTCCTGTTTCCCTGATCTTGTATGAGACTCCCCAGGACAGGGAAGGCTGTCTCTCACTGCAGCCTGGCAAGCATGATCTAGATGAAGTGACTGCTCCCTGTTGAAATTTGGCACTGTATCATTACAAGCTCTGGCTTACCTTTGTTTTAAGGGGGGCTGAACTTGCTGTATTGCGATCAGTTAAGCCATTCCCCTGTCTTCTCTCTCCCTGCTCTGAAAAAAGATGCAGTACAGCTAAAAAAGCAGAGGAATAGTTTCTGTGTGCCAAAAATAAAATGTAAATTCTCTTATTTCTCGCTTTAGTACTGTGGTTAGAAAATTAAAAAAATACAAATGCTGCCTAATGAACAGTATACATTTAAATAGCCAAGGGCTATAATTTAGAAAAGCATAAAAGGGGAAACGAAAGGGAAACAGAAAATGCTGGAATCAAATTCTCCTCTGAAAACTAATATTGGAGTGTGTGTGTGTGTTTGAGGGGGGGAGGATTATGCATTAGGAAATTTTGTGTTGGGGAAATAACTTTTATCCGTGTAAAATATTACCCGATTTTTAGTGCGGTGCGTCAGATTTATTTTGTATATGTCTGGAATATTATGGAAAGCTATTCACTATAATTTAACATGATATAGCCAAAATTACATTTAAGTGGTGATTACATTGTACATTTATCTGACTTTACAATAAAATAGATTACAGTAATTAAGATTATATTAAGATTGTGGTAATTGGATTTTGCTAGATTTTTTTCCCTGATGTCGGGTTTCTGTTGTGTAAATCAGGTAAGATGACGCTTGTTTCTTTAAAAAAAAAAAAAAAATGTTTGTGACTAGAAGCACTTGTCCCCCACCTCCCGAAAACTTCTTGGACTTGAACAAGCTCTGCGTGAGCTTGTTCCCTTCTCAAGATCAGGTGGAGATTAAGCCGTACTTGCTTGTTGTTTTCCTTCTGGTCTGTATTTGCTTAAAGAAATGGGTTTAGCATTATGCAGTGGTTCTGGTTTGGGATTTGCTAGTTTTAATGGAGGAAGTGGGAAAGAAGCACTTGCCTGTGATTTTATATATATGTTTTCCAAAAGCGAGGAATGGATCTCATTTACAGGGGATTCTGGCTTTTGCATACTTCACTTGATGAAGTTAATATAACCCCTGTCACTTACAGTCCCAGATTGTGGGACATGTAGATAGGAAGGCAGTCTGTTCTACTACACGATTTCTTAATGCAAAATATAACTCACTATAGTAATAGACATTAAATCAAATGAGAAAAGCAACGGTTATTAGCTAGCGTTAGCATTTATATTTGACGAAGAAAATCTTTTGAATTCTAAAGATTCTTAAGAATCAGTAACTGCGAATGAATAAAAACAAGGGGTCACATTGTACCCTTACTGGCTTCTTTGTACACACAAGACATGAATCCCCACTGAATATTGATCAGGGTATCAAGGGCAGGCAAGGCTTATCTGTGTCCCACAGAGCGGCTGGGGCTTCAGCCCCTGAGCGCAGCCAGAGTCCAGGTCATTTCTGCATAAGCCCTTAGCCTTTGTAATGTCTCTCGGGCACTCCAGCTTGTTGCCATGTGCACACAAGCTCTTCCTCAGGGGGATTTCACTGCATAGTTCAGGGAGACTTAACACAAACCAAGTTACTGTTAACTGGCATTGGGTTACCTCAGGGGGGAGGGGATTACCAAATTGGAGGAATTAAATGATTCTGGAGGCACTTGAGGCTTCGACTTCAGAACTGTATCGTATTAGCTTTTACCCTTGTCAGATTCTTCATGTTGCGATCCTTCCTAAAGACTGCTATACTAAAACAGCCCTAACAGTGGTGTGTAATCCTTCACTTTGGCTTCCCCAGGCAGTGGCTGGCTATCCAGAAGCTACGAAGCAAAATACAGAAGAAGGTGGACAGAAAAGCTAGCAAAGGAAGGAAAATCCGGTGAGTCACAGCACCTTCCCATGGCAAGAGCATTGCTCTTGTCTTATCATGCTGATTGCCTTATGTCACCATCAACATGCTTTGCCAAACTTGTTTTTTGTGGGGGAGGGTTGTTAAGAGAGCCAGTGGCATTTATACTGCTCAGTCCTGTAAGGCCAGGTTTACAAATATATGTTTTGGTGCCATAAAATACAGATAGATACCTTGCAGACCTTACAAATCTGCCTAAATGAGTAAGGCACCTATCTCCTCTCTGTTGAGTGCCCGTGGGAATTGGATGCCTAGCCTGCTTGGGTACTGTTGTGAAAACCTCTAGGCACCAGTCTTCAACTTAGGGTATTGAAATACATTTGTAAATCTGTCTCATTATCATTGCACGTGAGGTCCTTTTTCTTATTCTTTTGCACCTGAAAATGTCTTGGTTGGGGTGTGAGAGGGGAAGGTGTGGTGAAGGGATACACATTTTTTCCCCTTTGCAGAGCAGATGCATTACTCTCTCTGAGTTGAGAATGACTGCATGATTTGTAGTAGAGGAGGTGTTTGTGGCACGGCGGCACGCTGAAAAGCTGCACTGCTTCCTGAAAAATCTGCAACATTAACCATCCTTTTGTGAGTAAACTATAAATCTTGAGTTTAGATGGCATCTGATAGAAAGTCAGTGGAGTCAGTCTGGGTCAGGCTTGGCATAGCAATTTTTAAGATAGATGTCATAAGATAATTTATTAAAAGAGGGAAGAGCTACTTTGTTGGCCTGAAAAGCCTATAATTATTGACTATCAATATTCTTTTCTGTCAGCATCACACATAATTGGGTATATTCATGATTCAGTCAAAACTACTGACAACATCACACAACTGAGTCACAGTCATAAAGCTTTAGGAATAATGGGGCGAGTCTCTCGCTGTGTGCAGTCGGTTTGCTTCGGAAGTCCTGAATGATCAGAAATCTTGCTGTCAGTTGCACGTTACGTTTTAGCTGCCTCTTTCTTTTAAAAAAAAAAAAAAAAAGTTGCTCTGACCCTCAGGGAAAATATTAATATCTATAAAATAGTGTCATTCCTGAAGAGTGTGATCAGTGTACAATTAAATCTCCTCGTTGCCCCATGGAGTCCAGCGGGGAAAGTGAGGAGCCAGGAGGGATGCATTCAATTCTTGCCTCTACCACTGAGTCACTATTTGTGTGTCCCCTGGAGTGAGTCACTTCACCTCTGCCCTTCAGCTTTCCTTATCTGTCAGAGGTGAATACTGTCACTTGCTATCTTTTGTAAAGCAGCTTGAAGTCCCGGAGTGACAAGAATGGAAGCACAGGGGTGGCATTCGATTTTTCGTTTGGTTGTCTTAGTGGCAGGTTTGGCATTTGTGAACAGTTGGTGGTTCTGCTTCCTGGATATATAACCCCCATCAGGAGAAGACTCAGTGCAGGTATACCTTGGTGCAAGTGTCCAATCCAGAATGATGGTGATGGAGAGAAGGGCAGCCCTGCTGTGTGTTGGTCTTTGTAGCTCAGGGGTCTGGGAAGCTAGAGACCCAGGTTCTAAGCTCCTTCTTGACCAGAGGGGTTTTGAACCCACATCTCTCTGACTTCCACAGTGCTCCAACCCCCACAGATCAGGGGCTGTCTAGGGCCTTTTCTAGTGCTCCTTTTGAAACAGAGTCACTGCAACTTGTATTTAATAGTCATTGGATAGGCTGGATGAAGGCAGTGTTTGGGAAGTAAGGCTCCAGGCTAGAACTCAGTTCTTTGCCTGTTGAAGTCAGCAGTCTTCTTGGTGAACCACACACCCTCTGGCTTGTTTGCTTCTTCCTGGCTCTATGTAATTCCCTCTCCTGGCTGCCTAGGAGGCCAGCTTCAAAGGCAGTCCTAGAGAAAAACTTGAGTGATGCCAGACCTGTGGTGTGGTGGTTTGAGCACTGTGCTAGAAAGTTTAGAGAGATCCAAGTTCAAACTTCCTCTGTGGGTGGTGGGCTTACAACTTGTGTTTACTGGCTCCCTAGGTTAAGCACCCTTGCCATTGAGCTGTTGAGCCTAAACCATGGAAGGAGAATCCTAACACCTGCAAGTCGTGATTTGGAGCCATCAACATTTCCAGGCCTTGGGCACTAGTAGACATGCATCAGATGGGCTTTCCCAGACAGTGGGTACCCTATGGCACTTGCTCAGTCTGCACGTGTAGCATATGCGCTCAGATCTGTGTCCACACTGCTGGTAAATGGAATTGCTGCCTGCACAGAAATGCCAGGAAGGCCACTTAGACCACCAAGGGGAAATTTTGCTTGCTGGAACTCAGCATCATTGCCCATTATTATCATTGTCTTTTCCTTTCCTAATGCTCTGAGAGGTATGGATGGAGGGTGCAGTTTCAGTGTAAAATAATGTCCATGGCTCTCTGAGCACTTTCAGAAACAACTGCCCCCGCAGCACTCTAGCTAGGGAGAAGAGAACTCATCCCCATTTCACAGATGAAGAAACAGAAGTAGAAAAAGTGGGGCAAGACTTGGCAGTTGTCCCAAGTGCCCTGTCCCCAGTCCCAGTCTATTAGAAAATACTTTTCCCTAGGATGGATGCATCTGAGGTGTATATTTCTTTTTTGTCATGGAATAATTGTGCAGCTGTGACTTGGGATGTCTTGCTGTGTTTGTAATTTAATATTTTGTCTGCTGGGCTGGGGTTCGGAAGGCTTCATTTTAAAAGTACAAGAATAAGTAGACCCCAGCAAACAATTAGTAGCAGACAATCTATCAGAATCATGAAGGCCCTTTACAAATTCACAGATTGTCCCTGAACATGCTTTGATTCACACAAATACATTAAATGTTGGCATCCTATAAGCTAACTTGTTGACCAAAATGTATTCACTTTGTTCATACTTTTGCCTTGACTCGTCGTTTGTAGGTTGGTATCTGCCCTAAGTTACCTGGTATCATGTATGCTCTGTGATTGGCCTGAAGTTAGTCTGCCTGCAGCGTTATATAACAGGACAGCTTCTTCCTTTAGGAATGACAAAGCCTTGGTTTGGGCACCAAGGTCCCTGTTTAAGGGTTAAGGTGATTACCTTTCTGAAGAGGCACTCAGTTGGTAGTATCCGTGTGAAGTTAATCCTGACCTTGGGAATGTTTGTGAACAAAAGAGTGCAAAGGTGGCAGAGTAAAAAAGTGACTGAATCTGTCCAAATGCTTCTGAATCTTTCTGCCTGCCATTCTTCAAGCTCTGAGAATAGCAATGACTCCAACAAACCATTTCAAACTTGGGTAGTTGGCAGAGCAATATAGGTAGAAAGCTGTTGGCTTGGAGTTTTCTATATATAATGACTAGCATTTAAAATCAGTTGCCTATTCAGAGATTTTGAACAGGAGGTACCTGGGGTCTTTCTGTAAGTTACAGACCAAGTGGAGAGAGTAAAGTTGGCTCTCTGAGAGGCATTGGATCTCTTGGTGGCACACGGCTTAGTAAATAGGGACCTGGATAGGATCAGCCACTGTGACCTTGGCTGTATTACTTCACCTCTGTGTGCCTTTGCGCCTTTGCTGTCCTCCTCCAAAGTTCTCTGCTGTGATCACGTGCATGCTAGCTTGTGGCTCAATGATGCTGGAGCGTTTCTGTTCTGCTTGTGAGAAAGTGAAGTGTTGCAACCTGTCCACTGTTCAGAACACTTAATCACCTGATTTCCCCCCACCCCTTATTTTGGGAGAGAAGTAACAGTCACCTACCATGACTATCGAGTGATCAGCCACTAGCCACCAATAAAGCCAGCGTTCTACATTTGGGGCACTAGGATGTTTCCATCCAGCTAGTGATGTTTCCCTCCATTGATAAGTGCTGATGTGATGTCTGTTTCCTGCCTTATTCAGGTATCATGTCCATAGCAAGCTGGTGAGCTTCATGGCACCTATTGACCACTGCACAATGAATGATGATGCCAGGTGAGTAATAGATTAATTAAGTTTCTCAAATGGCTTCATGACAGCATGATATTGACCTGTTCTTCAGTCTGTCGTCCTCTCCATTTCTTCTTATCAGTTACCCATTTGTCATTGGCATCATAGCCTGGGTGTCTTGGTCGCATCTGTCCAGGCAATCTAGCTGAGCTTTCACTCCTGTAATTACTGTAATGCCAAAAAAGGAATTTCCATAAATCTTGATGCTGACTCTCCTATGCCTGCCTTAAATCCCTCAAATTTTGAAATCTTTTAATTTGGGAGGATGGGTATGCAAATGAGAAACCAAGTTGAGAGTGTTCATTGGCTGTGATGCAAGGCTATTACGAAGAGACAAGAAAATGACGAAGAGAAGAAAATTCACATAAAAGGTCTAATTGATACCTATATTTGGGGGGTTTTTGTATTTGAATAATGGAAGAAGACATCTATGTAAGACTCCCAGAGCCCTAAGAAGTTAATTTGTAATGAAAATATGACTCTCAGTGTAAGCCTGAGTAGCAGAATTATTTCTTCAGTAATTTTATAAAATTCATATTTTGGCAGAATTTACCCGATGTGGAGCTTCTTTGTGGGAGCTAGTTGGTTTAATTCTCCATTGGATGCCCTACAGTATTTGAGAGCCACTCTTTCCCAGGACTGGAGGGTGTGCATTTAATCTTAACGACGAGAGGGTGGCCGGTTGTACCTTTATCTGTTTGGAAAGTGGCAGTAGAACATGTGCTGGTCCTTGTCTGTCTCCTTTTGGACTGAGTTGTAGGAGCAATAGCCAAGGATTCAGAAATGTGAAGAGGTGCCAATAAATACCAACAGTGACCTGGAAAAGGCTGCTCCATGGCAGCTGGTAGAGAAACTGAGCATAGCTCTGTTTTGTAACGTGTTAAGACACTTTTTATCTGAATAAGGGGTCCAGTGGTTTGGATAAACAGGCAGGCATCTTCTGGGCAAATGGTGCATGTTGGGAGACATAGCTCAGCTTGGGATAACGGGGTTCCCGGCGGAGGAACGTGTGGAATAGCATTCATCCACTGGACTGACTGGGAACAGTGATTGCCGTTATGTGATCACTGAGTGCTAAAACTTTGTGCCTCTGCTCCTTCCTTTACCCTCCAAAACTCCGGCCTGAACAATGCATCATGCAGTGCTTTTTGCATGCGGTCAGGCTTCGTTGGGTTTGCTGAGTGAGTACGTCCTGCTCCTGTCTCCTGCATACATCACCCTTGAGGTTGAAGCATGAAAGTGGGGTATAGCAGTCATAGCTGAGCGCCAGGCCATTTATTGTTTTGCTCATGGTAATTGGCATCCGTAGTACAAGGGGCACAGGTGGGCTTTCCAATTCCCCAGTCCGCATATATGCCTAAAGAGGCCTCATTCCTTAGAACCGGGGCTGCTGCTTTTTTCCACCACCTGCCATATATATCTTTTTAAAATAGTCTTTTCTGTTTAAAGAAACCCTTTCTGAATGCTTCTCACTCGCGGCATCTTTGTTTATTAATTTTGTTGTAATCAGCAGGTAGCATGGGGAAGAATAAGAACTGGTACCTACCACATGCATAATTATAGGCAGGATTCTAGCACTTCAGTACACTGGTATTAACTCCAGTTGACTGGCTGTGACTTATGCACCGGGAATTTTAAATGAGGTTGGTGTGTCTTTCATTTTGCCGGTGCAGTAGGTTGTACGTTCTCCTACAGATCTCACATGTCCACGCACGCACCCCATTCATGCTGGAAGAGCCACTTCAACCTTAATACTTGTGTGTGTGTAAAAATAAAGCTGCTGGTCAGAGGAGCCCAGGAATGGCCTTCCCGCATTCGCGCCCACTGGGGTGACACAGCCTCTTGATCCTCAGACCATAGCAGTTATGTTCACTCCAGAAGTTGCACAGAAATCCTCACCTGGCTAAGAACTGCAGTGGACTGTGTGAATTGCTGCTGTTTTTGAATTTTGCTGCCCCATCTTCCTGCCCTGTGCTTCTCAAAGATATACCTTCCCTCCACAATAAGCGGTAGGGGGTGTTGCTGACTTCAGAAACTATTACAGCTACTGGGATGCTCTCTGCGCTCTGGTGTGTCGACATAATGATCATTGTGGGAAGGGAGACAGTGTTTGACATGGGACTTACTGAAAGCATCTCCTGGGGCGGTTTCACCATGCAGGGTGGATTATTACATTGCTTACATGTTTGACAGGTGCCTTCTGTGGCAGGCATGTGGGCAGCTGCTGCTTGCTGCTTTATGGGTGGGGTTACCCCTTTTGTTAAGTTTATTACCCACTTTGGGGCCTGCTGTACTTTTTTATGGCATTTGCTACTCAACTTCCAGCACTGGCTCTTGGTCATAGAAAACTATTGCATCAGCTTGGCTGCGGGTTATCTCAGCCAGTAGTCAGTGTGGTTGGCCAATAGAAGTGCCACAAGATGCTAGCTAGGTCATTCCTATAGTGCACAGCATACTATCAGGACTGTATGCCCTAAATGTACCCAGGGTAGACTTGTGGATTGGGTGGGACTTGGGAGACCTGGTTTTTGTTCCCAGCTCTGCTACTGGCTTGTCAGGTCAATAGCACAGTAGCTATTTTAGAGACTGAGTTAAATTGAGACTTTCTCAGTGCAAAATAAGTGTCTGCACAAGGAGTTAGTGTGGACTATCTGTTGTGTTTTAAATTCGTGCCTTGGCATACTCTTCACTAACTTTTCTGTGTGTAGGCAAGTCTTTATACATAATTGCATGTGTATACTACCAGGAATGCCAACAGAGAATGCAAGGTACAAACATAAAACCACTCTTCTTCTTTCTAGTTCAGATGTAGCATCTATACAGCTTTTATTTGTGCCCAGGGCTGAATATAAAAAAGAGCATACATTCACTTCCACAAATATATGGAGGCAATCACGTCTTATTTTCTTCCTTCCCATAATTTTGATTTATTTGTAGTCTAATTTAGACATGAAGGACATTTAAAATATCTGGACACCTGCTGTCTGAAATTCAGGACCTGTTAATGGATGTCAAGTTTTGGTCCCTAAAAATTGAGGATGATATATCATGGAACTAGTCACTTTTGAAAAATTTTGTCCATTATGTGAATAGGAACCATGTTGCGTCCTCATTTTAAAATGTATCCCTGTCTTGGGTGGACACCGTGGATCTTTTACACTGCACAGCAACATTGGATAAGATTTTGAGGGCAGAACGAGCAATGCAGCATCCAATTTAAGCTGGGTGAATTTTAAAACAACAACAACAACAACAACCCTATATGCATGAACACGAGACAGTAATGATAACAGCTTTCCTTTGTGGCAGTAGAAGGTAATTTTATTGTTTGCAAGTGTGAATTACTAGATTGAAAATGCAAATACACATTTCACAGTGATGTGATCATGCACTGAGCTTTTTTGCTCAGGCACTTAGAAGCGTGACCCCAAAATAAATAAAATTCTACGCAGTGGAGCACTATGTATTATAGTGTGAAAAGTTTTAAGACAGTAACATGTTTTTAAACCTGCAGAAGAAATTTAATTGTAAAAGGGTAGAGGAGGCCTGGCAATACCGAGGATAACATCAGCAAGGAAAATCACTATATACCAAATCTCCCTGCCAGTACCTGCACTGGTTGATTCCGTGGTGTAAATACCTGGAAAATGCCTGTAGATAGATGCATATAAAAATGGTGAGGGATTAACAGGGGAGTGGGAAAAGATGGTGAGTGCTGAAAGGTTTTGGGGTTATTGGTTGGGAGCTGGCACATAGGATCTGGAAGGGCGATTCTGTGTGAACCCAGGCTGGTGGTAGGGAGGTGTCATCTAAATGACACCTAAACTGTCCTAATATCTAGTAGGACAAGGCAGCAGATATTAATTGCCCTACACTGGGCATTCGGTTTCCTCCTCCAGGATGAATACCTTGAGATGTTGTGCCTTATGATCATCACATTGACTATCCAGTAAAGTCCCACTTCCACACCCTTTGCAATCAATGGAAACTACCCATTGGCTTGAAGTGTGTGCTGGATTGGGTACTAGTTGGGTGGACTCTTGAATGTGCTGCAAGGCATGTTAGCTACAGCCCAGTTGGGTTCAGTGATTGTTCAGGTCTTCAGTTTTCCTCTGATTTGTGGAATGAGGTACATTGCATTGACCAGCCAAAATCTCATGTTCCATGCTGCTCTGCCAGAGTCCCTCTGAAGTGCTGTGTCCCTAGGCATGAGTATGAGAAGTGGGTATCCAGTATTTTGGCAGTTTATGCAGTGTTTCATCTCTCCGTTTGCCTCAGGTGTTGTGGAAGCATAAATCACCAGAGCATCTTGGTGCCTGGTAGGCCTTTATTAATTTCTTAGGATATATTTCCCATCTAAATAACTTCAGTGGTAAGAGGAAGGATAGTCCCGGGGGGGTATGGCTCTAGGTCAGGGCTGAATTCTTTGCTCTGCCACATACTCCCTGTCTGTGTCATAGTTCCCCAGCTGTAGCGTGAGGACAATAGCATTTCCCTTCCTCATCAGGAGTAAAGAAAATACACTGAAGATTATGAGGTACTTAGATGCTATGGGCATGGCGCTGTTTATACATCTAGAGAGAAGCACAACGGTGCTAGCACCTATGAGAATCTGCCCTCCCATGTTTGCTGCTTGGTACTCAGCAGATTTGGCAAACAAAAGGGGAAACCAGTTTGGAGACAAACAGCCTTGTCTGTCATGGCTGTTGTGGAGCAGAAGTGGTAAATCGTTTTGCATCTGAGAAAATAAATGTTCAAATATAACACAGCGTTTGTCAACATCCTCCTCCTCCTCGTCGCCACTGCCTGGAATACTAGAATTTGGGCAGGCAGTTAATCTTGAGCTGCCCACTTCTTTCTGCACCCTAAACATGGGCGTGACTGTTTGACCTTGCATTCAGATATTATGTTGTAATGTGCAGGACGGTAGCGTGGCCTCCGACCTTCCATACTTTAACCCCTCGCCATTATTATTTTAAGATGCACATTGAAAGGTGATTTTTATGGATCTCAAAGGTGCAGGTTGTGTGTCTCAAGGGAGGGTTTAAATCTATTTATGACCTGCTCAGGCTGGGATTTTCAAGCTATCTAAGAAGCCTTGACCACACTAATGGATTAGTCCTGAGATGAAGGACCTTGAGGCAAAAGCTGAGAAGTAAATGCAACCCAGACAAATGATTGTCCTAGGAAGAAAGGACCGTAGATTGGAACTGGGGTTAACATAGGTTTACCTTGGTTCAAGGGCTTGTGGACACAGCTTGCTTTTTCCTGGGGCAGCTGGGGTTTTCTAAGGATGTCCCATTTGCATGTCTGTAACCTAAAGTTTTTATGAGACCTACTTCAGCTAGCATCTGAGCTCCTCACAATCTTCACTGCAGTCATTCTGACACTCACTTACAAAGTAAAGACAGTACTATAATATCTGAATAAGATGGAAAAATGAAGCACAGAGAATAAAGGCCAGGTTCTCAAAGGCTTTGAGGCACCTAAAATTGGTGACCTTCCCCAAGGTCACACAGAAACCTGACTTTTGGCGATTGAGTCCAGGTCTCCTGCTCAGTTGCTTTCTGTTATGAGAATGTGTTTCTCAGGGGTGATTACAGGCAGAGCTATTTATTTGGGCCCTGATCCTGCTTGCTTCTAAGTCTCAGCAACATTAGTACATCACTGTTGGAAAGTTGAAAACTGACATGGAGGAGCTGCTTAAAGAGTCAGATATTTTGTCCAAACCTCCTTATCTCCCAAGATGACACTGGTTATTCTCACAGGTAAAACAAGACTGCACAAATATGCACCAGTGATCTAATCAGTTGGAACAAGAGCAATATTTTAACTAGCGCTACCTTTTAACAGTATCATTAAGGGCTCTCATTACTCTTTTATTAGAGGCTCACTCTATTCCTTATCAGATTACAGAATGAACATAACTCATGGCACTGATTTGATCTCTTGTTAAAGAGGATTACAGCTTTGCATTAACTTGGATTGACACGGTTTATAATTCGCTTGTTGATACACATGCTGGTGGTGTCATGTGTTCGACCCCCTCCTCACAGCAGCGCTGAGGAAAAGGACACCCATACATCATCATTAAAGATGGCACCACGCGCAGAAGTGGGAGGCAAAAAGGAGGCTTTCCTGCAGTAATGTCAGGCAGGACAAAAAAGACGCAAGCACAATATCTGAAATGCAGAGCTTGGATTTATAACCTTCTAGAGGCTGGGTGGACATGTGTTGGCTTTGGAGGGTTATTTACAGTGGTGAACATTTCATCATCAGCATTGGGACTTTGCATCAGCCTCAAGGGTGGACTGGCGGGCAGAACATATTCATGGAAACGTGGGGTCGCTCTTTCTGAGCACATCTGCATCATTGTCAAATGTGACGGGCAATATCTTCCTTGCTGGGAACAGCTCTTGCTCTTCTGGTGTCTGAGGTCCCGTTGGCATTGCAACTGTTGAGCAGGTTTTGTCCCCAGGTAGTGAACTAGTCAGGTTCCCAGGACATCATGAACAATACGCTGCTAGTCACTGTGGTTATTATGCCAGGTTTCATTGGCACATTGCAGGGTTTACCATCTAGTCCTCTTCCTGGATAGCTGCATTGGTTGATGCCCTTTCAGTCATCTCTCTCTGCAGGAGTGCATCATCACATGCATCTTCTAGGTGCTGCTCAGTTTGCAGTTCCTCCATGCATGTGCTCCTGCACAGGAGGAGGAAGGGGTGCTGGGCAGATTTTCCCAGAACGCACCAGTGCAGCATGTTGTGGTAGCCTGTGTGGAGTCGGATGGCATCAGCTTAGTCCTATTATGAAAAAAGCTATCTTGGATACAGCCCTGCCCTGTATACTGTCACTGGGGAGGTTGGCGTGCAGAACAGGGGTCACGGCAAATACACCTGTACCACAGATGCATGTAATCAGCTATGTGTTTCTGTCTGCGGGACTGTAGAGGCTGAGGTAACCCCAATCTCGCTTTTAGAGGTGGTATTTTTGGAATGGAGATCACCTCAGGACTTCTGCGGCTTGCTGCTGGGTGTATTACTCTTACCTGTGTAGAGAGGATAGGGGATTGCATGGGTACAGCAGTTCCCCACTGCCTTTGCAAGCAGCCACCCTGGATGCTGGCGGAAGTGGGGTGCAAATAACATTGGGAATTCATTTTTAGTGTCTGTTTTGCTGCCAGTCCCGTGCTGGGCTCCATTGAAGATACTGACCTTGAAGGTACTGACTGTGTCCTAAAGTCTGGCATTAGGCACCCACATGCCACTCAGTTCTGTGGCACTTGGGCACTTAATTTCTGCTAAGCTCCTTTGGAAACACTAGCCTAAAACCATGAACGACGCAGGGTTTGGTTAACCTGGCGACAGACTCTTCCCTGGTGCCACATTACAGATCTGGCCGTGAAGCATGACGGTGTGTGTTAGGATATGAATACCTGCCCAGCTAAGAGCCTGATCGAGGCCCACCAATTTAGAGACCTGAGACTGATGCAGGAATCACGGGAGGAAATCTCATGCCCTGTTTTGTGCATATTATTAATCTGGATCAAAATGGTCCCTTCCCATCTTAAAAATCTACAAACCATTTGGTCCCTGGTACAAAACCAGCCCAGACTTGCACAGTCTAGCGCAAGAAGGCTGTTCTAGCACCCAGGGATCAATGCTTGCTAAGACGCAGGATAAAGGGAGAGAGATTAACGGGCTATTGCTGAGGCAGTAGTTTGGAAGGTTTTCCTTGGATTGGACTGGGGCATCTGTTCTTCCCGAGTGGTGCCTTACTCCGCAAGTTAGTGCCGTTGCTTTGTCACTGTGTCTCGCTGCGAGCAGGGGGGGGTGCGTGCGAGGAAATCCTAGCATTAAAGGATTAGTATACTCCCATTACATAAGTGTTTAACAAAATAAGTTTGTGATATCCCAGCCGTTACTCAGCACACTCCATTTATCCGGTATTAAAATGCTAGGAGCCGAATTAGGAGTGGAATTCGGTTCTAGAGCTGTCATTCTGGCACCTTTTTGTGAACTTGGAATAGACAGACAAAAAAAAAAGGAGTAATGGCTCCGTGGACTGGTGACCCAGATCCATGTGGGTGAGTCCAGGGGAACTGGATGGATTCGGGTGGAATTGCTCAGTTCTACGTGGGTGTAACCTGCAGGAAAATGTTTTTGGCCCACTGCATGTCCTGAATCTCACTGACTCACTAGTTGGACTCCATTACCTCCCAAATTCTTTTGACCAAAGTGTGTTTCCAGACTTGGACCTTGGGCAAGAGGGGAGGACACAGTCCCACTCACTCCTACTCTGCTGTTTCTAGGTAGAGTCCCCTTCCTTGACGCTTGCTTGGCAAAGCCCCTCTCAACATGTCTAGGCTCCTTTTAAGTAGCTTTGGGGGAATGCTGCATGAAGTGACAAACTGCCCTTCCAGCTGCCCTGAAGTGACAAGCTCCTGGTTGTGAAGAAACAGTTGAGCTGTGCCACGAGCTCCTGAGTCTGGTGGTGGGATAGCCTTGGACCTTGCTACTTTTGAACCGTCTGGAGCAGCAAAAGGCAGATCACAAGCAGTTCATCTTGACTGTTTGCGTGGAGGCACGAGGCCTCCCACGTTGTTCTTCCCACAGCTTTTGTGTATAGTTTTGTCTGGTCAGCCTTTTTCTTTTTCTTTTTTAACCTATGATTTGCTCTTAGAAGTTGGTTCACGTCTAAGCAGTTAAGCATCCCATGGCTTTTAACTATAGTTGTTAGGAGGCCCAGTCTTTGAACAAAAGAGTTGTGTCTTCTTCGAAGCCAGCAGTCGCAAAACGTGCTGCGTGACCCTGGCTAATGCCAGTGGGCTGGCCTCATCGCGTCCTGATGTTTAATATTTGACATCTCTGGCAAGGAGACAAACTCCTCTGTTATGGAAATGTCCTTTGTACGGGGTGGGGGAAAAAACCGGTTAGGAGCTGAGAGATGATTTGTCGTCTTCCCTTTGTGAGACGATTTGTTTTCTCTTGCATCAAATCTGTTATAAAACAGTCAAGCTGTGAAAGAGGGAAATCATCCTTGGAACACAGGATATTAAAGTACACAAAGGATGTCCCCCTCCTTATTTTTCTTTATGTATTTATTGTGTGTGTGAGTGCATGTGCCGGTACAGTGGCTAATCTACTCAAACAGTGCTTTGGGTGAGAGAGGTCAGGCAGGCAACATTTTGTAAATTAAATTTCATCGAGAAAATTAGGAACGGGAGCTGGTGAAGGCAGCATGCCAGAGCGTCCTCTAGGCCTCCACATCTCGCCGCATCCCCACCATCGTACTGGCATCCATACCACCCAGCCTCCCACTTATTTTATGGGTGGGCATTTATTTAACTGGTGCCCATGGTTGGGATAGATCCACTGAGCAAACGTGAATGTGCACGTGGTACCCAGGTCTCTACAAAGTGAGGTTGTCTCGCTGCCTCCTTTTATCCTGAGAGCAGGTGGGGGAATACTTACTTGTTGTGAAAATGCAAGTTAAGTGGGGAAATGCCCGATTTAAGCAAGTCAGGGAAGCCAAAAGGCTATTTGAACCCTGTATCTGGCTCGAGGGGAAAATACCTCAAGAAACAACATTATGTCTTTATCGCTCACCCCTTCCTGCCCCTTCACTGTATCTGCTCTCCGCAGAACGTACAGAGCCTCTTTGTTTAGGGCAAGAATCGGCTTTCTTAAATATTTATAAATCTTGTGCCTCCTCTCAGGAGACAAGCCAGAGGTCACATGTCACCTTTCATAATTTAAAGCCGTGGAGCTAAAAGCATTTGCACGGGCTTGAAGGACCCGATCCTGACCTGACAGAGAGAGAGGGAATTGAAGCAGACCTTTCTGAATCTCCTTCAAGCACTGGGCACAGTGAGGATGGCCGCCTCTCTGGGTAATTTATAGCCCGAGTTCTGCGCTCCCTGGGTCTCACGGCGGTGGCCAGGAAACGAGTCGGGCAGTGCCACCTTGTGGCCAGCCCTCTTGGAAATCGGGGAACGGCAACGGCAGGTGCAGCTGATGGCAGAGGCCTGGCCGCTAAGAGTGAGCTCAACACTGGCGTGACTTCCTTGTTTTTAAAAGTCGCAAGTCGTTTATTCCTGGTCGGGTGATCATTGAGCAAGTCTCTCTCTGCTCCTGATTGCGATAGGTGCCGTCAGCCAAACGTGAGCTTGCTCCTGCAGAAATATCAGCATGCGGAGTGTCTGCACCTAGAGCGTGCTTGTGGATACTGAGTCAGCTCCAGCACGGTGTGTGCTGACTTAGGGTAAAACCAGCTAATTAAAGTCAATTAACAAAAGGATGTGTACTTATTTTATCATACTGGCCATCTACCCTGCTTACCAGGAAGCTTATAGTCTGACTCTCACTACTGTGTGCTAAAGGTGATTTAAGATACAGGCAGAACGTTTTTCAGGGGACTAAGCGACTCTTGGAGCTGTAGGTGACTTTTGGGTTTGTCCAAGTTGCATCTGACCTCATGGCCTCTCTTGCTGCCCTTCTTGCTGTAAATGCTTTTCAGGCTGCTGTGTTTCCCCCTATTTTTGTGCATTTAAAAATTCATTGCCCCTAGGAGAAGATATCACTAGGAGGTGGGTAGATACCATTATTGGTTATATTGCCGTGGGCCTATTCCAGATATTTAGATTGTCATTAAGAAGCGAGGAAGGACAATGTGGACAGGGAAAGGAAGAGAGTGGAAAGTAAACCTATTTAAGGACATTTTCACAAGAAAAGTAGCACAACAAAACAGTCCATTTTGCACCACTAGATTAATATAACTGCACAAACAGGGACCAAAATGCTTTCAGAAAACCACTGTCTTTCCATCAGTGAATCCCTGCTGTATTAACTGTCACTGCTACCATTCGCCATTTGATCCAGCAAGAGCAGGGCCCAGTGTTTTACCTTATAGTAAATAATCCTTCAGGTTTTCCTTTATTACCCATGTAAAATTATGAACCTTCCAATTTCATAGTAAGCAAAACACAGACCCAGCATAGTAAAGGAACCCAGACGCCCAAAGCTCAATAGCACAGACCACACAAAATAGTCTTTTCATGAAATGTTTAGCCGCATGACTGTAAGAAACATGAAGCATTTTCCCCTCTAGCAAGCCTATGACTGGGTAGCGCCATGTTACCTGCCCAGGTATATTTGTTCTTAGCTGTGTTATCTGCAACACAGAAAATGTCAACGTGCTGGACCCCTGAGCTATAGGACACCCCTCAAAACTATTGATGTGGTAGATGCAGTGTGTTTGGTAGGTTGCCCTCCATGGCTTTGTTATTTTGTTGGTCACCCTAGGTTGTTGGGGCTTCGTGAGATCTCTTCTCAGTGGGGCCCTTTGTCATTCTCTGCCCGATGTCTCCTTGATAAAGGCAGATGTATAAGCAACTTCTGAGAAAAAAAATTAATATTCCAACCAAACAGCACACAAGCCCATTAGCCTTTGTCAGGGGGCTGCTTCCACCTATGCAGTGAATTCACTGCAGATTATTACCTCTACTTTATTTCACATGTATATTTTTTTTAAAAGTAATAGCATAATTATAATTTTATTAACATATAAAATAATATAGCATTAGCTATTATATGATGTGTCCCTTTTTTGTTCAATGACAGTTTCAGTGGGATAATGTGACAGGAAATGTGAATGGCAGTTTCTTTGGTTTCCTTTTTAAAAATGTTTAAATGAGAGTTTTCATATTTATGAGGCATATGCTTGTACCTGAGGTTTGTGCTGGCCCATTGTGCATGTATGGTGGCACGTTTGTCCTTTGGTCAGAAAGGTTTTGCATATCTTAATCAAAACAGTAGCTAACAGTGTAATAGTGCTAGAGTGATGTGGCCATGATGATCCAGGAATTACGTAAGAGGCAAGGGTTTTTTTGGAGTGGTATGTTTTATTGGACCAACTGCCTGGTTGGAATCAAGAAGAATGCCTTTGGGAACAATGCTCTTGGGACCTGAAGAAGAACGCCTTGTTTTCAAAAGCTTGTCTGACTTGATCCCAGCTATGTAGTTGGTCCAATAACAGATGTCACCCCCAAAAATCCTTGCCTCTCTGTTAAAGTTAGGCATTTTGAGTGGTGAACTCTGTCTTCCGCTGATTTGTTGGTATGTGGGGGCAGGTCTGTCATAGGCATATTTTAAAGTTATGTTTATTTTTAAATAAGTGACTTAGATTTTTAATCTCCAGCACACAGTTGCATGCATGGGTGATCCAGCATGTCCTAATCACTCTGTAATCCATTCGCATTTGTGTATATGTAATAGTGGCAGCCTGGCCAAGCTCACTCTTCTGGGTTCTAGACCTGACTTTGTCAGTGGCCTTGGTCATGCTACTTATCCTGCGTCTGCCTCCATTTTCTTCATCTACAGAATAGGCACAATAGGGGCTCCAAGGTGCAGGAGGTGTTTCTGTGATATGGTGATGCTGCATGACACAGCAATGGTTTACTCTGTGATGTGTGCGATTTCCTGGCCTGCACAGGGATTGCTGCTCCTTTTCCTTTCCTGTCTGTGCAGAGAGCTAGGATGATGGTAAGTGCAAAGTCTGCATCCAGTCCACTGCTGGCTGTTCCTGCCGTTTCCTTCCCTGCCAGTCATGTTTGTGAAGCCACCACATCTGTGGTACAGACTGCATGCAACTCTGGCTTCTTCTCAGTTGAGAGGGACATTGAGTGAAGAGTAAGATATGACCCTCTCTCTCCTCCCTGTCCACCCCTGCATGCACATGTGCCTCCTTTGTCCCAAATCATTCATGCACCAAAGAGCAGAGTTGATGCAGAGTAGCTGGGTGCCCTCTGGCGCACTGCACACAGGGCTTGGAGCAGAGAGGGATGCATGTTGGTAAAATCAAGGCTTTCTTTTTTTGAGTCAATGCCAAAGAAATGCATAAATAATTAAGCCAAGGTACTTACACACACATGTTTTATGGCAAATGGCTGTGTGGTCCATGATCATTTTTTCCAGAAACAGGTTTTATGATAATATAGTAAAAATATTAAATTAGAAAATGCCTCACTAAGGGTGATAAAACCTTACTACAGTGGAAATAGGTAATTATCCCCTCTACAGCCTAAATGACAGTTTAAAAGAAATAAAAATGTTAGTGCTCATTACTTGCTTTTGTAGGTTGCAATAAAGGGTAAGTTAAATTTTAATTCAAGGAAGACCCCTGTATCGACCTGTATCCTTCCAAACTCACTACCTCAGGTCTAAGTACTATTAATTACTTGGTATAGGTTATTCCTCAGCATAGCACTAATACCAGCACCCTTTTGTGCTAAAGTCACCTTTTCCTCATGCGGGGGGCAGCTGGCTTGCAGTTTGCTGAGGGGTTTCAACTCACTGGCACAAATCTGATTTTTAATGTATGTGGGTGCAAGGGAGAAATTATATGTTTTTTAACCCAAATCCGAGTTCATTATGCATCGCCTTAAGGGGGCTGAAAGTATTAAAATCCACACTTACCCTGGTGAATTGAAACACAGACAAGGTTAAACCTGGAGGATTGATGAGTTTTACTCTCTGCGTGGTTAAAACCTGCTGAGGGGAGATGCTTCAGGGGAAAGGTAGCCTGTACAATAACAAGGAAGAAAGGAAGGAAGACAGAGCTTGGCTAGTTTTCCTGGGTGAAAGCATTTTTTCTGTTGCTCTTTTTCTCCCTTCACTGCTCACTCCTAACCCTCTCCCCAGTTAGAAATAACCCTGCTCTGTGCTGTATCCACTGCAGCACCAGTAGTGGTGAGTTGTCAGAGCAGGATGCTAGTACCTGGTTTCTCAAAAAATTGCCTTTCATTTTTTGCTAATTTGGTCCCTGAGCTCAGAGCAACCATAATACTGATCCCTGAACTCTCCTGCTCCTCTGAGGGCTTTCCAATGAGAGAGATGCATTGAGGGAAAAGGCAGCTGCAGCCATGGGGGAGAAACACTCACGCTGGTTTTTGAGGTACTTTTGGGAGGTGCCTGCTTGCTGCTGTGCCAAAGCCCTGAGTGCCTCGGCTTGGTTTTGGAAGGTTTGTCCAGTCCATGCGCTCCCTGCTTAAACTTTGTTACGGCAGCGGAAAAGTGCAAGGGAGAGAGCATGCAGTGACTTCATGTGCTAAATTGCTTTGCTTTTAAAGCCGAGCGTGGCCTGCCATGCAGGCTTCTGGGGGGCACAGGTGTGTTTTTTTGCTTCCCAGAGCTGACAGTCCCAGAGGATGGCAATTCCAACCAGACGGGATGTCCTTCCCGTGAGCCATCAGCCTTTTCTTCCTGCCTGACTGCGAGGTATGCTCAGGTAGTCCACACCTGCTGTGCCGCTGAATGTGCTGCATATGTGTGCGTATCTTCCCGTGGCCGCTGTCTTGTGAGCGGATGATGACAGCCCAGCAGGGGCGTTACTGCTGCCTTCTCTCTCCTAAATGTGATATTGTTTTTGGGAGGTGGAGGAGAAGGGGCTCTACCGACTCTGTTTCTGTAACAGGGCCTGATGGCACTCAGCCAGAGCAAAAGCCATTTAGGGCTGTTGGTCTGGGATCATTTCCACTGAAAGGACACCATGGAAGCCAGGCTCTTAAGGCCCTGCATTTAGCCATCCCACTGTGTCCTCCTCCAGGGATTTGTTGCCTTCCCCATCTCTTGCCCCTGGTCTGTGAGATTGTAAGCTCTGCTCTTGCCTGGCCCCCATGAGCAGGGTCAGGTCCCCCAAGTTGACAGCCCACTTCCTATCAGAAGGGCATCTGATTCTGTTTGCAGTATAATGGGCACCCTCTTCTCCATGCATGCCTCCTGGGACGCAGAGGGATGATGGGAAAACCCTGGGATTGGCACTTGATTTCAGAGCCTCTTTGCCAGAGACTTCATCCGCCATTTTGGCTAGGTGTACTGGTAGCTCTCTGCTTTTCTTCCCAAATTCACCAGGGCTTGACGAGGATGCACTTCTTACATGACCAGAGAGCTCAGGTGCTCCAGCAAGCAGGTTATGTTTACATTTAAATAGACAGTAGGCACATCTACACATTCACCGTTACTGCACAGTAACTGAAAAAGTGCACACCCATAACTATCTCACAGTAACTATCTCGATTTAAGCCTCAGTTGTTACTGTGCAGTAAGGCATGTGTAGATGCACAGTGACCCTGTTTGTGTGGGCTGATTTGAGAATAACTTTAGTCCCAGGTCAGCCTACACACAATCTTACTGCGCTGTAATGCCTGCACGTGTAGATGGCAGTATAAAAGCCGCTTACTGTGCAGTAAGTTACTGCACAGCAAATGCACATGTAGACACACCCAGTGAGAGGTTAATACTGCCTCCAAAATTCAAAGGAAATAATACTGTATAAAACCTCCCTGGTTCTTAAAGCCTCGTAGCTTCTTCCCACTCTCTTTGCAGGCTGCACCAGTGCTGTGGATCGGACAGCTCTGTTGTGCTGGTGCTCAAAAAATGGGGGCTTGTGCGTGGGCACAAAGGGACCTGAGGTGTGTGCTGTTTGTGTCTTGTCACATGCTGTTGGCATACATTTTGCCTGAGGATAGGGTAGCTGGAAAGCTTTGTGCTTGTTAACTGTTACAGGCCACAGAATAACATTTTTACATCTGTTGTCTTCGGTGTTGACCCCTTGGTTCAGACAAAAAAAAGTGAACATAGTATCTCCAAGGGTTAGTGTTGGGACCAGCTGCCAGTTGGAGCAGTCTGATAGGCGCCTGGCCCCTTGTAGTTGAGTTTGATGGACTCTCTTTGGGAGATTTTCTGGTGCGCCTTTCATGTGGGATCATGTCAAAGAGCCTGAGATGGTTTCTGAGCCCAGTGTAACCATATGTTTGAGGGTTGGGCTGGGTAAGTGGAATTGTTCTTGATTAAAGCAGGTGGGGGTAGAGGCGTAGAATAGGGGAGGCTTCCCTTCTAGTGTCACTGAGTTAGGTGGATTAGAGCTGCAGCTATAAAGTGGATTGGGGAAAAAAGGAATGGCACTGGGGAAGCATCTGCCGGCCTCAGCAAGCAGAGTTGCTCCCTCACTGGAAGCCCTTCACCTGGGTACAACAGGGCATGGGGGCTCGAGCTGGCAAGACACACGCCTTGGCTGCCTGTGCCTACAGGAAGCCACAGGGCGGTAGGAGAATTTGTCTTTCCGGGTGTCGTTTGCTGCAATACAATCAGTCACCCTGGCTATTTAAAACAGGGAGTGTGTGTGCATGCGTGTTTGGGGGGGAGTGGATTTGGTGGCGTTTCTTTAAAAGGCTCCAAGCCCCTCGGCCTTTCGAGTTACTTTGACAGGAGCAAGTGGCGTATGTTTGTCAGCTTTGCCCACCTGAGTGTGAAATGATGTTCTATCAAAACACCGGTTTCAGCATTTCCCTCTCCGCTCCTGACATGTGAACCCTGCTGCGGACAGTAACTGCTGCTTTCTGCCTGGGAATTTCACTGATATTGCAGTACAAGTGGAAACATTTGCTCAGTGGTAATGATGGGGTCTGGCTCAAGCAAGCAAGGCAAGGTTGGAAGGCTATGATTGTGGAGGACTAAATAGCATCGCTCTCTGCATTTTTTTTTCCCAGTCAAATGATGGAGTCTTAAAGTCACAATGTCCTTTTTTGTCAGTAAAACCTCCCGCTGTATGCTCTCTAATTTCTCAATTGAAATGGCAAAAGCAAGTTATACTTATCAGTTAATAGGCAGGGAGGCTGCGAAGTGTAGGAGAGGTTTTGTGAGGCATCACCTTTTCTTTTTTTTTTAACATGATGAAGATAATGATTTTTCAAGCCAGCATCTGTGCTAGCAGGGAAGTCGGGATGTTTGCGTCTTGTTGGGAGTTCACCTGGGTTCTTTTTTTATTCCATCGGCCATTTGGCATTTACACAGGATAAAGATGTAGAGGGAAGCAGCGAACAAAGAGAATGTGACGTCCCGGCTTCTTTTGCATGCAACCATTTAGTACCAAGACTTTGAGGGTAAAATGTGATGCCAACTTCTCCCACCTAAACTAGGTCCTTTCTCTCTCACCTTGCTGCTGCAGCACATTGCCCCAGGGGGAGGTGACGCCTCTTTAGACCCACAGTTTGCTACTAAAGTCCTATTGTTGCTGGATCTGTCACACTCCCGCTTTCACCCTCTGCACTCCCTCTCCTGGCTGCAGATCTGCCCCACGGACCCTGCCTCTTCCTCCCTCGCTCTCCCATTTTCTCACTGCCAATGCCTGGATGTCCCCAAACCCCATGTTTTTGGCACCTAGCACCATTCCCCTGATTCTTCCCACCCCGCTGTCCTGCTCTCTCCCAGGGCAGGGTTTGCCAGCTTTCAGATCTGTTCCCCATCATATAGCAGCCAGTCTGAGTCTGCCACATGTTATTACACCTGTTATTAAACCTGTGATCCTGTATCATGGAAGCTCCACAGTTAAGTTGAGTTGACTTTTGGGCACAGAGCAGTGGATTTGACCAAGTCATTATACCTGAAGGATACAGCATCCTCGCTACCAAAGCCATCGCATCATTAACTCCTTGAATGCACATTGAATTTTCTGAGAACCGAGCAGTAAATTCATTAGAGCAGATTTAAAAAACGGACCATTTATGAAACACAGCCTTCTCATACTGCTAATGGCCAGTGAGTCGCTGCGTGCAACTGCAGCCTCCTCCTGCAATCAGCATTTGCGTTTAATAGAGATTGGAGCTCAACTCTGAGCTTTCTGCGCTGTGGGAAGTTCTGGGTCGGGTTTGAATGTTGTGCCTCGCACCCTTGTTGTGCCTACCTAGCAAGAACCAGTCCCTCCTGGCTGACCGGCCCAACACGCGACTGATGAGTCCCTGGTCTGACTTTTTCAGCAGGAGTTTTCAACCTCCGAACCTCAGGGTCACAGACCTCACTTAAAACAAGTTTTTTTTAATAATCCTTCGTTAACACACCATAATTTTTACCAGTTGGTGCATTCGTTCTTCCTGCGTTGAGTCCGGGATCCCATTAAAGAGCCTTTTTGGCTTGGGTGGTAGGTGTTCGTCACACAGGGCACTTGTATGTGCTTGCGCTGCAGCACCGGGTGCTTTTGAAAGTACCCAGCACTGCATCATGTACATTTATAAAAATCGCGACGTGCACGTCAGAGCTGAGAAAATGTCGGCGGCACACTTCTGAAATAAAACGCATCAAAGGTTAATTGAGTCTGCTCCGACCTGCCGGATCTCTGGCGCGTTGCAGCAGATAAATGTATGTGTATAAATGCCCACAGTCCTTATTTTTGCAACTGGATGAGTTTTGGTTTTACTGCTGAAGGGTGTCTTTAATTTGCTGTTCTTCCTCACCCGTCTGCCTTCCCTGCCTAGTCAGGATGCTTAGGTTTTAAAATTAAAAATAAATAAATTTAAACTGGCCGTCTATTTTTTTTTAAACGGGGAATCTTGCCCCTCTTATCAAAATTGCTGCATATGTGATATTAATTGGAATCTTGTTGCTGGGTCACTTCCATTGTTTTTCAAGTACCGTCAAGTCCAAGAAAATGTATGAAAACTAAATTATAGTCCCACATAGGCTGTCTGATTGAATCCTCCTTATGGCTCTGCGGTCTCATACATCCTATTAAAATATTCAATCTTGTTTTCTTACTTGAAGAGCCTGTCTGTAAAGGGCAAACTTATAGAAAACCTCATTCCCTAGAGATATGGTATCCAGCCACACTGACATATTTACATATTTCTGTACTGCATGTGATTGGTCTTATGTAAGTCATTCCCTACACTTGTATTTATTAATAAAGATTGTTGAATGCATTTTTAATTATACAGGGGCCTTTTCATTTGATGTTGCTGCCTGCCTTCTGCTTCCAGTTTGACCTTGAAAAGTTACTTTCCCTTTTTCTTATTTTCCCCCCCCCGCCCCCCAGGACGGAGCTTTATCGATCGCTGTTTGGAAAAGTCACGCACCCCGATGCTCTCCTGCAGAATTAGCAGCTGACCCTCGGGAGCAGGAGGACGTTTTCGTTCCTGTTGTCTGCGTTTTGGCCAACGTACAAATGGATCCTTTGTGTGTGGTTGGACACTTGCCTGTGCAACACCGGGGACCCTCCAGGCTGCCATGTCTAGTCCAGTTGAGAAGTGGCAGCTCCGCTTGCTTAATGATCTGGCCTTAACTGCAGTCATTCCTTGTATGTGTTCGGGGGGGGGGATGGTGGAGGCAGTGTGGGGACCAGCCTCCAGCTGTCACCGACCCCTGTGACTAAAAACCCCAATGTGGACTCCATTACTTGACTACAGTATAGCAAATAAATACGGCTTCCTGTGTATGGGGAAGCTCTAGCATCGTTCCTTTGCAACATAAGAGGAAGAAGGGAGTGGTGCCTCCCTGTTAAAGTGTTTTTTCATTTGCTGGGGATTATTCTACTTCATTTCACGCAGGGTTGTAGCTAGTTTGTACAATGTCAGGTCAGCCTCAGTCACGAGTGCAAGGAGATCTAGCCCAGCTAGAGGGAGCCCCATCATCTTTTAAAATGGGCTTCGTTGCGGTTTCTGTAAGGATCCATTTGTGCTAATTGCAGAAGGCCATTCATGGCCGTGGTCTTGCAGTCTGCCCTGTGGCCACTGCGGAGTGCCACTGAATTCAGGATGCCCCAGTGATGGCTGGAGTGCCCAGTGTGTCCAGCCTCCCGAGGCCTGATCTGGCAACACCTGGTTCTGGTGCACGAAAACGTGTACTCTCTTCATGGATGGTGTGAATTGAAACCCTCCGCCTGCCAGAAGCAGCCTCTATAAAGTGCACAAGGGCATTGACACATTGGCATCCATCAGAATGCACTCACATGCCCAGGACTAGTTTTTGAAGTCAGAAAATATTGGTGAGGTTTCAGGCCCCTCTGATGTTCCACACTTAATTATTTTTGCTGCTGCCATGTACTTCTCCCTGCCTTCCCCCAGTGACACGCTTTCTGTAGGGGTGAGCACCGGTGTAAATCTGGCCAGAGGAGATGATTCACTTGTTTTTTCATCCGAAGGTCAAAAGCTGGGAATTAAAATCCCATAAGGGGGATTTATTAGCCTGCTGTGATCACTCTGAGATGGAGATTATCTTGCCTAAGCAATACGTGCATATGTATGATGTATAACAGCAAGCTGGCCATTGCTAGTCTACAGTGTTTACCCACGGTATCTGTGTTTTGCTTTTTATACAAGCCGATTAAAACGTTTTGCAAACTGAGTGGCCAAGACTGGGTTGGTGCAGGGATGGTTCCTGGTTTAGGTAGTGGCATGAGTTTGGGCTACAATGCTACTTGCTGCCAGGCGCAGAACCAGACCTGTGGTGGAAGGGAAGAGAGGCATTTCCACGCCAGGCTGGGCAGTATAAAGGGCACCAGTAGTCAGGATCTTTTAAGTGGGGGAGTGGTCATGTGGATAGATGCACTGGTTCGTGTGGCTGGAGGGCTGTTTGTAGGGGTACAAGTAACAGTGTCCTTGCAGGCATTCCTTTAGTGAACCAGAAAGGACAGACCTCATCTCTTGGCTTGGCCAGCATTGCCGCAGGTTTTTGCTGTCAGGACTCAAAATGGTGGAGGATAGTATGCAAAGAAGTGTGGATAAGGCTATTTTACCCATAAAACTTGCAGTGCAGTGCCAGGCTTTAGTGTAGACAGGAAGGAATAGATAGATCCAGGGGGAATGCAGGAAGGGTAATTAATGCTTTTGGTTTCAGGCAGCAAGCTGTGGTCCTTTAACACACCACAAAGGAGTCTGTATTCTGTTAGGTCAATAGTAGTTTACCTTTCATTTAAGGATCTTGAAGAGCCCTGCATGCACAGCTCTTAGGTCTCATGACTCTGTGTAAGGTAGGTAAGCGTTATTGTCACCCATTTCACAGCTGGACATAACAATGTCTTTTACTAAGCAGTCAGTGCATAGTAAATTATAAACCAATTATAAACCAGTACATCTTGAGAGTCCCTGTGGTACAATCAAAACTAAGGCAACACCCGCCTACTTGGGTATTTCATACCTAATGTTATGCATAATGGCTATAGTCATCTAATGGTGTTGATCACGGGTATCAGTGCTGTATTTTGCTTTAACCACAGTGATATGCAAGACTTTTGGAAGTATTGGGCTGGGGCTGCTATCAGATCTGGTTCCACCCTGCATGGCACTTGAATAATAGTTGCTCCAAAATATGAGAGCAAATACTATGTTTAATTAGATGGAGCATCTGAAAGGTAAGTGGTGGAGGTGGTATAAAATACATAACTGTACTAGGCGGTTTTTAGAATTCAGGATACCACCTTCCTTCGAGCAAAGAATAAATTGGAAACTAGTTTAATTGACACGGATCCTGCAATTCAACTGTTAACTGAAGGACAGATTAGTTGATTGATTTGCATTTTAATAAAACCTAATACTTTATTTTTGTGTGTGTGTGGCTAATGCTGATTTTTTTAAAAATGAGTTTGGAATTGTTATCAGGACTCTTCATTTAGAGCCATTTTCATTGCTGAGTGAAGCATTCCTCTCCTCTTTTGGGAAGGTGGGTTCTTTGATTTCTGACCCCTTTGGCTGCTGCTACCATTTGACATTGTAAATAATATTTTTTAAGATTCCTGGTCAACACACACACACGCCTTGGCCACAGACCTCTCGTATATAGAAATGTAGAGGTTATCAGGGATGGAAAGTGCCTGCTAAGGTTGTACCCTACATCTTATTCGAGTGGTTTGCCTGTTACAGGTTGAAATTCATTCACTGGAGGGTGAGTGAAGATAAAGGAAACTAAATACTTGTTTGCTTTGTTGTAGGGCAAAGCTGCTTAATAACCTGGTTAACCAAAGCATGAACTGACTCGTGTGCATCAGACTTCATGCATCTCTCATAAGCAGCATGGAAAGTGAGACTGGAGCAGTGCGTAGCTTGTAGTGAGCTGGGGGCTGACCATACCAAGGGTTCAGTGTTGCGGCTCAGTGCAGCCAGGGCCCAGACACAGCTCACCTGAGTGATTTGGAAGCGAGTTGGCACCTCTCCTCTTGCATCTGAGCATTGCTGTGGCATTGGAGCTGTAGGCAGCAATAAAAGAGAGAGGCCATATATTATGGAACAGCATAGCAAACTGAAAACGCCAGCACGTGCTGAGGATGTGGCCTTAGTACAACCCTCCATTGCAACCCTTTCTCAGCGATAGGAGACCAGGTCCTGTCTCCTGTGGAAAAGGTACTGTTCAAGTTTAGAAAATGCATGTCACGATCCTCACTGACTTTGTTTTTGCAAAAGGAACGTATCATGGATGACTAAATCTTCTGTTCACTTGCAGCAAGGCAGCAGCTGTGGCTCTCAGAGAAGCACATTGATTTTTTTTCCTTTCCTGTCTTTCCAGCTCTCTGCTCGGGCAAAATTTGCCAGGCGGAAACTTACTAAATGTCACTGTTGACTCCTTGCTGCCGCTCTCGCTATTCCTAGATCTAAATAACGACCTTATGCTGCAACGCTTCCACCAGTGACGGTGCTCCCCAGAGCATACGAGGGCAAGGCTGGCTGAGCGGAGAAATCCAGCGGCAGAGACACGAGGACAAATAACAATATGGGGAGCTGCTGGAGAGAGCAACAAACCCACCGGCGGTGTATGGTTGGGAGGTGTAGGAGGAGCGTTACAGCTCAGCGAGGACATGGTGAGGCTTAGGAAAGCCGTCTCCTGGGCAGAAGCGTGGTGAGCAATAGCGAGACAATTCACAGGCTGATGCTTGGTACCAAGTGCTTTGGTCTGCTGATCAGAGGTGGACACAGTTAAACCTGCAAGGGGTGGGAATAAATCAAGCTGCCCTGACTTAAAACACAAAGCTGTGAGCATGTGAGGAGCCCCAGAAGTGCTGCAGCCCTGCTCAGTGCCAGACTTACTTCTGGATGACATGGGGGTGGGAGGGACACGATACTTGCATGCTCCTAGCACGCTGGCCACGGTGCAGATGTGCTCCAGGCTTACCCCTTGAGCTTCACCTCCCTGCTCATGCATCTGTGGCGTGTGGGTGTGGGTATACCTGTGATAGCCTTAAAGCTACAGGGGCATGGAAGGCACGGGGATGCCGCTTTCTGCCACACGAGCCAGCTGTGGCTAATCCCAAAGCACCCTCACACCACTGCATGGAAGCCACGCAGCTGCAGCCTTGGTTGGCTGATTTCTCCCTCCTGTTTCAGCCAGGTAACCTTTTGACATCCCAGAAGTAGTTTCCCCAGGTGTTGATCGGGGATTGGGATGTACTTGCAGTGCATTTAAGCCCCTGATGTGGTCTTTTAATACGTTTAACTGCCACCCTAATGTAAGCAAGCATTAAGGCCGGTGAAAGGGAAGCAAGATGCCCATGTCCTACATGGGGGTTTGGTGCTTAAGCAAGCAGTCCTTGCCATAAGCTGCTGCTGGGCTGACTTGGCACTGCCTGGCCAACCCGCATGCGTAAACACTCCTTTTCAGCTTGACTCCTGTGTCCTTTAAAGTTGTCGCGCACGGCACTTGGGTTTCAGCGAGGGCTGTAATGTTAAAAGGGTAATACGAGCCACTCAAAACGTGATAACGTCGGGTTCATATTGTTTGAGGAGATAAGAGAAATTCAAAGCCTTACTAAGGAAGCTTTTGAATTTTACTTATCAGTGTTTAAGCAGGCTTGTCTCTCCCCCCACCTGGGTAGTGTGATACAGCATGAGAACCTTCCACAGGAGACTGGTGCCTGCAAGGCCCCGTTCCAGCTGCTGACCCTGCCGCTGAGGGCAGTGTTTGAGTCCTGATGCTGCCAGGGTGTGCGTTTGCTACCGGGGGCACTCAGCCTGCAGTGTGGCTGTGCCGGGGCTAATCCAAGGCATCGACTGGAGTCTCCTGAGTGTGACTTGGTGGAGTCCAACAGCAGGGTGGCCTTCAGTTAATCGGCTCTGCCTTTGCTCGGCAGTGGCACTGTGGGCAATACGAATTGCTTCAGAGATGGGTGAGGGCACGGTGCTTGTGCAGACTGCAAAGGCAGGCATGTTAGCAGAGTGTTTCATGTGCTCAGAAAGTAGCTTGAAGGTCTAGCGGGCACGTGGGGCTTTGCATGCCCAACTGGAACGGGGCAGATTTTCCCAAGGCTGCTACCACCTTACACAGGCTCCATGACCCTGCCTCTGGCCACTGGCTAGTACCACACCAGTAAGCTACTGTGCTGGCCTGCGCTTACTCCCAGGAGTGGTGGCACAGGGGTGGTCCTGTGCAGCTGAGCTGGCCCCTTTGCAGGTCCGGGGCAGGGGCTGTGGAATTGTGACTGTAGGCAGTTTTCCTGACCTTATTTCTGCCATGCTCCAGTGGGGCTGCGCTCCCCTGCTGCCGCTGTGGGCCAGGGGAGTACTAGCACCCGCCTGCAGGGAGGAGGCTAAAGACTGAGTCTCCAGTGGAAGGCCCGCTGCTGCTCAGGGTGGGAACAGCTCGGGACAGCTGCTGCACCACTCGGGCCAGGTGCGGCATCCCTAGCTCAGGGGAAAGGCAGACACGGTGCCGTGCTTGGTTAGCAGACAAGGCTCCTGATCGTACTGCAGAGCTGGTCAAAAGGCTTGAACGGTGTTTAATAAGGGCCAAGCTACCAGGACGGTTTCCACTAAGTTGTCCTAATAATGTCAATTAACAGCACATAGGAGTTTTTCCCAATAGGATATTAATGCTTTATTAATTCATGATACATTTGCTAATTAGCACCTCCATGCCTGTGCATTATTTTTAAAACCACTGCACATCAGCTGGAAGGTGTGTTTGGGGACCTGTAGGGAAGTGCGGGGGGGTGCAGAGCAGAGTCCTGTATTAATCCTCCTCCCCCAGCCCACACCAGATGTGAATTCCAAGTTTCAGACAAACAACTTCATTTACAAGTGTGTCTCTAATTAGCTGCAGAATTAGTAAAGCGGAGTTTTCCCCCCATAGAACGGCTAAAGCCCTGAGGGAGGCTGTGGAATGGAGAGCATCGCATTTCCAATTATTTTGTTGAATTGCTAATTTAGTTATTGTGCCTGGCGTAATTGTGATGGGTATTGGGTGTGCAATTCAATTTGTTTTAAATATTTGTGGGAAGGCTGATCAGTAATGGAGCTGACCTATTTCATGGCCCAAATTGAGAGAAGTGACTATAACAAAAACAGCTACAAAGCCACAGTTTGTTTCAGTTTTTATTTTGATCTCTCTCATCCCTCTTAAGACTGTTGATGCAACAAAAGGTTTAAATTAAAAGCTGATAGCACTTTGATCTTGGGCTTTTGAAAGCTTACAGCTTTGGTACTGCTTTTCTTGGCATTTTAATATGTAGATATTTTAGGCTAAAGCGTTTTTAAATGCATTTCTGGTGTTCAATAGGGGTGGTTCCCCCTCTCCTCCCCCCCCACAACTTTTATGATGTTTGTTGAGGTGCTCTATGTCCTTAACCCCACCCCCCCGCCCCCAGATGCTGGTTTGGGCAAAGCATGAGACCAGATGGAGTTTGCTGGCATGATGCACTGCAAAACCCCTGCAGCTTAGGTACTTACCATTAATTCTAAGTGGAGAGTTTTCAGGGCCTCGTCTGCAGTAAATACCATTGGAGCTGTTTCTAACTTAGCAGCTGGGGCAGCATTTCTTTGGCTTTACTTGTAAGTTTATTTCCACAGAGCAATGGTGGTAGTGGGGAATCCGTACAGAAATGTCTAGGGTGATTTTTACAGGGGTGTAGGTTGTAGTCGTGTTGGTCGAAGGGCACAGGCAGACAAGGTTCTTTGCATGAATCTGGTATCTTTTATTAGACCAACTTAAGTAGCTGGAAAACAATTATTAAGCAAGCTTTCAGGTTCAAAAACCCTGTCAGGATTTTTAACAGTTATGCTATTCCCTGCCCTTTAAGGCCACGCTTTTTCTTATAAAAAGCCCGGGAGAAAAAGCAGCTTTGGAAATGCCGAGTGGGAGTTCATGAACTCCAAGCTGGGAGCTGGGCAAACCCCGGTGCCTACCCCAAGGTGGAGGATGAAAGGGAAGTGCCAAGCACAGCTCTGCTGCGCGCTGATGTCACTTGTTGGGAGAACAGACGCAGTCCTGCCTGGGCTTGGTAGCGGCGGTGGGGCAGAGGCATGCGTCGGACGTGGAAAAGTGAGTTTGATCTAGGTCTGGTACAGGGATCTCTGCATGGCTCAATCCTGGGCTATACAGGCCTTGCTCAGCCATGTCCTGCAGCGAACCGTGGGGCAGGCTGTTGAGAATTGATCCTGTGAAACAGAAGCAGGATGCGATATGCTTGTGCGTGCACCAGGCCTGGCCTTACGGAGGGCCTGCATCACTGTCTTGGTGAATGCTGCTGGAAAGGGGCACAGACTGGTCCAGGGCAGTGGGCTGGTTGCCGGCTCTTCCAAGGACTGGATTGTTTAAGGGAAAAGTGGTCCCTTCTTGCCCCTTGGGCCTGCACCCCTGTTCTCAATTTGTTTGACAGCACTGGCTACTGCAGGGAGGGTGCAGATTAGGTCTTGTGTCCCTATGGAGGAAGTGACGGCAACTTGTGCAGGTCCTGGTAGAGGCTGGCCTGAGAAGGCTAACTGTGCTAACCCTGGCCGCACAGGTCCAGGTGTCAGCTTGAACTAGGTTGGTTCAATCTTTTTGGCAGTGGAGGGGCTGGGTTGGCTGGTAAACGACCTGTGCCATGTTTTGCATAAACCACTCGCTGCATTAGCAACCTTCTCCATGCTGCGGAGGCGCAGCTAATGCTTAGCACAGGGCACACATTGTGATCAAGGACACAGACTGGAGCCAATTCTTTTTATTAAAAACTTTGAGGTAAGTGAAATACTTCAGCACCAGCAAGAGCCATACGTGTCCAGCAGTAACATCTCCCGGGTTCGGTGCTACCTGGCTGCACCTCTGTTCCCACCACACCGTACAGCAGCTAGAGACAGAAAGCAAGACGGCCACGGACAGTCGACACTGCCCTGGGAGCTGCTGAAGGTCAGTGTGGCTGTTAGCTGACTGCCTGTTGCCCTCACACAAGGCTTTAAGTAAGGCTGTGGTACTTGGAACTGCTGAATGCCAGCCGCTCGCCCTCCCCAGCTTACAGTTTGGGAGAGCCAGGAGGCAGACATGAGCCTTGTGGGTTTAATACTTCACCTGGAACAGGTGTCCAGCTCCTGGGGCACGGCATCCTAGCTCTACTAGCTGAAGACTAGCATGCCATCACTGCAGTGTGCTGACTGCCACCCTGGCCACTGCATTTTCAAGGTGGTGGCTGCTTGTGGGTAGGAAAGGGATGGAAACGCACTTGAAAACAAGGCTCTTATTTTAATATCCTTGGCACTGGTGGAGCTGTGGGATTTTCCTTGCGTGAGGGGTGCGGGGCTATTCAAAACAGCCATGGTGTGTGCAGCTCTGCTGAGCAGCTGGAGCAACAGGCACATGCTCCAGTAGCACCAGCAGATGTGACCGCGGGCCTCCCCAAGCCCTTCACCTTAATGAAAGGTTCTCAAAGGGCCACTGTAACAGAAGCTGCCTGTGGTCTAGACTCACCTCTTTGTGACAAGTCAGGAGCCCTCCTGCACTGGCAGAGGTGTACAGCAGCAACCTCGATTACCTGGCCTCTGGGGAGGGCAGGAGAGGCTGGGCAGAGTACTGCCTACCGTCTCATGCTTGTATCCTTTTACTTCTAAGCAGGAATTAGGGTTATAAAAGAAAACCAGGCCCTGCCGCCTGCACCATCAGCGCGGTGTTCCCAGTGGCGTTAGGCAAAGGCTCTCATGCTTGCTGGTACTACAAGGGGTGAATTTATGAAACACACATCATTTGAGTTTTTAAAAACTGCAGCTAGAGAAACAAGTCTTCTCCACATGCCTGCTTCCCCCAGGAAAGGGGTGCAACATATTCAGTACGTGAGAAGAATTCACATCGCTAATTTGCTTTGCAATGTTGCCATGAAGCAGTTTCACATTGATTTGCCTCTGCTGGCCTGGTTGGATGGTACTGCTCAGGTTTCACTACTGCAGTTTTCAATCGCAATTAGGACCTAGTGACACCAGCCATCGGAGAGTCAGACTCCTGCCCAGCACTGTGAAGATGATGTAGTTAATGACAGAGATACAGAGTAGAGACCAGGAAGCAACAACTACCTTGAATGGAAATGATGACGATGATACTGAATATGCATGAAAGGTTGCAAGGAAGTTATCTTATTGTTCAAGCAGCAGTTGTAGTCCCTGACCACAGCATCAGCCTGAGACACTCACCTTTTCGATCCTAATGAAACATCTAATTAGAACATAATTAACAATCAGTTAAATGAATTAAACTGAGTTTTCCTTTAGTGACTCTGGCCCAGCCAGTGACACAACCCTACTGCTGTATTTAAATCCATCTCCAAGCGTTTACTGGGAAGTTTCTGTGCAGCTGACATACCATGCCAGTGTAGCAGCTAATACTTACATGTCACCATTAATTTGTTAAAGCAGACATCCAAAAGGAAAATGATCTTTTAAAAAACCCAGATCTATGTTGCTGGTTGTGAAGGAACCCACTGGGCATGGGTGGAGGCTTCCCTCCCGTGACGTAGTGAATACAGCAGCTGACAAAAAAAGCTGATTTGTGATTCCTTTCCCTCTTTCTAAAAGGGTGAAAAATTGCTTTGTTCACACGGTTGATTGAGCAGCTGTTTTTTTTTTCATTTAAAAACATTGATTTCAGTAACAAAAAAGTACAAAAAAGTTAGCGAGGTGGTTTTAATTTCAGTACATCTGAAACTAACTACTGCCACCTTCCCCCAAGCCACGGAATGAGCCTTTCTGTCGCTCTCATCCAGGGAAAACTAACAAGTACCAACACAACCTTAGCTACAGCTTCTGAATGTGCAGACAGAGTATCAATGCCGCTCTATACACAAGTGAGGAGGTGATAGGTGCGGTCAGCCTTTAAGACAGAAAAAGCTACCATTTGGTATGGATTTAGAATCCAATTTCTGGGTGCAGCTAAAGCGACAATTATAATCTACAGTGTTTTCATTCCGCAGGAAACCAGCAGAAACTCTGTTCCAACTCAAGGCAGGCTGAAAGCCCTGGTCAGAGCAATATTTATATGACGGGGGTGGTTGGAGGCCGAGCACACAAGACAGCTGTGCGTGTTTGAAGTGGAAAATGTAGCCAGCAGCAGCGAGGAGGGAAGATGCCAGGAGTCACTGGGTGTCTCCACTCCTTGGGAGGGTAAGAAAACTACCATGAGTGCCATTTTTCCATGTCTTCCTATGGGGAATCAACCAACATCTGAGCTGCACTTGGAGGAACAGCCAGCCCTGACCAATACCACTGGCACGTACAAAGCCACCACCTTTGTCCCACCTCCCCCAGACTGGGCGAACAAAGGCGAGTTGGCAAGGGCAGAACTGAGAGCGCGTTAAGACCTCACGGTACCGGGGTACCCTTCATAGTCTGTGTAGTGCTTTTGCGTGGCAGCCGAGCAGCCAGCTGACACTTTGGTCCAGTCACATGGTGTTAAATAAATAAGGTACAGTTAAGACAGCTAGGACCTGGCTCCTGGAACTTGCTTTGAGACAGTTTCCTTGTGTCTTTGCAGCCAGTCTGATTTTCAGATATAAAAGTGTTGTTGCTGTAGCATTTCCCTTTGCTTCCTCTTCTCAGTACAGCGTTGAGCAAAGGGGAACTTGCAGCTTTTTCCACTGTACGGTGGGAAAAAGGGGAATGGGAGATGAATCCTCTTACGTCGAAGGAGGAGAGTCCATTGTTGAAAGAATCCGCACTATCTCGGCTCGCTGGGTCGGTGATATATGCTGGGTCATGTGAACGATGGAATCCATGGCAACCTCAGGATTGGCCTGTACCAAACTGGAAAAAGGCGAGAGAATGAGTGCCAGCAGCGAACATCCTCCTCGTCCAGCTCATGTTGTAATAAGGCTGCCTGCAGCTTGCTACCTTTCCTTGGCCAGCCCGCAGTTAGTACCAAACGGAGCCATTTACGGACCGTTTGAACATGCGGGATCTCTGAAAGCCACCGGACAGGTCAGCAAAGGCTCCAGTGAGCCGAAATGCATTAAGAGGCACCATGCTCATGCAACCCAGTTGCCTGCTCTCAGCAGTTCATCATTCTTGCTCAAGGGGTATCTTCTCTTTTCCAGAAGCACCACACACCTATCTCCTGTGGCAGACAGACTTTATGGAGGTGCCTGGAAAACTTGCAAAGCACAAGACCTACAAAGCCCAGCAACGCAGTAACATGCGCTCCCTGCTCTCTATCTGCTTTGGGAACCGATTGTTTTAGCTTTGCATGTGGAAAAGAATGCACCTCACAACAGAGACAACATCTCCCTTGCGTGCTCTGAGCTGGCTAATCTGCTTCCCTCACCCAGAACAGGAGACACACAAGCAAGATCTTTTGAAATGGTTCTGACACAGAGCCAGGGACTTTTTAATTAAAGAAAGAGTTCAGCCTCCCCAGAGACCCTCGGCACCTGTATGAAGAGGGGCCCGAGTGACCAAGCTATCGGCAAACTTCCTGGGACTGCCAGTGCTTCTACCACCACCTCAAGGGTCAGCAGGAGTGGTAGATTTCATGGGGGAAAACCCTAAGGGTAGACACAGCCTTTGAAAACACAGGGAGCTTTTCCACTTCCTGCAGTGGGGCAGATGCTGCACTGGAGCTTGCTTACCTCCGTATCTGCTTGAGGATGTAATCTCTGGAGATGTATTTGATGTTTTCCTCCACGACCGAGCGAATGCCTTCTTCTTCTGTGAGCTGTTTCTCCAGCCACTCCACCAGGTCCTTGTTGTTATCCCACAAGTACGCCTGCAAACAAACAGCAAGTGTCACGAACCGGCCCCAGCCCGCACCCGAGGTCCCGGGGAACTTCCACTGACTGATTGCACTACCCTGTTCCCAGCGCTACCATTCCTGAAATTTAATTAGCAATTACTGGCAACCTTGGGTAAAATATTAGGCTGAAGACCCTCTGCGATTTCCTGGCGCAGTTAGCTTTTATGGATGCAAAAGGCAAGTAACAATTAGCAGGAGTCAGAGGATGATGTATTTGTTCTGCATCTCCTTCCTTAAATGTGATTAAATGGAAACCAGGGAGGCAGCAGCTCCGCTGTTTGAAATGCTTGGCAATGTGAGTTACTTACTCTAGGCAGGTGTTTTGTCTGTGGGAGAAGGGGCCTCTCCTGTCTCAGGGGTGACAGGGACCAACTGCACAAATCCTTCCCAAGCTTTTCAGCCCCCTGCGTTTAGGGCTGGGACTTCTCCTTCCGAGCCTTTCTAAGGGGATGACGGATGCAACTGAGCTCCAGGTGGCACCAGCCTGCCTGGCCTTCTGGTTTGAAGTCAGACAGGCCCCCTGAGTGCAGGGAGGGCAAAGGCTGCTTTGCCATTAGAGGCTCTAGATTTCACCCTCAGAAAAGTGGGGGTCTTGTCCCACCGGTTAGAGCAGGGCACAGCATCACTAGATGCCCTTCAGAGCTGGCTGGCTCTGCTGCCTGCGTTTCAGCACGCGCCCACCCGACCAGAGCGGGGACAGGCTCTGCGATCCCGGAGAAAGCGGCCCAGAGGGACAGGGACCTTACAAGGCTCGCTCCAGTGCCAACGCCAGGTGCACAAACACAGCTCTCACGGAAATACGGTGACTCAAACACCTGTCCATTGCAGTCTTGCAAAACGTGCACCCCCCGTGCATCACCTCTGTAATCACAGCCCCATGCTCCAATCATTGTGTTCTTTGATGCTTTTACACAAGGGCCACCTCAGGCAGATTCAGTGCTTACAAAGCCAAAGTCCCTCGCTGCTCACCCACCCACCAGATCCGAGGTGCAGCTGCACTGGCTTCTGAGCAACGGGCCAAATTTTAAGTCATCAGCTTGCATTCTGCCACGTGTCAAATGCCAGTGCCATTGCTTGCTTCCTGCTGTAAGAGCTGCTCAGCTTTGTTAAAACAGCCCACCCCAGAGGGCGATTCTTCCATTTCAGCTCATTTGCAAAAACCTTAGGGCCGTGGAATTTGCAAACCTGTGGGATGCAGACTCCTAACTCAGGCCCATGAAAAGAGAGAGACTCACAGCAACAGGAGGCACAGTTATGTGAGGGCTTCTCAGGGAAAGACTCACCAAACCAGACCACTGAGCCACAATGGGACATACCCAGAAACTGAAGCAATGTCAGTGCACCAGTGTCACCACCCAAGAAACCTAACCCACATTTTAGCAGATCTGAGCACAACCATGGAGGTCAAAGCACCTACAACCAGGAAAAGCCGCAGCAACAACCCATTTTTTTCTGTTGCAAGATCGTTTAGCCTGATACTTGCTAGGTAGTTGACTACATAATAATTCAGGAGTGTGTTAGAAGCCTAATAGCCTTCTCGCTCCTCTCTTCTCCTCTCATTTTCTTTACAAATCATTTAAGAATCGTTTTGTTAATGGTTTCCGGAAAACCAAGTACCACCATTAGTGCTCATTCATATTTATGTCATTTTATTTGGGTAATTAAACACAAAGCTCGTCATTTAAAGGTGCACTATCCTTCTCTGTTATCACTAACGAAGTCAAAGTCAGAATGACAATGAGCTCAGCACGGTAATTTAATAGGTGGGTGCATTAAAAAACCCTCTGTGGCCATGGGGTTGGAAACAGCCCTGCCTCTCACTTGAATGCAGCCTGCATGCAACCAGCTAACTGCCATCAAGATCAACAGCCCTGTCAGCCCAGAACTGCTGGGATGCTCATGGATAAATCTGTCCCAAGACATATAAAACTGGCACCAAAAGGCCTTTCAATTCCTGCTTGCTTGACTCAAGGAGCTGGGAAGAAGTGTTGTACATGTACGTGTCGTTGCCTAAAGGGAAGTCTTGCGTGCTCCCCGGTGTGCTGGACTGGTGGATACGGTCAGACCTGCCTGGAGCTCCTTGGAGCAGCAGCACTAGGGGCAGCAAAGTCTGAGACCCCAGAGGGCTTGCCCTCCATTCCCTACCACTCAGGCCAGTTGGGATTTGAAACCTGGCCCATTCTCACTCGGAGTCTTCTGCCACATGCAGTTTACTCTTGGCAGAAAACCGCTTCCTTGCCTGTTCGCACCGGACGAACCGCACATCTGAGCCTGACCCCCATGTCGGTTGCCACAACCCAAGGAACTCGCTGGGAGTCTTTCCTCCCCCGTGACCCACAGCAGATGCTCCTTCCCTGTGCTCACAAAAGTAACTGCCCCCACAACACCCAACGCCACCCAACTCCCACAAACCACTGGTGGTCGACAATGTCACTTGGATGCAGTCCAGTTTCCACATGCAACCCACCAACAGGAAGCCAGAGTCTCGCAGTGCCCACAGACAGCCCGCAGTAAGGGAGCTGGGCTGGGCGAAGGGGAAAGGAAGCAAGTTACTAACTAGAAAGTGGGACAGACTTTGAATTATGAAAAGCTTTACCAGGCTCGGTACCTGGCTGAGCTCAGGGCTTTTACACAAATATACAGGGCAATCTAGCTCTCCAGTTGTCTGCCAACAGGGACCGCGCTTAGACTTTGTGATTTTCCTTATTATTACTATTGTTATTTTCAAACTCCCTAGTTACTGCTCCCTGCCTCTGCCCCTAGACTAGACAGAAGTGCCCCCCTGCATACAAAAGAGGGCACTTATGAAGATTTCAGTAAAGGGGAACAAGAAAAAAAAAGCCCAGTAAATGCCTTCCAGTTTGCAGAGCTGCGTAAAGCTCGATTTACCCGAGAATCCCAAAGCTTTTAGTTTAGGAGAATATTTAATACTCTTATTAATCATTTTTAATCCGTTTGCTTTTAATTAAGAAACAGCATGATGCTTCCCTATCAACATATGCCAGGGAGCAGATTAATTGTGGCTTAAGATAACTCTCCCTGATTGGTGTAATGTATTAGCTAACGAGATGCCCACTTTTAAAGATGCTCAGACACTACCTTGGAAAGCCTGCTGCCCTCCAGAGAACGCTCTCCCCCGCCTCCTCCCCTTCCACAGCCCCAGTGCTGGAGATTTTAAAAATAAAATAAAGAACACAAATCGGAGGGTTGTAACAAAACCACCCTACCGGCAGCTTCAGAGCTTGTGCTTCAAAGATCGCCAGCTTCCCACTTCAAGCACAATTTAAAAAAGGGAAAGAAAAGAAACCACAGAAACTGACAACAAAATGATCAGATGAAAGACGGCACCAGCTCAACTGCTGGAAACCACACGGACCCGGGCAGGGGGAATTCAGTGCCAAGTTCTGCACGAAGGAACAGCAATCATGATGATGCACCAACACCTGGTGGGTGGTTTAATGCAGATGTTCAGACCCAAAACGCGACACGGTCACTGTGCTCACCGCTCTCTCTCGTCTTTGGCTGCCTGCTCAGGGGGCCCAGCAGGAGAGCGAGCCGGACACACGACTGCCCTGCTTGCCTGGTCTGTGAGTGGAAAGATGACCTAAGCTGGAGATGGGTGTCATCCTGGTACACTGCATGCCTGCAAAATGCCAAGCACCCCACATGGCTGGCGCCATCCCAATGCCTCTGGCTTAGTGCACGGTTTAAGACCACGATTCAATGCGAAACAAACCTACATTTAGCTTCTGTATCCCGGAGGTTCAGAAGGGGCCTTGGGGGACTGTCGTGTGTGCCCAGAAGTGCTCTTCCTTAGCGCTCTTGTCAGTGCCAAACACCGCATGCCACACAACCGGTTGGAGTGCTCAGATACTACCACTGGGTTGGGGTGCTGCGCTCCAGCGTTTAAGCATGACAGGGCCGTGTCTACCCGATTATCCTTCTCCGCCTGCGGCCTTTGGGCAGCAAGCTAGATGAATGATGCCGCGTAGCCAGTGAGTGCTGTCACTGCTCAAGATTTAGTAAGATCTGCCTCAAAACCACCAAAACAACAATTATTAAAAACCATCAGAGAGGTTTTACAGCCATGTAACAGGCTTGGACAGTCTCCAGTCCAACCGCATCTCATCAATGAGGTTCATGGAGTTGGTCGGGAGGAGCTCAGAAGACCTGGGTTTGGTTCCTGGCTCCACCAGAGCTTTCCCATGCAGCCTTGAGGGCTTCATGTCATCCACTCACGGGCACCTCTTGGGCTTTTAGCTGGGCAGTTTTATTGCAAGCAAAACCTAGCTCTGCTGTCCAGGGCCACCTCTTGGCTCCGTCGGTGGGCTGGGCCAGGGCGGATGTGTTTCAAGCACCTCTCACACAACCTAATGCAGGAAGCAGAAAGGTTTTCTGAGTGCAGCACAGGCCCCTCTAATTGTTTCAGCTCTCCCCATGTTTTGAAGTTACAGCACTGACTACTTATTTCCAGCCCCTTCCTAAATCTCCACATCCAAACAGCAGACAATAACTCTGCACTGTCTGCAAGCCGGCAGCTCCAGCAGTATCAAATACAATCCCATAACTCAAGATAAGTGACTTCTCCAAGGGAAACAAAAGAATTACATCACTCACTTATACTGTCGCTATGTCTCAAATGCCGCTGGCATTTCCTTTGCTTTTTGGGGGGAGGGGGAAGAAGAGAGGCAACAATGACACTGCCTGAGTGTGGGAGGGAAAACTGCTTTTCCAGAGAAAAAGGGAACGCGTGTGAGCATTTCTGCATTGGTAAGGGGTGCTGGGAAAGTCCTGCACAGCAATGGGCAAACTACTGATAAGGGCTTCCACTCTCGAAAGCAAAACCGCCAGGGCACACCCAGGTTCCTCGCTGCTCAGGGGGAACAGATGTCTGAAGGCTCGATTCCCCCAGCGCTGCACTCCTCACCCCCAAAGTGCACAAAAAGAAAGTCACTTATATGCACAGGTTCTGAACAGCATTAACTAGAAAGAAAGCGAGGGACTTTCGGAACGGTCTGCATTGCTGCAACAGTGCAAACCATTAAAACAGAACCATCATTTCCATCTTCTTTCCCCCTCTGACCCCAGAGATGAAGGTAAAGAGCTTTCCATGACCTGTATTTAGACAGTAGGGGCAAAGGGGATTATTAAGAGTGAAAAGGGATTTTTATATGAATATTCATATGTATGTATTTAGTCACTGGGGGCAAACAAGATTATTAGTATTCTAATATAATAAAAGCATTAGCCTGTCTCTGTCTGTCCATAACGCTCTGGGCCAACTGTGCATACACTGCCAAGAGGGTGGGCTGGCCCAGGCGGCCTCGGGCACAGCTTTGCACTGGGATTCAAGGGAGCAGGCAGACATGGTCCCCCCACCCCAAACAGCCAGCAGAGAGGGAAGCAGGAAAGGGAGGTGGGTGGGGGGGGGGTCAGTGGTCTGCCACTGGACGGGACACAAGGGACTGGGGCTGAGGCTGGGCCGAGTCCCGGGGCCATGGGAGCCCAGCTGCTCCTCCAGGGGTGTGGCTGGGCAGCTCCTGCTGCTGCACACACTGCAGGGGAGCTGGGCAAGGGAGGGCCCATGCTGCCCCTTTGGCTCCCCGATGCTGCGCCCCTGCATGAGCTACTGGGCTCTCATTGCCCCACGACCTGGCCTGGCTGAGGGCCCAGTCATGGTGAACGTGGCCCTAGCCGGGCCGGGCCATGGCACTCTCAGAGCCCAGCGGCTCCTCCAGACGTGTAGCGCCAGGGAGCTGAGGGGGATGTGGCCCCTCGTCTGTGCATGGGGCAGGGGCGGCTGCAGCTGCGGACTCAGCTCCACCTCTACTCCCCGCCTCGCTGCAGCTGCTTTGACAGCAGTGCCATGTGAGTCCCACTGCTGAGTGGGCCAGGCAGCAAGGTAAGTGTGTGGGGCGTGTGTGCGGCTGAGTGGTGCTGTGTGAGGGAGGCATGTGGCTGGGTGTTTGTGGTGTGCGGCATGTGGCTGGGTGTGTGGCATGTGACATGTCTGGGTGGATGTGTGGCTGAGTGTGGCATGAGGGGTGTGGAGCATGTGTACTCTGTGTGGCACGCATCTAGGCATGTGTGCCTGGGTGTGTGGAGTATGTGGCTGGGCGTGTGTGGTGTGTGGCAAATGGTTGTGTGTGTGGCATCTGGCTGGGTGTGTGGGGGCATGTGAGGCACGTGGCTGGCTGTGTGCAGCATGTGTAGCACGTGTGGCTGGGTGTGTGGCATGTGGGTGTGGAGCATGTGGCTGGGTGTGTGTGGTGTGGCACATAGCTGGGTATGTGCAACGTGGCTGCGTGTGTGGAGACGTGGCTGGGCATGTGTCACATGGGTATGTGAGGCACATGGCTAGGTGGGTACAGCTGTGTGTGGGCATGTGGCTGGGTGCGTGTGTGTGGCATGTGGCGTGTGCCTGGGTGAGTGTGTGGCATGTGTGGCTGGGCATGTGGGTTTGTGTGGTATGTGGCTGGGTGTGGCTGGCATCTGGCACGTTGCTGGGGGTGTGTAGCATGTGGCTTGGCATGTGTGGCACGTGGCTGGGCATGTGGTTCGGGTGTGTGGCATGTAGTTGGACATGTGGCTGGGCATGTGGCTAGATGTGGATGTGGGGTGTGTCCGTGGCACGTGGCTGGGTGTGGGTGTGCGACTTGTAGCTGGTGGGGCACATGGCTGGGTGTGTGGGTGTGGCAGGGTGCATATGTGGCATATGGCTGGATGTGGCTAGGTGTGTCTGCAGCGTGTGGCTGGGTGTGTTTGGCATGTGATGTGGCTTGGGTGTGTGGCTGTGAGTGTGGCACGTGGCTGGGTGTGTGGGGCATGTGGAACGTGGGTATGCATGTGTGGCATGTGGCCGGGTGTGTGTATGTGCCATGTGGTGTGTGGCTGAGTGTGTATGAAGGGCGTGTGGCATGTGTGGAGTCTGGGTGGGTGTGTAGCAGCTGGCTGCATGTGGCTGGGTGTGCAGTGTGCCACACATGGTGAGATGAGATGTCTCTGTGGCATGTGGCTGGGTACATGTGGCATGTGGCTGGGTGTGTGTGTGTGGCATATGGTACATGGCTGGGTGGATGTGTGGAGCATACCTGGGTGTGTTTGTGTGGCTGGGCACGTGGGTGTGTGGGGCACGTAGCTGGATGTGTATGCATGTGGCTGTGTAGCACGTGGCTGGACAAGTGTGTGTGCTGTGTGTGGGTGTGTGTATGTGGCACATGGGTGTGTGGGGCATGTGGCTGTGTGTGTGGCACATGGCTGGCTCTGTGTGTGTGTGTGTGTGTGTGTGTGTGTGTGTGTGCGCGCGCGCGCGCCATGTGGCTAGACATGTGGTTGGGTGGCTGTGGCATAACGTGGCTGGGTGTGGTGTGGGGCATGTGGCTGGCTGTGTGTGGAGGGTGTGTGACGTGTGCATCCAAGTGGCTGGGTGTGGTGTATGGCATGTAGCTGCATGTATGGCATGTGACTGCTTGTACGGTGTGTGACTGTGTGTTTGAGTGACATGTGGCCAGGTACATGTGGCACGTATGTGGCATGTAGCTCTGTATGCGTAGGGTGAGGTGTGTGACACAGTGTGGCACGTGCCTGGTTGTGTGTGGCATGTGGCTAGGTGTGGCGGTATGGCATGTGGCTGGGTGTTATGTGGGGCATCTGGCAATTGGCTGTGTGTGTGTGGATGGGTGGTCGTGTGTGGCATGTGGCTGGTTGCGTGTGGAATGTTACTGAGTAGGTAGATGTGGCTTGTGGCTTCGGGGGTGTGTGGTGTGTGGCTGGTTGCATGTGTGGCTGTGTGTGCCATGTCTAGCGCTGAGTGTGGGAGTATCGTGTGGTTGTGTGTCTGGCACGTGGCTGGGTGCATCTCTGGCACGTGGCTGGGTGCATGTGGCTGTCTGTGTGTATATGGCTGGGTGGGGGTGTGTAGAGGATGTGGCAATTGGCTGGGTGTCTGGCGTGTGCGCATGGTGTGTGGCTTGGTGTGGCATGTGGCTGGGTGCGTGTACTGTGTGGCTGTGTGTGGCATGTGGCACATGGCTGTGTGTGGCGGCGTGTATGTAGCATGGCTGTGGTACTGGTGTGTGAGTGGTACTGTGTGTGGGAGTGGCATGTGGCTGGGTGTGCAGTATGTGGCTGGGTGCATGTGTGGCATGGGCCTAGGTGTATGGTTGTGTATGTATGCGTGGCATGTGGCTGGGTGGGTGTGTGGGGGGGCATGTGGCAATTGGCTGGGTGTGGCACATGGCTGGGTGTGTGGTGTGTGCGTGAGGGGCATGTGGCAATTGGTTAGGTGTGTGGAGGGTGGCACGTGTGTGCATGGCATGTGGCTGGGTGTGTGCACGATGTGTGGCTGGGTGTGTCAGGGGAGCGGTACAGGGCTGGACAAAAGGTGGGGGTGGGTTTGCATGTGGGTGGGCACGAAGTAGTGGCAGCACGCTGGCCCTGCTGCCTGCCCTTCATTCTTGATGGGCAATTTACTAGTATTATAATACACACACACACACTTTTATTTTTATACACACACACACACACACACAAATGTGTGCATAAGAGGAAAAAGGGCTTTTTAGGCAGTAGGGGCAAAGGGAATTACAAATATATTTATAACTGGGAAAAGGATTTTATACACACACGTATACTATATATCTATATGCATTTAGTCTGTGAGGACAAAGGGGATGATTTTATATATACATATAAACAACATAGGGAAAAGAGACATATAAAACCTATATATTTTTACCCATACCTAATATAGATAAACTCGCTTTTTCTTGTTATAGGGGTATGTATGTGTGTGTACGTGTATGTACACACATTTGTGTGTATATATAACGTGTCTATATACGCAGTTTGTGTGTACACACATACATATAAGTATACACCTCCCCCCCACCAGGGAAACGGGGTTTTATATACAGATCCCTTTTCCCTTTGCTGTCTCCGTATCACCGGGTTGCCCTCCCCTCGGCGTTCTAAGGTGAGCTTCTTGCTCCTGGAAGGGGTCTGGGGACCGCCACCCCTCGCGGATCTCTGGGCACGGCGCAGCGCGCAGCTTTCTCCGTGTTCATTCCCAGCACTGAGCTGGAGAGGCCGCCCCCACCTCCCAGGATAAAAAGGGATTGCGTTTCCAGGACTCACTCAGTCCATGGCCTGCGCGAAGCCTGCTGCTAAGGAGGTGGCTCACACCAGCTGTGGTGACAAACATGGCATTTCTTCTGCACTTCAACCGAAGTTCAAGCACTTGACAAATCTCAGCTATGTGGGGGCAGTTTCTCTGCCCGTTCCCCACCCAGCACAGCCCCTCCTTGTTCCCTACGACTTCCTCGGGGCAGCACACATTTGCCTGAGCCAGCCCACAACTGCTACAGCTCCATGTCCTTCAGCAGAACTTCTAGTGCCACCTTCCACATGAACTTCTGCCCGAGGCCATGCAAGCCGAACACATCCTGGATCTGCACTCAGTTACAACCAACGGACAGATGCCAGTCAAACTGGCACCTCCCGTGCTGTGCAGACTAGGCTAATTTCACAAACACGCTGCCCTTTATTGCTGTGCGGGTGCTGCTACTTTTGCCCATTGCTATGCACAAACCTGATGAGAAAAGCAACCCTGCTTGAGCAATTCCTTTGTCCGGAGTACTTCCTAGCTTTAACCTCAGCAGTGTAAGGGATGAAAGAGCTGGCAAAGCCCTTACAAGATGGCAAAGGAAGGCAACAGCATGGGCAGCTAGCGAGAGGTTCTTTGAAACAGTGGCCAGCTATGAAACTCTTTGGCACCCACAGCCCCAGCCTTTCCCTCAACCCTTTATCCCTGCACAACCACCTTGGGCTGTCCCTGTACCAGTCCTGGGCCAGCCACCTTTTAGGAAGCATCTGCAATGCCTTTGGCCTCGTCTCCCCTAGCCTCAGGTCCGCAGAGTCGATGCCAAAGGGGATCTGGATTCGAACCTGGAACGAGCCGCGTCACACCCAGGAAGGGGAGCAGCCCTACAACAATGACTCTGCCCTTACCTTGACTGTCCCCTCGACTTCCACAAACCAGCGCCTCAGCATGGCCTGGATCTGCCCGTCCGTCAGCTCAGGGTTGGCATCGTGGATCTTTTTCTTGACCACGTCTTCCAGCAGCAGGCGCCGCAACCTCCAGTAGAAGAAAGTCCGGGAGGTTTTCCACTCCAGAATGTCCTGAGCAAGGCACATGTGGGAAGGGGGGTACATGGGTGAGGGGGCAGAGCCAGCACCATACCCAGGTCCCACTGGGCAAGACAAGATCCCTCCCTCCACTCGAGTGCTTCTTCTCTTGCCCCGCCAGCACAGGTCAGGCTGCGCGCCTCAGCCAGGGCTGGCACTCGGCTAACAGGCCTGGAGTTTCCCCAACAGCCCCTCTACTGCAGTAGCTGCTAAAGCAGCTCTGGCCACAAGCAGACAGCACCTCCCATTAGTATCTTTATACCTGCCCCCAAATGCAGAATTTGCCTGGAAAAGGAAGCTACAGGTGAGTTCCCTGGAACAGGAACTGGCTGGGGGGCTCACAGCCGCAAACCACAGGGCTGCCTGGTCTAGGGAAATGCTGCTGACCCATGGACTGGGAACGCAGCTCCACGCACTGCATGACAGCCAAGTGAGCTATCAGGCTGCCCTGGGGACGGGCCTACTCGAGACCCCGGGGTGCAGGCTGCCTCAAGGCTGCTTCCTGTCAGTGCCTACTTAGGGCTCAGAGGACTTCAAGCCATGGCTGCACTTGTCTCTCTCAGCCTGAGCTGATTCCCTTTGTTGCACAAAGTGTACAACCGGGTGACAGTGTCCAAGGACAAGGAGCCAGTCTACTCACGGTGATGACGGCTTTCTCCTGCATGCGGCCTGGCGTGTCATGCAGGTCAGCAAACTGCACAGCCACCTGGTGATAGATGGGGGTCAGGAATTCCTCCCGCTCCTTCAGCTTCGTCTCCAGCTCCTTCCGCTCAGCCGGGCTGAGCTCCGGGGTGCCTGGAATCGGAAAGGCTTGGTAGAAACCCAGTGGGGTCAAACCAGAGATGCGCACAAACAGCGAGTGCTGCTCTCCAAGGAAACATTTTTAGTTCACCCAGGTCTTTAGATGACCTGGAACTTCCCAGCTCACAGCCCCACCCTTGGCTGTTCTGCTTTGTCTTCTATCCCAGCTCCCTTCCCCTGCTGCTTCCAACTTCTCACTGTCTTCTGTAGCCACCCCAAGGTCTGGAGGAGCTGGGAATTGGGAGGTCTGGGGCTCTAGTCCCAGATCTGTGTGGAGCTGGGCTCAGCTACATCACTTCACTTCTGTGGGCCTCAGTTTTCCCACCTGCGAAATGAGGATAATGCTGCATTGCCCAGCTGCTCAGGATGCATTAGATGACATTTACAAAGTGAAAATTCAGATCATCATCACCCGTGTATTCAGCTCCCTTCCCCACAAACTCTCACAGAGGTGGCAGCCTCTCAAAATGACAAAGTCCCAAGCCCAGGCAATTTCCTTAACCTTCCCCATTGCATCTGTGGCTCAGCAGCCCCTGGGACTGCCTCTGGGCAGCACAGCTTTGCTAGTGCTTCTGCCACACAGCATGACTACGATCCCTGCCCAGGAGGAAGCTCACCACAAGAGCAGCAGTTCAGTAATGTCCAGTAATGGAGCAATGGGATTTATGTAAACTCATGCATGAGAGTTCAGGAGCCTTTCCTGAGAAGGGCCTGTTAAAAAAATCACTCTTGAAAGCAACCAAGTCCCCCATGCCTGAGCTCCTGAACCAGCTGCCACTCAGGCAGTGAGGTGAACACAGCCTTGGCACAAGCAGCTCCATATAAGTTGCCTTTTAACCCTGTGTGCACCAAGCCATGGTGCAGAGCCATCTCTACCGGGAGCCCAGTCACATAGCACTCAGCGCTCGACCAAAATGTGGCAGTTCTTATGCTCGCACCCCCAGCAGGGCCAGAGCAAGCCTGGTGCAATGTCATGGTTACTGCTACTGAGAAGTCAAATGGCAACCAGGTCTCCCTCAATGCACCGGGCGAATGCCAACACTCCTGTACAACACAGCACCTCCTGTCCCACGGGATAAACATCAATGCAACCTTGCACCACCCTGAGAGAGAGAGACACATGCAATTATGTTCTCAGTGTGCCAATAACAAATCCAGGCACAAAGAGGTGAGTGAATAACAGAGGTCATCATCAGCAGAGCCTGGAGTAAAAGGCAGAAGACTTGACTCTCAGTCCCCTTTTCCTGGCCAGTGGGCAACACCCCTTCCCTTGCTAGTGACTTGTACCTTGAATCTGGCCGTTACAGTGCTGTGCTTGCTATAAGCACCACCACTGTAGCTTCCTTCAGTCCTTACGGTTTGTGAAGTGACGTCAGTGAGATTAAATGTAATGAAACGTGATCATCTAGTGTTGGGTTTGGCATTGTAAGGGGCTGTTGGGCTGGAGAGAAAGAAGAGGACGGATCACCACACTTCCTCCTCATGTTGTGCCCTATCTATTCCTCCACTTTCAAAGACCAGTTTCAAAGATGGTCGGTCTGGAAGTGCATCAAGGAGCTGGAGAGCAGGCGTGAGCACAGCTTGGTTATCATCAGCACTGCAGACAGCAGCAAGCGGACCCGACTGCAAGGTTACAACTAGCTTTGGATCAGGCCCATAGAGAGTTCAGTGGCCGGACAGTCCTCACTACGTACGGGAAGTCAGCACCTTCTGTAGAAGTTTCCCCATCAGACCATCATTGGGCTCCATCTCACACACCTGCAACCACCCACATGCACACAGGCATACAAACACATGTATGCTGACACATACAGGCAGGCAGGCACACGCAGACTGCTCAGGATACAGTTTCAGCAGTTGCTCCACAGGGAGAGATCCCTTTTCAGCTGAGAGACCACTTTTTTAGGTGGCCCCTGATGCAAGTGTTTTCCGTGCTGTCAGGTGCTAGTAGTGCTGCTTCAGTTAAGACGATCTGTGTTTTATGGCTTCAGGATTTAAAAAAAAATAGTAATTTCTGTGCCCCAACCTCCAACCCAGGTTTTCATGGCAGTACCTGCACTTAAGCCAGCAACACTCATGCATTTGAGCCTCTGTGCCACTCTCTTGTTGTACAGCAAACCAGCTAGGCCCAGTAATGATTTAGGTGAGATTAACAAATATGTCAATGTCTATTTTCTGCTTAATTTAAAAGCAGCGTCTATAAAGATTTTTGACTTCTGAACCCTGCTCTCCTGAAAGAAAGAAGGTAACAATGAGGAGGAGGGGGGGGATAAAGAGTGATTATCCTATCATTGATCGTTTGTCAGAAGCATTTCTTATTCACTGGACTATTGTAAAAAGCTAAGCTCTCGATCAATCCTGTAAGCTCCCTGTACAATTAAATATCTTGGAATGGTTTTCTTTCTTTTCGAGCCAGATCTCGAGGCCTCGGGGTTTTGCAGCAAGCCTGGGGTTTATTTATTTATTTCCTAGAGAAAGGAGCCTCCATCGGAGAACCATAACCTGGCCAGGAGGGCGATTAAAAACCAGAGACAAGTGATTCTCTTGCTCCAGAGAATCAGTGGATCATCTCAGCTATTCAATCACAGAGTTAACTTTGCAGTCCTAAGAGCATTAAGATGCTTCCATGCACAGGGATATATCCCAGCAGATGCATAAACGAAGGCAGCAGCATTATGATACTGCTGTATTTAAATGCCCACCCTTAGAACACAATGGCTCTTGGTGGAGCAGGCAGTGATGGTCACAAAGCTCTTGTCTACACAGCAACGCTCTTGCCAACAAAGTAAAGGTTTTAACCAAAAGCCCCACTAAGCTCAAGCCCTAAAGGTGATTCCAAGGGGTCAGGGGAGGAGAGAATGATACAGGATGAACCTCCTGGGACAAGATGCCCTTCATATGATGCACTGGGCACAGCCAACAGAGGAAGGTCAGATGCGTAGCATTTTAAAAAAAGCAAAAACATTGTTAGACGGGAGACTGTGACCCCTGCGTGGTGGCAGAGGCTGCAGGACACGAGCCGCCCCCAGGGCTGGAGACTATTTGTTCACCCTGTTTGGTTCAGTGCCACGAAGCTGCGAACAGCAGTTCTGGCTCCAGCATGTAGTTTGCTTTACCGGTTGGGAAGGTGGCATCTGCACAGGCCCACGTACAGCAGTGCTGTGGGCTGGACGTGCAAAGGCCTTGGCCTCATTTCTGCCCTCTGCTTTCTAACAGCAGTAAACAGCACATCGAGGCTTACTAGCCTTGCTGCACTGGAGCTGGCTCTTCCAGTGACAACACCCGGGTTTTCAAAGGAGGGACCCTCTTCCTGGTATGCTCAGCACAATGCAACCGCAACCCCCGACTCAGACTTCACGGGATAATGCTAACAAACCACGACACACAGCCGCCACTAACTACACAAGTCCTTTCCCCTGCGAGCGCCAGGGGGAAGCATGGCACTGACCCAGCCTTCCTCCGCTGCCCTGCTTTATATCCTGGGCGCGTGCTTTATATCCTGCAATCACCATGACCAGAGACGTTGCCCTCCCTGTGCAGACTAATGGAAAAGCCATGGCAATAAATCCAGAGAGAGCCCTATCCCATGAAGCGCCTTGCTACTGAATAGCAATTTATACTGCTTTCCAAAAGTTAAGGGAAGGGATTGTGACAGGGAAAGCCACGTTCGGGACTATTTTGATTTGTGCCCCATTAAGCAAAGAACCTCTCCTGGAGCAGCAAGCCAGTGCGCCGCCTGCTCCCTCCCATGCATACGTCTCGCAGAAGACAGCCATGACAGGCGCGGTGTCCTGCAGTGATTACAACCTGCGAGAGTGTCAGGGCTCGGGCTGGCTTTAATAAAGTTCCTGCTAGACAGAAATGGCTCGGCGGGGTCATGAATCACGGCTTCCCATAACATTTAGTAGCAAAGTGGTTTTTTTTTTTTTTTTTTTTTTAAATATGACCACTTTAACAGGTTAGACAAAATGACTTGGAGAAATGTTATTCTAGCTTCCCTCTGACTGCAGAAAGCCAGGCAGCTTCTGAATCAAGTTGATGGTTTATGGCGTCTAAGCGGTGAATATGCGGGATCTGCTCCTCCAGCTTCAGCGCACAACCGTGCGCAGCTGAAGCGCCTCTGCCGGCCTCACGCCGCCTCTCCCAATATGCCAGCCGAGCCACAGGCAAGAGGCCCGGTCTCCGGCAGCCTCGCTGCATCGTCACTTCATGTTGCCAGAGCAGGGAACGGTGATTTGGGTGTAAATGAGACCTGGGCCCGTGACACCATCATAAATAGACAAGCACCATCACTACCAGGTGACAGCAATGTCACCAGGCCAAAGGGCGCCTCCGCTCAGCAAAGCCCTCCACGCAGGGGCAAGCTGAGCCTCTTCAGTACATCAGCGCTCGTCTTCTGTCCAAAGCTAAATGAATCCCAGGAAGCCGGGGGGGAACGGCTGGCTGCTGAGTGATACCCAGAGGCAGGCTCTGGCCCTGTCCAGCCCGTCTGTCAGCAGCCAGGCCTTAGCAAAACCCAAGACAACATTTGCTTTGGTTCCTGAATTACCGCCAGTTTCCTGCGTGAACAGTTACCCAGCAAACCAGCCCATGATTTTTCAGGGTGGCTTGTACAACACAATATCAGTCACCTGCCTACCCCACAGGAGCTCGCGTTAGACTTGGGGGGGGTCCTGGGCAGCGAGTACGGTGCTGTCTCCTCTCTTCTCCCACCTACAAGGTCACCACCCCCAACAAATGTCAGGGCTCCTTTCTTCAAAAATCAGCTCTGCCATCTCCGGAGCAGCACTCGCAACCTTGCGAGCTGGCCTACCCGAGTGCTGCATGTCCACAGGTCACTGTGGAGGTGAAGAGGAAGAACAATGTTTCGGAGCAATAAGGCATTGGAGCCCGTTCTCAAGGTCATCCCTGTCCAAAAAAGTGCTTCAGTCCCACTGAGGCTTATGCTTAAGTGCTCTGCTGAACTGAGAGAGACCAGAGAAATTGCTCCTCAGGAGATGAGCATGGCAGAATCCACAGCCATGCAACCAAGGTGCATTTAAACTGTCCCATCCAAAAGCCTCAGCTCCCGCAATACTTCGTCAGCTTGGTCTCTACGTACACAACAGCATCTGTGGAGGCAGCTCTGAGAGCCAGCTCACCTCACCTCTGACCTGCTCCCAAAGGCCATTAAGACCCATTTGACTGCCTGGGCATATGGGAGGGATGCATAAATGGGGCTGTGTCATTACTTCTCTAAATACCTGGAAGAGCGTACGGTATAAGGATGGCACCAGAGGTTGCATGTGCTTGGCTAGAAACACCATCCCGCCCTGGAGAGAGAGGGGCCTGAACGCTCTGAGGACCAGGTATGAGGATCACGGCAAGCTGGCACAGGTGAAGCATGGCATCAAGCCAGAAATGCCTCGTGCTGCATGCTCACAACCACCACCTTTGACTTGCTGTGTTCGGGATTTAAGAAAGAATACAGTTGCCTCTGGAAATAAACTGCTATGGCTCAACATACAGCCAGTTACTGCTATTCTACTGTGGAGCTCTTAAATATTTTAGCTTTTTTAAAATTATTATTATGTGGGGGACTGAAGGCAAGCTCGGCACTGGGCTCAGCAAACAAAGACCAAGTCGGAAGAGGCAACGAGAGATGGAAAGAAACGTGTAACGCTGGCATTTTGCTCTGGATGCATTATGGCCACGCGAGCTAGCTCACCACTTTGTGCCGACCCACACACCTGGGCTCAATTTTATATAGATCTATACAGATAATCCCTGTCCAACACGTGCACTACAACTGTTCTGAATGAAGAGAAGATGTTTCTCCTCTACCATGGGATAAACACTGTGACTAAAGACACACTTGAGAAGTACAGGGTTAGGTCCTGTTCCCACTGAAGCCATTCTGCTATTGCCTTCTGTTCAAATGGGAATGAGCCATCTGGTCCCAGAACATCACAAAACTGACACCCACTTGTGACCTTCCCGAGGCTGATGAAGAACACGCTGCACGACCAAGGGACCATCCGTCATGTTTGCTCCAATCTGAAGCCCTCTCTTCTAATGCCGGCTGAAGCCAAAGTATTCAAAACAGCACCGGTGTCCTGCAAAGTGCACCAGCCCAAGGACCCCTGCTTGCAGTGCCCGTGCATTTCTCTTTGCCCAGCTTATGCTCTCCAAATTGCCTGGCCATTTCTAGAGCCAAAACGCCTCTCCCCTCCTGCCATGCTCCTTTCCAGCCAATGCTGCTGCTTAACGCAGTGCAACGCTGAGTGACATTTTAATACAGGATGAAACTAATAAAGATTTTGGCGCTGGAAAATGGATAATGAGCAGATCTGTGTCAAATTATTCAATATCTGTCACCTTCCCCTGCCCCCACCCCTATACATGCAAGTCAAAATCCAGTGGCTAAAGATGGCTCAAATGAAAACACAGTGTCACCCTATTTGCCCAGCCCTACGCCCTTGGTACATGGATGGGAAGATCTTCCTCTCCCCCACTATTCAGCCACTCGGCAGAAATGATGACAGCCATTCAGGGGTTAAAGAGAGGCAGTGAACCCCCAGTTAATGAGTAAGAATTCAGCAGGCAGTGTAAGATAAATGGAGCTTTCTCTGCTTCTGCTGGAGTCAGCATGAACTGCGGCCCCGCGGCTTGTTTGTGGCAAATGGAGTGCGCGAAATATCAAAGGGCAGTGATCCAGAAGAAGACCGACTTTGACAAATTTTAAATTGGCCAGAAAGAAAACCAGAAAAAAAAAATTATGCAATTCACCGTGTCCTGCAATCTTGGCTTTCCTGCTATTGTATGGCATTAGCAGCAAAACAACAGCAATGATCACCCGATGTTGGGAGCAATTATGAGCCATCTAAGTGAGATGCTTATCAGTGACTGAAGCTTTTAGAGCTCCCTGCATGTACAGTTGTAAGTGACTTGCTCTTGTGTTGCAGTCATTTTAATTAAAGTGTATGGAGTTTGCCAGGAGTAATTATCCTGTTTAGAGAAAGCAAGAGGGGGGAAAAGAACAACCCTCCCCACACACATAGCAAGGACCTGGACTTAGGAGAGACCATAGAAAATGGTTTGTCCTTTTATTTAAAAAAATAAATGAAAACAGAAGATGATGCAGGGTAGCAGAATGGGTGATGCCGGGCTCCCTTCTAACAGCAAGGGGTGGACGGAAGGTGTTAAGTGCCACTCATCCTCATGCAGATGCCACGTGACTGGAGTTGCAAAGGCAAGCAATCCTGTGGCATTTGCTACTTCCCCCAGTGCTACAGGATGAACACACACAAACAACCCTCTTTATCTGAGACCACTGTCTTGAGAATGGATGACCCTCCCAGTGTCAAAGACACCACATCCCAAGGGAGGTGTTGACTGAAGAGGGGCTGATTCATTCCCGAAGATGCTGTGGCAAATGTTCTGAAAACCTTCTGCTGCCATTGAACTACAGGCCCATGTGCTGGCTGCTCAGTGCTTTCCCTTCTCCAGCCACACATCTCTCTTCTCCTTCATCTGGAGCCTCTCACACTGGAGCCACAGTTCCAGACAATCACCCCAAGGAGCTATGAGTCCTGCCTGGGTTCAGGACTAAACAGCAGCCTTCCAAGTGTGGAGTGTAAAACCCCGCAAGTGCCCACTCGCAGAGGTTGTGCTGGCCTCCCCCCCGTCCGCTGCAGCAGGGGCTGTCTATATGGGGACTCCGTCAGGTTAAGCACAGCCCCAAAGTCAGAGTTTGTGAATATAAACTTTTCATCCAACATCACAACAACAGATTAACGCCAACAGAGACAGGTTCACGGTACCGATACTCCCCTGCAATCGGTCCAGATGCTTCTGTGGCGCCGTCTCTCCATCATACCCGATCACCTGAAGAATGCTAATGAGAGCTGAACCCAAACACATTACCGTACTGTGCTAATGCTGTGAAGGCAGGACGCAGCTCATCTGCTTTCACTCTCCAAGCAGAAGGAAGTACAGAAGATAAACAGCACAGTGAGCTAACATTGGACGAGACCTTAAAGCTTCTCTAGTTTTGCAAAAAGGCCCCATGTCATCTAGAACGCGGGTAAAAAACATCTGACTGGAGACTGATAGTACGGTTTTAACCTTGACTGTGTCCTTTACAATTATTAGTCTCTTTCCAAGTCGTATCAGATTGGCTGTTTGGTATATACTGTACTTATCTGCCTACCCCATGTTCCCAAATAAGACATACACTTCGCTTTGGGAAGGCAGAATGGAGAAGAAAAAGATTTATCCATTTAACCAAACTGCTCAAAATTTGCTTCCTCATTTAGGACCCACACCACAATTTTTGATTATTTTGGGGCCAAAGGTGAGCGTGGTGTGTGAATAACTAATGTAAATTGTAGTGCTGCTATAAATGAAGATATAACAGCAGCCAAAGATAGCAACACGATCACACATTGACATAGCACCTTTCAACCTCAAGTAGCCCAAAAGGCTGTGTAAGTTTAAACCACACACCCGTGGTACACTTTCTGTACTACTACAAGGAAATCAATGCTGGGGGGAAAAGAGGCTCTTTAAGATTACACTGTAGAAAGAGATGGCGAAGAACTATACAAAGAGTCTGGTCCCCTGAGAGAGTATGTATCAGATATTAAATGGATACTGCCGCATAGTCTGTATTTCAGTTTATCAGGTTTGTTACATGCTCGGGGATCTTCTGGAATGAAAGGCACTACAATAATATAACGTATATATTTGAGATGCTGGTCACAGACTGCAGCCAAGTCACACAGTGTTTTAGTCGAGGAAGTGGAGAATACTTTATCTTGTTGAGGCTGCTGAGGAGCTGTAAGCAGGCAGAGATAATTACCAGAGTTCAGAGCTGCCTAGCATACCGGGCTCTGCTCAGAAGCCACAAACATACAGTATCCAGATTCTCAGCTATGCCCACTTACATCAGCTGAGGGAGGATCTGGCTCACTGCCTTTTCAGTGAGCTGAGCCCTCGTGGAGAAGAGATTTCTGTGTGCAAAAGCTTTAATAATTGTTTGCAGTATTCTTCAAAGGAAAAATTAATTGGTTTAAGATGACGATATTACCCGCACGCTGTATGCTGTCGATGTACATGAATATAGGGAATATCATTACACACACAAAGCTTGTCTCATCTGCTTTTCCTCCAGAGCTGGATGACAGTAAATAAAAATTATCATGAATTTGATAAAATGCCTCAGTGCCCCCTCTTTAAGGTCCATAAACACATTCATTAGATATTAGCTGAACGGATCATTGATCTGCCAGCACCACAGACCAGACATACCTAGCCGCTCTGCCAGCCGAATGTAGATCGGGTCCACTCGCCTCATTGTCTTCACCAAATCTTTCTTGCGGAATTTGATTTCTACTGTCCCTTCTGGCTCCAGAACTCCTCCTCTGAGCAGAGATGGGAAGGGGGGAAAAAGAAACGGGGGCTTTCAGGTCATCAGACAAGGGGGAAACGCAAAATGCAACAGTACATACAATTTGTTACCTAGAAAGTGTTCAAGAAGAGAAGTGAAGGCAGGAAGAAAAAAAAACAAAGCAAGAGAATAAGAAAGAATCCAAGCTATTTTTTACCTAACGCTACAGACTGCACGTGGGGTTTCACACATCAGTCCAATTCTGTTTAATACGAGCCAGTGTTAACAAACAGCAGCAAGCTGCGCTGCCGTAGCCCATTTCAAGTTGAAAGGAAAGTGAATGTCATGCAAACATCTTGTTCTCATGACAGAATCTACCAGATTCCCAGGCCAGAGAGAGGAAACAAACACATGGTTTGGGACCTAGGCTTGAAGGAAGACAGAATACAGATGGAAATTATTTTACTTCCAAGTGGAGAGAGAGAGACAGAAACAGAAAAAGAAAGGGCCGCGCAGTGGAGAGGTTACAAACTGGTGGCAATGGGAGACAAACGATGACCGCGGTGCAGAGGATCCGCATGGACAGAACCCACGTGCTTTATTTCTAAAAACAGGCGTTTTTTGCTCCCGGGAAGGTCTAGTGGGCAGGAGGCATGCTGGGTTGCAAGGGTGGAAGTGAGCTAAAGGGCAGAACTGCTCCTGCAGGAAAGGGGCAGATAACGGGCCCTTGTCGTGAGACACGTCCTTCTGAGTAGGATTCTTAGACCAGTGATAACAAACGTCGTAACTTCACATCTACCAAGGGCTTAAATCATCATCCAGAGGATTGTTAGCATATTGTATATTCTATGGCCCCTTTCATCGTGTGCCTGCAATAATTAAGTAATGCCTCAGGACACTACTGAGGGAAGGTTTATCCTTATGGAGTTATGGCCTGGTGCTGCTGGTCCTCTTTGCTCTAGGAGCAAATCTGACTGAGTGGAAGGGCAGGAAAGCTGGTTGTTCTGTTTAACAAGTACTCTCGGTGTCCCAAGTACCCAAACCTTTCTATGTTTTAAGGAGGGAACACAAGAAAGAGACAGGTTGCCTCAGTTCTGAATGTCACTGTTCTGGCTCTAGATGCATGGGTCAAGTCTGTGTCCAACAGGCAAAGGTTTCCCCTTTGGGGCCATTCCACTTCTCCAGGTACAAGAGGACAAGAGACCAACAGACACAACCATTCTTCGAGGGGAGGTGAACACATGCACAGGTCACAATTCTTGGCAGGGGTCAACGCATCACTGTTGGCATATGCCCATGGAAAGAGGTACAGAGAAGCACTCGAATGAGCCCCTTAAAGGTGTCCTACATGTGCAGTCTCAACTCCCATCATCTTGCAGTGGCAAAATTCCCAGGCAATGCTTCAAAACGGTGAAACTTCCCAGGAGTGTTTCTCCAAGGAAGCCGACTGACTTCAGAAGAGATATTAAAATTGCACCACTCTATTTTGATACATAACTAACATGGGGAGAAGTGGCTCTTGGGTGTCAGTGGAATGGTTTAGCTTGCGAAGAGCAAGGAGAGCAGGCTTTCTGGTGCTTGCCCATCTCTAACAGGGAATCAGGAGCTTGTAGCTCGTACCAGAGAGAGGAAGAGAGCTGCAAGGTTTATGTCAGCTGTGCCCACTAGCGTGAGCAAAATACAAAGAGACTCACATGTGGAAGGCTGCTCCGGGGGCAAGACCGGTATAATAACGTTACTTTTACCTTCAGACACAAGTCTGTTTTCCCATCTGCCTGGGTATTTTCATATCACATGGCTGACCGGATCAAATAGACTAGAAACAGAACTCTATTGTGGTGAGGTTCTCTCTGGCATCAGAGCTGCTTTGCTCTTTCTTTCTGCAACAGAACTGCACCTCCGTCCTCCTTCCCTTGACTGCTCCATGCTAAATGGCTCTGATAAGGGGGTGTCCTGCTCTTGCAATTTATCCCATTTCTATCAGTTGTTGCCAGACCAGGTCTCTTATGGCCCTCCCAGATCAGCCCTATCTTTCTTCTATTTTAAGAGACTTACAGGCCTTATTTTTCCCCTGGTTTGCCTATATTTTTGTACCCAGAAACCACCCCCACTGCAAGCCCATCGCAAGCTTATTTTTGCCGGCTGCATTTTATAGTGATCAGGAACCCTACAAATGCCTGCAGGTCAGCTGGTAAGATATTTAAGCAGTGTAAAATGCAGTCATAGTTACTTGTGCTTGGAAAGTTGCACCTCCAGTTATTTAAGTACAATAACCAGAAAAAGAAGAGGTCTGTGTGCCAGGATCCCAACAGGCTTTACCAGCCAAACCTCCCAGCTCCTTGGGGAGTTGATCCAGAGAAGTTTAGGTCTATGATCCAAGTTACCCATGGAGCCAGTAGCTGGAGAAAGAACCCAAGTCCTGGTGTTACCACTACATAACAGCTTCTTCTCCAAGCAAACGCATGGAAAGAAACCCATTCATTTGTAAAGACACAATAACGAAACAAAAGTGCGCCCAGCCTGGCACTCCCTCCCGTCTGGGAGCAGGACGCGTCAGAGAAGGAACTAGGTCGCCACGGTGCTATACCTGCTGTCCCGGTCCGCATACATCTCCATGTGTCGAGGGTTAATGGTGGGGTCGATCACCACCCAGGATCCTCCTCTCAGCTCTGCCTGGGGTGGGATGTAAACAATCACTGGCTGCCTGTATTCCCGCAGGCCGTCCACGATGTAGGCACCAAACTTCAGTATCTGGTCATACATGTCTAGGACAAAGAATGCAGCACATTATCTTCCCTGCTGCTGCATTCCCAAGTCCCCTGCCTTCCCACTCCATACAAGCACTTCCAGGACCTCCCAGGAAATGCCTGGTTTAGGCAGGACCGTTTAATAACAATGCTTCTGTGCCCAGGGTCAGTAGCTCCAGTCCCTGGCTCCTGTTTGGTCCAACCCGAGGGTATCCAGATCAGCTCACACGTGCCCACCCTGCACTAACTGCCTCCAGCTGGCCAACTTGGGCATTGGGTGTTGCAGGGATTTCAGCAATTCTGAAATCCAGGCCAGAAATTCAGTATGCAAACGTGAATTCAGATTGTAGAGCTCCAATATGAAAAGCCTGGCCACATACTTTCATTTCCATACTATCCTAAAGTGCTTGCACATGTGTGTGGTACCCTGAAGGTTCGGTTTTTTTCTGCCCCCTCCCAACGAAAAATGTTTCCTCCTTTTCTTTAAGCAGACACTAGCGGAAGGGATTTTGCTGAGACTTCCAAGAATAATTTCACCAGGCAAAGGCTGTGCACAGAAAAAAGGTCAGCTCCAAAATTATTATTTTTTTAAAACTTTTTAGGAACAAAATGACAAATATGAGACAACAGGAGTTTAGCATGGAAACAGTCAGGCTGCACTGGGTACAAATCTCATTATACACATGATTATATAAAGAATCATCAAATCAAATGGCTTAGTGATACAAAATACCTATTGGGAACATCCATTCCATCTCTGTCAGCACAGGATTATTTGCTGCACTATATTTTTCGGGGCTTCATAAAGCTTTACACCATGTTTAGAAAACAACTAGGTTTTCACCACTTCTGGAGGGAGACTGCTCCAACAGTCGAGCTGATACGGTTCCCCAGTATTCAGCTGATCAGCTCCACACAGCTGCTCTGTGCCTCAGGACTTGGAGCCACTGCACAGTTGTAGACTTTTAAGTACCAGCATTGGCCTTTTAGACTGTTTCTCCTAACACAGCCCCTTCGAGCTCCTTGGTCATTTTTGTTGCTCCTCTTTCGACTTTCTCTTTTCTCAAATTTTTCAGCACTGGACCAAAAATCACTAATATCCCAGGCACATAGCAAACAGAGAGTCTACCTCCCTGCTCCATGACACACTGCCTTTGCGCACGCTTGCCAGAAATCATGCCAGCCTCTAGCACAACTCGGATCCAATTACTTCCAATCATCTCTCTTGGCTGCTTATTTGGTCCCCACACCACAGCATCTAACAGCCCCAGTGGCTTTTACCGTAACCCTCTGCCAGAGAGATACAGGGGTACACCATTTGACAGATGGGGAACAGAGGCACAGACAGATGCAGCGTCTTGTCTTGGGTCATATAGGAAACACGCAGCGAAGTAAAGAATTGAACCCATGCCTCTCTCAAATACTCTGTTCAGGCTCCCACCCTCAGCTCTGGCCATCGGGTTCCCCTTTTCCCTCTGTGCACAAGAAAATCTTATACACAGTTCATTCTCTGAGTATCCAGGAAAAAATGGTTTAAAAGCCTTTAAAAAGTCCCAGACACTGTAGGAAGCCAGAATTATCTATTTTTTTAATCCCAGACCTGTGAGAATATATACGAACTACTAATGGAGAGGGAGGGAAACAAAACCCCAACCTCCTCGTTTGTCCTGAGCAAAAAAAAAAAAAAAGACCTGAAAAGGAGTGACAAATTTATTACTAATTACATAATTATTTTATTATGTAGTGTGAGTAATAAACCACTTGAAGTACTTTCAGCTAATTCTAGTGTTAAGAAAATAATTGCTTGATTCAAATTATTTTAACAGAATTAATTCTTTACTAGACATTTTTTACTAGTGCTACATAATAAAATCATGGTGTAATTAGGGGGACATTTTTCACTCCTGCCAGGAGTGTATATTTTACCTAGAAAAAAGGTGGTGGGGGGAATGCCACTCACTTGGACTGGGGAGATGGAGGAGAGGCTAAAGGAACAACTGCACTGTAGTGCACTGACTAGTGTGTCTGTTAACGGTGTTTCTTAGGACTCATCTGAAGAAGTGCTGGTTCCAGCCTTCCAGCTCTACCGCAGAAATGCTGCGATGCACCACATAGCCCAAATTAATTCAATGAAAGTTTTGTTATGGCAGGTTTCATCGAAGCAAGGGAAACTGCCTTAATTGAAAATGGCACTTAAAAAAAAGGCTACAAGACATCTTTAACACTTGGCACTTCTAAAAAGTCCGCAGGATCTCAAAGCTCTTTGCAAATACAGTTAGGTAAGCTTGGCAATACCTTGGCAAAATGGCTATCGTTACACTATCTAGTTTCCTGATGGTATAAGAGGGCTGGCAGAATTGTTAAAAGCCATATGAAATGCTGTGAAGAGGACCGAGGAGTCCTGACCCCTAGTATGCCAAGGTAATGACTAGAAAACAGGCCCTCCCTGAATTGAGTTAATACTGTCCTCGACTATGAAACATTTGTCATGCTGTGATGATTACTTCTGTTGTAGAGGTTGCACCTATTCCTATTTCTAGAACTGTAAATACTACATCAGATTTAACTGATGCTGGTGGTGAACGGCATCTGCGTTCAGCGGTGCCTACTGTTCTCTTGTGTGTGCAGTCCTAGTGCCTTTGTGGATAGGTGCTTCTGCAACAAACTGAACGGGCACATCTGCACATGCTATTAATACAACTGAATAAACTCTAGCACAGTTTGCACTGGAGCTTATTGCTCCCTGGTGCTGCGTTTACACATGTGCCCAGGTCCACAGCAAGTTGAGCCAGGTCAAAGCAGCCCCAACTAACAGGGGCTGCTCCAATTTGGCTCAATGTGTTGCAGAGGGCCTGGCGTGGCAAGCCGGTGCTTCAGTGTGGGGTTAGCCAGCAGCCCCTGCACTGAAGCACCCTTGTGCCCCAGCAAGCCCCGGCAGTGTCTACATGTGCAGTGCTGCGCACTAAATAACACTGCAGCAGGATAGTACTTGTGTTTACAAGTACTAACCTACGGAGGCTTTTATTAGTTTACTGCAGCCTAATAGGACCTCATGCGTAGATGCCGAGACTTTACTGCAGAGCTAATTAGACAACTCCTCAGTAAACGTTTCATGTAGACATGCTCACTATGTTCTATAAAACTACTGGAGACTCGTCATCTTCAAGGAACTAACTGCTTGCATAACCATGCTTTTCAAAACTCTGCGACTTCTGCTGGCCACACACGTAAGCCCACTGAACTTGCAAGCGAGGTTTGCTTTTCTAAAACTGCCTTTTGGGTATCTGTAAATACATTTTAACAAAAGAGCCCAGCAAATTGGAAGAAAAATTAAAACCAGATGGAAACTTGCAGGTCAAACTTCTTTCCAATCTTCATTCAATCCTGGGATTTGCAAAGCATCTATCTGAAATGCAGAAACACTTAATGGCAGTGTTAATGGAAGAGCAGTGCTGTTTGTCATTCAGTGCAGCAGTCAGTGCATGTAACCCACGCTCATTCTATGTCCGGGTGTTTCGCTGCAGCCTGTATCGGCATCTACTGACTGGAGGCTCGAAATCTGCTGGAAGCTGTTATTATGCTGCATGTGTAAATATTGGCAGCTGGATACATCAGGCATGCTAGGAAGGCTGCGGACAGCTTTTTAATGTTTCCATAGCGCTGGGCGCTCTGCCCTGCACCTCCAAAACTGGAACAGATCTCGTCAGCTTGGCGGGCTTATCAGACTGGACCTCGAGGTAAAAAGCCAGGCGCATATCGGCCGCATACACCTAATGTACCTCATAAACCCATTACACACAGGCAGTGCTGTAATTCAACATTCAGGTAATGAGAGATTTAAAACAGCCTTTTCATTCTGGTTAAAGTTTTCAATACGATTTTTTTTTTTTTTATTGTTATTTATAACCTGTCCCAGGAAAAAATAATAAGTATAACATGAAAAACCAACTGAGAGTGACCCTGGAGCACCAGCAGTGATGCAGTTTAATATCACTGGGATTTGCATCCTATCAAACTATTCATGCTGAGTCTGAGACCCTGGTGCTAATTTCTAGTAAATTTCACGCTTGATGTCTCGCTGTCGTGGGTCATTGCCGGTTCGTCTAAATAAACTGCTTCCAAATGGCTCCTCCATCTAAATATTCGAGCCCGTTTTTATAATTTAATTTTGCATTATGCTGAATAGCCTTCCGGCCACATCCAGCTCATTGGGGGAAGCCACCAATGCCGTCGTGATATGCTTTTATTTTATTTATTTTATTTATTTATGTTACTGTGTGAATTAGACCTCCTAGGCTGACTAGTAAAGAGGGTCCCCGTTCCCCCCCCCCCACTAATGTCAATTTTCAGCATAGCAAGAGCTGTCTCTAATCTTTTCCTACTCATTACACACAATTTTGGAGTCATTTTACCCACAGTGCAGTCGGCTCCTGGCAGTGTGTTTGTGTGCACTGAGGGGTGGCATAATTGTTTATTTTCCCTCCCGGCATAATCCCCAGCCAGCATTGAAAGCCAAACTGCAAACAACTCCCCAAGGATGGTGGAGACCGACTGGAGAGACCAACACTTTCTGACCCAGGTCCGCGCACGTGGAAAACATCCTGACCCACATGTAATTCAAAATGGCGCTGTCCTCCCTCCCTCCCTTCCTGCACTGCTCTCTTTTCTTCCTCCAAGCAGTATTAACAAGTGATGCGCAAATGGAAATACCGATACTTCTGCTACATGGCTCTGCCCTGTGGTTCTGGTTCCAAAGCAAAACGTTTCTCAGAGCGCAACTGAGGGCCCCTCGAAAAGTGAAGGAAGCTCACACAATTGCACTAATCATCTAACAAGTCTTTTTAATTCTACAGCTTCTTTCATCAGAGGATCTCAGTGCCCTTTGCAAGCATTAATGAATAAAAATCTGTCAGCACATTCCTGAACTGGGGGGGTAAGGCAGATGAGGAGCAGAGAACTGAGGCACTCTCAGTCCCTGGCCAAGCTAGGACGAGCACTCGGGTCTTTACAGTGCCTACAGATTGTATTTTGTCCTTGAAAAAACACCTCCATTCAGCCTCAACCATGTTACTGGAGTATCCTGCAACCAAGACTGTTCCTTTCTCCCACGCTAAAAAACTAGTCATTGCAACACAGCACTTCTCCCAAATGCCAGTTGTCCTAGGGCACGGATGTGCAAAATGCGGCCCGCGGGCCAGATGCGGCCTGCCAGCCCATTCTATCCAGCCCACAGAGCCCCTAAAAAATTTAGAAAATTAATATTCATCTGCCCCTGGCTGCGTGTCATGCAGCCCTCGATGGCTTGCCAAAACTCGGTATGTGGCCCTCCGCCCAAAATAACTACCCACCCCCGCCCCTGTCCTCAGGTAAGAACTTCTTACTGTTATAACTACAGCTATAACCTTTTCTTCTGGGTGCCTGTTAAGTGCCACATACAAGTAAAGGGCCTTAAATCTTTTTAAATAGTTAAAATGTTATCATATCAATCTCCCACTCATGTCACTCCACAAAATTCAAAATCGCAATATCTGGTCCCAAAGCCTAGTTGTGGGTTTATGAACTGAGCAGCTTTTCAACAGCTCAATTCATCTGAGCCACGGCTGTTGCCAAGAGTCAATTTGGAGGAAACACCTGATATGACAATAATACACGCAGAAATTATCAATGAGACAAAGCAGCTATGTGATGAATACACCTATCCATTTCCATATGCAATACAGCTGGCCAACCCAGCCCCCTACCTAAGCTGTGAGGAAGAGGGATGTATGGCTCCCTAAGCGGTCGGGGTTTCCCAAGATTAGGGTTTAATTGTCCCAGGTTGGCAGCTGTAAATTTTGTTAGCAGCTAAACCACTGTTAAAATCCAATTACCTGTTTTCATTGGAGCTGATCGGGGCAGTCCCTATAACGGTTAGGAGGGGAAGGCATAAAATAATGCCATGTTGTTTATGCTGAACAGAACTTATCTTACAAGTTGCACATTGCATGTTCTGTGTTATTCCTGCTGCCGCCCATCTGCCTATGAAAGGCTAGATGGGGTTTCATTTGCTCCTATCAGCCCCACACCATCATGGCAGAAGTTCTCTTCCTCCTACAGGCTGAAGGCAGAGCTGCGCAGAGCATTCCTGCTAGGGAGGTGCATGGATTTAACAGGATTTGTTTCAACTATCAGACAAATATTTTGGCACAGGGAAGTAGAGGCAGAGCTCTGTTACTGGGGACACAATCAGCTTGGAAGGCATGTACTACAAACAAAGATTCCTCTGGTTATGTGACTACAATTTAACACTGTTAAAAAGATCAGAATTCTTAAAACCCAGTCTGGCCTGTCACTATTCATGACTCCTTTCAGGCTCTGAATCCCTCATCTCAGACAATGAAAATCAAGCAAGGCTCTCAAGATTTCAGTGCTGTGATAGCTTGCAAATATGCAATGGGAATTAGTTTTTGCTGTGGAATCACGGAATTCAAAAGAATGACAGTGGGAAATTTTCTGTGGGTTTTAGGTGTTTGATCATATAAAAGGTGGTTCAACCTGTTAAGCAGAACTGTCACCTTACTTTGGGCTTTGCCAGGACTGGGTATCCGGGCTGGGATCAGCTGCACCAGTTTACAGTCATGACTTACCTTGGTTGCGGCGCATCTACACTAAGGTCTCTACAAACACAGCTGCACTGATTTAAAAAAAATGCAAAGTAGACAAAGTGGTAAGAGAGCCTTGCACCCAAAGCAGTGCACTCCTAGGATTTGCTTGCAAAAAACAGAGTAAGGCAATGACACCTCATAAGGGAAGGATGCTCAGAAGATTTTCCAGCTCAGAAGAGAGACCTGCAGCCTACAGTTTTAGAATGGGCTTCAGATGACTTTGCCCATCATTTAGAAGGTCAGCTACCAGGAAAAGAACATGCTGGGAAACCACACAGATGCAGCCAAAGCAACAGCAGCTTCATTTAAGGTTAGTGGAAAAGGGACTGAATGTCTCTATTCTTTTCAATCATGGGGTGTGAGGTCTAAGACTTTCCCAGGCAAACCATGCATTTTATGCACTTGGGGTCATTGCTCCCTGGTGTCATGGGCTCTAGCTCTGGCTTATTTTATCTAATGCAGATCATGCAGATCTCAGATTCCTTTCTGATAGTAACCTGGCAGATGACCTGCCCAGATCTTGACCCAGTTGTACCACACTTCCCTCTTTGGCGTAGCAGATGGAACATTTGCAGCGTCCCACACCCTGGCTGAAATCTGGCGTATTTTCCAAGGTTTGAATCTGTGAAAGTGGAGCCCACTCCAAATTAGACTGGTATCCCAACAGGGCCAGATGGTAAAGCAGGTCCTGATTACTCAGCTATATTTAGGGTGTCAATAGGTCCAAATTCTGAAGACTGGTAGGCCTGAAAGGTTACAGGCCTGCTGTGAAGGTGGGTAAGGAGGTCAGCTGCCTTCAAGGTTCAGGCCACTAGCTCTTCTCCATTAGGGAAGAGACTGGATGCAGACTGCAGCAGAGGAGGATGAATCGGACATGCCCTACTCCACAAGTCTAAGCACATCTGCTCAAGCGTGCTCTGCTAGGAGGTGGCAAGCAGGCCCTAGCAACGTGGGACTGGCAAAGGAACAACTGCTCTCCACTGTAACACAGGTCTATTAAGAGTGGGGGGAAGTATCTGTGATGCTGAAGGGAAGCCTCTGATCACAACCTAAGCTCATCAGGCCACCTGTGGTTCCATGTGCCCACAAAGTGGTTTCATACCGAACATAACAACTGCTTGATAATCACCTTTCATGCCACCAGAGAAGCCTCGCCAGTTGGCAAAGACCATCAGAGGAAGTCCCTCTCTGTTAAAGTCCTTGATAGCTTGGGCTGTCTTAAAGGCAGAGTCTGGGAACCACACTTGACCGGCCTGCTGGATTATCTGTTGGGAAGGAAAAAAAATGGTAAGTGCTAAATGTCTGGTTACTGAGAGAGTTACTGAGAGGAACACAAAGTTCTACAATGAAAGCTGCAATCTGAAATCTTGAGGCTGAAAAAACATAGGAGGCCCAGTACCACCGGTCACTGATGTGCAAGATGGACAACACACAGGACAGCCAGGACCCTGCCCCCAAGAGCTGACAAGGTTAGTCCTTGACTCTGCAGTTAAACCCATGCAAGCAGACCTCTGCCCTTCGTGGAGCCCCTCTGACTTTGGTGAAGCTTTGTGAGAACACATCAGTCTCCGATTGCCCGCAGGCACAAGAGAAGAAGGAATGAGAAGCAGGAGGCTGTGGCCCCAGCAGCTGGAGAGGGAAATGAGATTTTGCTCCTTCATCTTGTGCTTTTGCTATAACACCTTCTCTGCCTCTCAGAGCAGGGCTAGTAAAGAAGTCTCAGAGATGATCCATATCTAAGACTTTCTCTCTGCAGGCACACAGTAACCAGCAGCACAGTCCATTGATCAGCTGCACTGTGATAGCACATGGCCAGTCTGACTAGCTGTGGGTCCCACACACGGGCTAATCTCTCTATAAAAACAAGCACGCTTTGCAAAGGGGTGTCTGCAGAAAACAGTTTTAACCCACAGCCAAAAATGGTAAGTGCTAAATGTCTGGTTACTGAGAGAGTTACTGAGAGGAGCACAAAGTTCTACAACAGTCCAATTACCACAGTTCAATGGCCAAACCTACCTTGGCCTCTGAGTCCAGGTTTGCAGGGTCAGCAGGGATACTTAGTTCCACCGTTCTGGTTTCTACGGCAACTACTCCTACAGGTATTCCTCCCAGCCTGGGAACAGACAAGGCAAATTAAAACCCATGTATTTTGCCATTATACAACCAGCTGTTTTTTCTTTTTCCCCAATCCCACATCAAAACATTTGAAAATACCAAGAGATAAATAATGCAAACCAATGCAGGGAGAGGCTCCCTTGCCGTTCTGGAGAGGTCAGGCATGCATCTGGATAATTTCAGTGGGACTTACAGCTCTCCGAATCAGTCCCTGTTTGCAAAACCCACACCTCAGTGACAACACAAACCAAAGCAGCCTTTTGCCCTAGACGGAAACAGAGCCACACAGCTGTCACCTATTAGAGCAGCTCTTCCAACATGCTCCTGTGACTACATTGATTTTCATGAGAAGTCTTCATCACGAAACCCAACCCCTCCCAGCCCCTGTTACACTTGCACTGATATTTCCTCCCTGTGCTCATTGATCAAACCTTCCCCCTTGCCCCACAAGCTATTGTTTTCCAGAAGACAGCATGAACCAGTGACCATAATCCCCCTGCCCCTCTTAAAGGGATCTTCCACAAGTGGGCAATGGTGATGGGTGGAAGGGAGGTTAGCTGCAAGTCTATTAATCCTCCCAGCTGGCAGGCAGGGGTTATGGGGAATGGTAGTTGGGCACAGGAGGAGGCAGGGTATCCTGCATGTCAGGATAAATTTAGCCTCACTCTCTACTCAGCATAATAACTTTCTAAAACACAAGGCACCACTTGTGGCGACAGCTGCGCACAATGGCTTCCTGATGTCACATGAAAGGGAATCCCAGCAGAGTCTGCCCCTCTACTCAACCGTCTCAAGTTGGATGACAAGCACCCCAGGTAGCAAAAGTGACAAGGCCAACGTGCACTAGGGGGATTGAAAATATTCCTATTCACAATGATTAAGAGTCTGCCTGGAAACACATAATTGCCAAAGCCGTCTTAAATCAGTAACTTATAACTTCTATATTAGGGCCCATGTGACCTAATAAAGAACATCTTTATCCAAGTATTACAGTTATTTATTGAACTTGAAAACAGCTCAAAACAACTTCTATTTTCCATTATACTTCATATAAATTTTATCAGGCAAGCACATGAAGATGCTACATCTTGTTTTATAGTGTGTCCCTGGACAAGTTGCCATGGAATAATAAAAGACAATTTACAGCCAACAGCACACGTATTCCAAACATACATACAAAAGATGAGTTTTGGCAGCACTTACAGTAACAATCCCAGAAGAATACATTCATATTTATTTTTTCAAAACGCCACTGCTTTTGAAAGAAGTTGGTTCCATTTGTATTGTATATGCAAGCGTGAGAAAGGCAGAGAGCTCAGAATTTGTCAGATGAAAAGAAACTGGAAAAGTCAAGCTGAGCACAGTCCTGAATGAAGCCCTTCTGGTTTTCCAAAAGAACTGACTATTTGGGATGTTGCCTGAACTTGACATTGTTAAATGATGATAATATTTTGTAACTGCATAGAAATACTATGCGCCTCATAAACATTGGCTTGAACTTGCGAAGTAGGAATTATACATGGTTTAGAGATGGAAAAATCCTAGTGGCTCATCTAGCTCATGGCCCACTCCATGAACAAGCTCACACATGTAGGCCCTTCTACTTCCGTTTTCTCCCCCTACTTGGATGAAGCAGTCATACCCCAGGAACCTCTCAACAGGGGATACGAGAGGCTTCCAAGACCTTACGAAGAGAGTGGCAGCCGCTTTCCCAACCCCTGTGGAGCAACCAACTCATAAACTGATGGACATTGTCCATTCAGTTAGAATGAGGAAAGAGCCTTTGCCTGTAAACAAGGCAATACCAGACCCAGGCATACTGACCTGGTGGACTGGCCACAACAGTCTCTGCCTTAGTTAAGATGGACAAGAAATACCAAGTTCTACCCAAGAGAACAGTGTTGCAGGATCACCGTCTTCTTCTGGAGATGTCTGTGTGCTGGGTGATGCTATGGCTGGAAATCTTGGCATTGTGGCAGGTACTAATATTGAGAATGATTTTTCAGTTAGTGATGCTCTTAGGCCAAAGACTGATGCAGACAAACACCGGGACTGGCCAGATTATGCCTCTGACCAAAGTCTCAGCTTTTTCAGCATTGGGTCACCAGCCTGTGACACTCAAAGCATCTCCAGGGCCACAAAGCCTAAGTGGGCAGCCAGTGATCTCCTGGAGGAGCCCCATGTAGGGAATATATCCCTGAAGGACCTCCTATCTCCTAAACCTCAGATGGCATTTCTCTGACCATTCTGGAGCTGAAAGTCTAAGGGTTATGGAGCTCCACGTTAGCACACTTTGCTTCTCTGGAATATTATTATCGAGAAGAATATTATCGAGAAGAAGGGACCTAGGTTCCCTGGATTTGAAGCCAGCCCCCACCGAGTACCCCTGGACCAAGGAAATTCATCTGTAGTCACTTCCATCATTGGCAGATGGGGAGCTTTCCTCAGATGCAAGGTTCTCCCAGACCATAATGAAACTGAGAGCATCTTCACTCGCTAGAGTGAGCAAAAATGCACAAAAGGCAACATCTGAATCTGAGTGATGCCAAGGAGGACGTTCTGGGTTCAAGAAACTTGGCTGCCTATTCGCAGTGGCAAAGTAAACTACCAAAATAAAGGAGCTAAGTGAAGATTAAGGAGTTACAGTGCTTGCTATAGTCCAAAGCAGATAGCAAGAATCTTCACCCTATGTGTAGAAGCAGAGGAGAGGAGCTGAAGTGCAGCTGACGTGCCCAGCCCTCAGGTCAGGGCAGGTATGCACTGCAGGACAAAAAAATAATTCCCAAGCTTGAGAACACGAGCACCCGCAGGGCAGCGTGACAATCAGATAATGCAACCTGCAATGCCCTGGATTTTGTTTTAAGCAGACGATAAGCTTTTGAAGAAAACTGGACCCAGCTCTGACTTGGATTCGGAACCAAGTCATGGACGATGCGATCTGCAGGCATTTCTTCCTCGGCAGCCCTAACATGCATGGACTCACAGCACTGAACAAGCTACAAAGGCTGGAGTTATTTTCTAGACTGGGCCCTAAATCTCAAGCCAGAGTGGTATGTTTTAGATCGTGAGCCACTTGCCACGAAGATAAGGGAAACGGATTGTCCCCAAGAAGAAGATGAGCACTAGATGAAAGCCTCTAGGGCTGCACACCTCTGCAGGCTAAGCCACGCAGGTATTTGTGTGGAGAATACTGTAGGTTAATCCATGCAGGGCTTGTTGTTGACTTGCTCTCTTTTTAGAGAGTAATAAAATTTAACAGAAACTTCAATTTCCCCACTCAGAGAAAAAAAGATGCAGGTATCCCAGCAACTTACAGCTTCTTGCAGCTGTAGCCAAACTTTTCTTGCAAGTTAAACAGGACTGTCAAGCAATGATGCGTCTCAGTTACTAAATAATGGCAGAAACTACAGTAAGGCTTGTCTAGGTTACCACAAGTACCACAATGTTTTTTTTTTTCAGGGGAATCACCTGTTGCCATGCCTCATGTGCGCTCTCTTTATGGCAGGCTCAGTTTCACGCCGAAGAGAACCTACCTCCACACACCAACTTGGTCAGACAGCATCAGCAAAGATGCAGAGCATCAGCACTGGAGCTAGATGTCTACAAAGGTACAGAGAGGTCTCTGGGGACTTACCTGGCTCTGCCAACTACAACTGTTTGTGCCCAAGGCTGCATGACCTCCAGGAAGGAGCCATGGTCAAAGAACCCACTTAACCACTGGCCTTTTTGAGCTGCAAAAGCAAGAATGAGATATCAGAAAGGGAGGGCAAAGTATTTAAAACTTGCAGCAAGATACCCATTTGAGAACTTGGAGTGGCATTTCTTTCCTTCTTTTTTAAACAGATTATAATACAAGAGAGCGTTAGACAGCTGCACATTTGTTTGCCTTCAGCCATCATGTCCTATTTCATTTGCTAGTCTGCATAAAGAGACTCATTTATCAGCAAAGGCATCATTTATTGTTAAACGATGGGGTTCGGATAGCAGAGGGACTTTGCATGCTTTTAAATAAATAACTCTGTTTTTTTCAAGACACTGCAAACATTTGTCAAAAGGCAGCCAAGTCATTAAAGAGGGGGTTTTCAAAATGCCTGTTTCTATTTTAAAAACCTAACTTACAATTTTCCCTCAATTCTGCCAATTCCTTTTTCTCAGAATGCTGAAGACAGCCAGACATTAGGTATAAACGAGCTGATGATAATTGAATAGTAGGTAATGCGTGGGTCACACATTCTGGTAGACAGGTAACAGGACAGAATCATTATGTACAGCCCATAAAGTGAAACCATTTGGTTAACTAAGCCTACTTGCTCTACTGAAGATATTCCTGACAAAGCAGTGTTCTTCTCGCACCAATCCGGGTTCTAGACAGAATGTTAGGAGTCAATGTCTGTTCTTCAAACCCATCTCCTTTCCAATAAGGATGGCAAATTTCTGCCTTTCCACAGTACCTAGCACCTTTCCAACAAGTGCATCTATATAATCGTGCAATGCAGGGAGAAAACAATTCCTTCCTGACCCATGCAGGCAATTGATCTTATGCCCTGAAGCATGAGAGCTCAATTATCTTTACCCTGCTACCAATGCATAGCTGGCTGTAGTGCTTTATAAAAAGAAATCCAGGGTCATATGTAATGTCCTTTGGGCACAGGTGATTCCAAGGGACTGGTTACACTGTCTCCCATGTGAAGCAATATACAGTATTTGCTAGCTGGTCTTTATGTATTCAAAAGAGCTGAAAGTTTTGGAGCAGATAACTCGTCTAGTCACAGGATATTTTTTATGAATGTATTTACTATACTATTTCTCGGGGCACTTCTGTGAAGCACCGCGGCATCACTTCCATTTTGCAGATGGGGGCCAGAGGCACAGAAGTCAGGTAACTTGTTCAATGACAATAATTTAGGGCAAGGTGGGCACAGAACACAGAACCTTCAACAGATCACCACGCCATAATCCAGATATTTATCAAAGATAATGGTAAAGAAGAGTCAGGCTGCAAGACAGAAGTAAATTATCTGGAAGGGCAACCCAGCGTCCATCTCAGATGGACACAAGATGCAGTCTGGATTTAGATCCAGGTTCTGAATGCATTTCTAGAAATAGGGATGCCTGGGCACTAGAGTTTTATTCAGTTCTTTACAGGTAGGTAGGAGCTGAAATCAAAAATCATTTTTGGAGCCTAGGGTTGTCAGAGGCAGGACTTCAGCTTGGGAATAGTTTTTTAAGGGAAGGGCATTACAGAGGGGTTTCATTTTTATCTTTGCCTGCACAGTCCCTAACCCAACATTAACAAAAGATGGGAAATGCAAAAAGGTCCCCACTGGTTTCTACATGCCTCCAGATCATACAAGCTACAGCAGCAAGGAAACTCTACCCACCCAGGCAATAAAAATTGCTCTCTGAGGGTATCCACTTTGCACCAATCTCTCACAAAGCTGGTACAAAATCACAGTCTCCCCTGTGTTAGCCCTTGGCATGTAGCTCCTGAGCAATGTTTTAATTTGAACAAGGACCTCTGCCTCCACAAGCCCAAGTCCAAAACCAATTAAAAGTGGAGATCCAAGCGAGCTAACCTCTGCTGACTTAAACAGGATGGAGAGTGTTTTATCAAGACCAAACTTGTAATTACTGTGTTCTACATTCCTTGCCTCTGTGGCCCCACTGTAAAATGTGACCATCCATTTCAAAATTATCTCTTTATCGTGAGCCCAAAGCTGATCGTTTAGATTCTGGCCTCGTGTCGGGCGTCAGTTTGAAGAATATCACGGCAATATCTCCTCTAATAAATGGCTTTAACTTTTCACCTAGGAGATATCTGCTTTAACTTATCACGGAGAATCATCTGCTTTTCTTAACGCTTCCACTAAATTAAAATCTGAAGTCACTCGATTTGGAAGCCAGCGTTAGCTGCACTCAGACAGCTGGATGAATCACTGGAGAGATGATGAAAAAATATTATCCAAAAACGGAAAACTTAGTTTATCACAGATCTCATTTTAGCTACCGAAACTCATTAATAACAGCAGGGATAATGGTCACCCAGTTTGTAGCTGGTACGCACATGGCTTGCAAAGCCCCCCACCCGCGAAGGAGGGGCAGGGCCTTGGATTTGCAGTGGTTCCAATGCAATTATTCTGTGACGACTGCCAGGCTACTGAAAGACAAATTCCTCTAGGATAAGGGCTTTTGTACTTTTTGTCAAATGTATTTCTTAAGTTTTAGAAATGCAACCCCTTAATTGCAAAGTAACTCCTTACTGCAAACACTCTCAAACTTCAGCTCTTTCATGCTATTTTATGCCACTTTAATTCTCTTAGCAGTAATTCTTGTTTTATAATTTATGAAAATTATTAAGATGTATTTGGGTTCCAGAATTCAGATTCACCCCCGCTTCCCCAACTCTAACCAGCTCCCTCTCTGTTGGAGAAGCAATATTTATGTGGCTTCCTGATTAGTTACAGATGCAGGGGATATTTCAAGCCCAGGAGCGGACCTGGGTAATCTCAGGGCTAGATTCAAACCTCAGTACAGGGTGTACAGGTTGTGCATGTTTGCAGGTGTGGGAGAAGGGCCGCTTGAGATTAAGGCAAAGCTGGGCTTGGGTATCACAAGACGCTTCTTGTTCAGCAAAGAGAAAACAAAAGACATCATTTACAGCCCCCTTTCCAGGTTTCCATTCAAGTCTGAACACACTCAGGCTTATTCACTGTTGAAACATTTTTTAAATTAAAAAATTCCACTTCACGTTAGAGAATGTGCATTCTCAGCAGTAAAACCTCACACGTGCAAGAAACCCTAGCATCACCAGGGGTGGGTGAGCAGGGAACCAGCCCCAGGCACCGTTTTTAAGGGGATGCAAGAAAGGCAGCCACCACCGCTGCCAGGCCCATGGCCACCACCGCCCAGGGCACAGAAACTGCTTCCTCCGCTTCTGACAAGAAGAATTAGCACAATAACGAACCACCGCCAAGCATGCCCTTCCTCTCCATGCAGGAGGTTTGCAGAGCCAGCATTAGGGTATTAGCAATTTTAGTGCCCAACTCCCTTTCTCAAACACAGGTCTAATAAAAGATATCAGATTCACCCAAAGAACCTTGTCTGCCGTTTAGCACTGAGGAACTCGAGTCTCTGAAAGTCAAAGCTATTTAAGAACCTAAACACCTTGCAGCAGTGATTCTCAACCAGGGCTCCACGAGGGCAGCCAGGTAAAACTGCCCTGTGCATACTGCTGTCTCAGCAAGACTGTGATAGGCCTAAAGCAGGTGAGAGCCCCTTTGAGACCAGCCCCTCCCACACTCCTTCCAGAAACCTGAGTCTCTGTTTCCAGGAGAAGAGTGTAGGGGAGGCCAGACCAGAAAGGGCTGCACAGCCTGACGTAGCTCCTGGCTGCTTGAGGCTGATCACAGACCTAACACAGGAGAAGAGTATGCACATGCCAAGCTCTTCCCGGGTTGGCTGTGCAGCAGATTTATCTGGAGGCAGCCTAGCCCAGTTGAGAAGCACCAAGGTAAGTCGAAGCAGCACCAACAGCGGTTCTCAGCAGGGGATGCTGCCACATTCAAACAAGTGGTGAAGGGTGGCCCAACTTTGAGAGGGTTGAGAACCGCTGCCTTAGTCACATATGAAAGCAGAAGAAAAGCACTTACACTTTAGTTTGATTTCACTAACCACCTATTTTGTTTCATTTTGTGACGCTGCAGTCTGCCAGAATATGACTGACAGCTTCCTCAACCACCCACTCACCCATATCTTCCCTGTTCAAAATGTGTAGACTACGAGCAAGAACTGGCAAACTTTTACGCGACTAGTCCTTACTTACATGAGCATTCCCACTGAAGTCTATGAAGCACCCTGAATTATGTGCACAAATAAGAGTTTGCGAGATCTGGCCATAAAATTAGTTCATCCCAGTCACTGGGGTGTGCATATTCCTTGCAGTGCTGCTACTTAAAATTACATAATTTGCTAATACAGTATCCTCCATAACCTTTCTAATTACAACTACACCGTTCTGATGCTGTAACACAGGGGTCATTCCTATACTATCGATAACTAGACTTAGTACCAGCATATGCCAAAGTTACAAGATAATTAAAAACACAGGTTAGAGTCTTGGTTATCATTAGATGAGCTGCTGCTCGTTTTGGGCGTCAAACACACACGTACTTGGATGAGGACGTCCAGCCAACATCCACCGGGGATCATACGGAGTCTTGGTGGGAACGAACTCAATAGTTCTGTCTATTGGATCCTTGACACTGAGGATAGGAACTGGGCAGGACACACTCTGCGATAAATAAAAAAAAGACCGAAATCATCCTCTAGTCTTGGTGACTTTGTTTCAAAGGGCAGAAATGAAAAGGAACTGGCTGACACCATCCCCATTTCTGACACCCAGAAAGCTTCCCGCTCCTCCTCCGTACAACCCCGATGACAGCAGCTGCCCATTGTCTTTGCAACAGTCTGAAAATGATCCCTAAGTGTTTGAAGGACACAAAGACTTCATTTGCCATATTTGCACTTTATTTGTTCTCGAACTTCAGACACTGCCAGCATCAGGCGGGGGTGCAATTTAATTTCAAAAAGGTGACCGTGCCCCCTGATTCGCTCCATGCATTCTTTCCTGAAGGAAGGTGACTTGTGCGTTCCTCTTGCTGCCTGGCAACCTCCCCATATATTAACTACTACAAATGATGGCTGGGGAGGAGGTCCTTTTAGACTGAATTCTGTAAAAGTCATCTTACTATGTCTGGGGGCTCCCCTGCTGCCCAGACTATTACAGCCCAGATGCCAGCAGGTGCATGTGAAGGTGTGGGGGGCAGAGTTCCTGGGTAGCAATGCAGTTTCCTTTAACACCGAGTTGTTTTTTTTAATATTGTCATAGGGCTTAAGAACTTCCACCACAGATCAGGATGCCTCAGCACCCTCAGCACTGGACAAAGCCAGCCCCTGCCTCAAAAAGCTCATAATTTAACTACAAGACAAAAAATGCCAGGCAGGAGAGTGACGGCAATGACATCAGGGCTTACCTTTGGCATGTAGGATAACCACAGCAGAATGGTGTAGACACCTTCAAAATCATCGCACACGGTGCTGTGCGTCACTCCATTGTTGTGCATGATCTGGATCCCACCCAGCTGGTTGTTTGAGGTATACACCTCCCGTCCAAGCACCTGTCAAGAGAGGTTGGATCATGTGAAGCAACAAAAGAAAGGCTCTGTTGGGTATGACTTGGGGAGATGGGCACATTCCAGTTCACCCTTCCAGTAAGTCGCTACCAATGCACCATGCAGTGATGAAGCCCAAAGCTCCTTGAGCAGCTTTAACGTCTGGATCCTCTCTACCCACCTCGCTGTACTGTAGCAACCGTCACGACCATGTCACAGGGGAGGAAACTGAGGTCTGAGGAGATGCAGTCACACAGCAACAGAGTGGGGAACAGGACCATCTCTCCAGGGCCTGGAGCGTGCATTCAGCTCACTTAACAAGTGCCACTGCTGTGAAGGAGCAGTGTGGCAAAGGGACTTAGGCCTTGGAGGGGGGAAACCAAAGCCCTACACAAAAGCCAGAATAACCCACATGGTCACAGACAAAGCCCCGGTGGCTCCTTAGAGAGACCAGGAAGAATAAGCCTCTGACTGCTGGACTTTCAATTCTCTTGCCTGGCTCCAAGTCTAATCTCAGCTCAGGCACCGCGGCTCTTTTCTCATTCTCCTGCTGTCTCTTTCCATTTGCCCTCTCACTGACTGATACACTGATCTCTCGGTCACTCGCTTTCTGCTCCACTGAGTCCATATTACTAATAACACCTCTGCCACGGCCAGTTTACCTCATGAAGGCAGGAGCACATCATTACAAAATAAACTCATAACTTTGACATTCTAGCAAATACATGCCGTTTGTTATTTTTATGGCTTGAGTCTTTCTAACAGACAGAGGGCATTACATACCTGCTTCGTTTGGATCTTAAAAAACCACATGCACCACCACTCGCCCTCCCCCATCGGAAAGCAACCCACTTCAGCTAGTTTTTGGGGCCAGGGGTTACTCAGAGATCGCCGCAGGCAGGTCACAGGCAGCGCCGTCTCCAAGGCAGGCAGGTTCAGCTCTGCTTTCACCGTCATGAATGGCGAACACACGATGTTCTCAAATGAGCCCTTAGGGGATGTAACTCACCTTGTTGAGAGGGAGTTCAATGGAATTAGCAAGGGGGTTAAGTATTTCAAAGTTCACTTGAAAATAAAATTAAAAAAAAAAAAAAAAAAGAAGCCTGATGTGAGAATTATTCCATTATCTGGGAGCTGGGGTTTTCCTGTGTGTGACTCGAGCCAGCATTAAATACTCTCAAGCCAGCAAAAACGAGTCAATGATGCACTCGCAGGACTCAGCCTTGGTGCCAGGACTGAGAACGGACCAGGCAACACGTGCATCTGCCAAAGATTTTGCTGGTCGTGAAATATGGTTGGATGCATCAGATCTCATTTCTCAAGGGGGTCAGTGAACCAGGCTGGGGTCAGGCACAGCCTTGCACCCATGGCCAGATGCAAGCTCTCCTTCTTTTGGAGAGTCAGGGAGCTGACACCACAGGCCAGGAGCTGACATCACACGCATGCAGGGATTGGCTAAAGGATCACCTGACAGCTAGTACACAGCGGGCAAGGGCTTGGAGCAGCTGATGCATGTCTGCAATTACCCTGGGGTAAATAAAATGCAAACTGGGACATGTTAGCCCTAAATGAGCCAGGATCTATCCCCTCCCTGCTGTTAACTCACTTAACTGTGATAGTCTGTCCATATATTTGAGAGGGGTATGACTGCAATATTGCACACAGGGAAACTGAAGCAGGAGGCTTGGATGCCTTGCCCAATATTTTAGGAGGCAGCGAAAAGCCAGGATTTGGAATCAGGAGTTCCTGTCTTTCTTTCAACTTCCAAACCCTTTTATTCCCAACCAAGAAAAATCTTATGCTGTGAGCAGCCCTAATTGCCACAAGCTGAAAAGCCAGCAGTGAAGATTTAGGTTGAAGGACAGTAAGAAACTGGCGTCCAGATGCAAGACACAAGCCCAGCTCCCTCTTTCCACCGAGCTAAATAAAAATAAAGAGGATTTAAACTTCCCATCTGCAACCTAATGCAACCATACACACATGCAAAATGGGCCAGTGTTGCTGCTTATCTAGAGACACTGAGGACAGCTCAGGTTTACTGCTGCTGACAGGCAATGAAAACAGCCTAATATACCGCCTGTCCTCACTCTGGAATCCCTTTTTGGAGATCAAGATAAATATGCAGTTCCTTTTCCCCGAGTGCTCCAGACATTTGAGTGACGTGGCACAGTTTGGCGAGGCTCTGTGCAAGTAAAATCTCTGTGTAACACCAGGTGTGTGGGGTGCTTATATGTCAGGAGAGGCATCACGAGTCCAAAAAAACTGTTTAACGCTGCACCGATGAATGCTAGCTCACAACGTGTGTGACCTGTTGCCTGTGTGCAATGGGAGGGTTAGGCCAAAGTAGGTGCAATCCTTAAACCACGATTTAAATCACAGCAAGCATCCTTGGGACTCCAAGGACTACATGCTCAAGGGGTTTAAGGGCCAAACTCCATGCTGCCAGCTGGAATGAGATCAGCTGGATTCCCCTCTCCATCCTATAAATCCCCACCTTTTGCATGTGCATCCCCCCATTTTTGTTGGGAACTGGCCAGAGATCCTGCCAACTAATCATACACAGGTGGCTGCAGACTGGATTTCAGCAAGGGTGCCAGAAGTTAAAAGGCACCAAGGGGCTAGCCAGCTTACAGACAATGATCATTTGGCTTGAGAAAAAATGAATGCAATAGCTCATCCATTCAGCCCCGCTAACCACCTCATCTCTGACCTGCAAGGACTACATTTTTAAAGGCTGACAAGTAATTCAATCTCCAATTAACAATTTTAAATGGTGCAATGCATATTGCTGTATAAATGTCTGCAAGAAAATATCCAAGGCTGAAAGAGAATGAAATAGCAGGAAAATCATAAGAGTCGATGCTTATGCAATCAGGGTGTTCTTCAGTGGGACACACAGGCAGCAAAGACACGTGTGTGTTTGGAAAATGCTGACAGGCAAGTTCGACTGACAGGTCTACAAAAGCCCCCAGTGAGACAGACTGGTTAGGAGTCAACTTTGGATCCCAAACTATTACACACCCACTCTAAGCAGCGAACACCCAACAGCCAGGCAAGTGTGTTCAGTAGCAGATCCTACAGTCGGTGGTAAAAAATACCTCCAGCCTGAAATTCAGAGGCAAGGGAGACTCAGCCAGCCTCAGGAAAGGGGAAAGCAGGAGTTTTATGGACGAAATGTGTATAAACACGGTACTGCATGGATCAGCCTCAAAAATGTGGTGTTTTACATATCACAGCCTTTTGTGCACATGTAGTATCAGGTAACATTTACCACACTGGTAACTCCCAGGCAGCATTTCCCTACTTTGACTGCATTGGCAAAATGGCCCATCACATCTCTGCTGATTCTGGACGAGGATTTGGACAGGCACAAAGCAGAGTTAAGACTTTAACTGCCCTTTGCTCCCACGAAAATCCCCTTCAATACATTTGCAAGTGCGTCATGCTGTCCATGCACATGAATAATTTTGTCAGCCCTCTAAATCTTCAAGATCTATAGCCTTCCCTTCAGCTTATTTCCAACAATGGAGAAGCTGGTTAACTCGGGCAGTCTGCTAGGAAAGCAGGTTTCTTTGCAAACTTAGGTGGCCTGTATGTGCCGCTGAGATGAAAGATCGGAAAAACCAAAAGCAGAGGGCTAGAACGGAAACTTCAAATACTGTGCCTGGACTTGCTATTATGTTCCCAGCAGACGATGTTCATCTTCACTCGTGTAAGATTTGAACATGGCGTCTTGTCCAAATAACGTTCACAGCAGCAAAGCATGGCTTATGCTGAGTGCCAGAAATGAGAGGAGGAGAAAGAAAGACAACCAAACCATGGCCATTATAAATAGCCGGTTGCTTTAATAAACTGCAAGAAATCATCAAAATAATGGTCTCATCAAAAATCGCATTGTAGAGACTTAAAGCCCAAGTGCTATTTTCTGCAGTTGACTCTCAACAAATCGTACAGCTTTCGTTGAGATCATTTTGCACTTCTAGCAGGCACATTAAGCTATTAGAGGATGGAACAGCGACGACTCGCAACACAAGAACAGAGCTGGGTTTGGATGCCAATGAACATTGGAATGACAAAGAGCCAAGAGCCATGCCTCTAAACAGACCCGTTTCTTGGGTCTGGCAAGAACCCAGACACCCCTTCTCTGTCTGGAAACGGATTGCAGTTCTTGCATTTCTAATCTATGAATGTGTGCAGTTCCTGCACTTTTAATTTACGAGCGTTCGGTGGGGGACCTTTCTGACTTGGGAACATATTGGCTCGGTCTAATGCTTGGAGATTATTAAAGTCAGAGCTATACTCCACTATCAAGTCTACAGATCTTTTATTTAGAAGATATGGTGCTCTAAATGCACAAAGAGCTCCCTGTCACCTTCACATTAAAGCCCCTAGTGCCTGGTAAATGGAATTATATAGCTGTCATCTCCTTTCCCCAAAGTTTTAAGAGTACAATGGGCTCATTTTTTCACACTCCATCCCAGCTTCAGAACTAAGAGACCTACTTTGTATTGATTTAAAGTCTCTGAAATAAATAAACCTGCTTCACCAATGTGATTCACAAGAAATTCATGATACACTATTGCATGATATATTTCAAGCTCTGGCTCGAGCTCTTTTTCCTCTAGTGAGTGATGGGGGAGCCGGGAGCTGGGGCGGGGAGCCGCAAAGCTGACAGCCTGATGGTTATTGGAGATGGCTACTGACTGCAAATCCAGAAGCAAGCGTTGCCAGCGGAGTGTTCTTGGAGGGGGACTTGGGTTGGGAGTAAGTATACTTGGCTCTCGAGGGACACTAGGGAAGAGGTGGCCACAACCTTTTTTTACAACACCTTTCTCTTGAGAATCTCAAAGCACTTCCCCAGTACATATGAACCAAGACATGGGTGCCCTATTACATAGGGAAGGATCACTCCCCTTACTGCACAGACAGAAGGTCCCGGGTAATGTGGGGCCCTTGCAGGATGCGTTGGGAAATTTGGTCGTCACACCAGACGACAAAGCTAACATGTTTAACGATTTCTTTGC
>NW_017728932.1:12676993-12783417 GCF_001723895.1 Crocodylus porosus | reverse complement strand
GTCAGGGCGGCTAGGATCTGGAACCAACTTCCAAGAGAGGTGGTCCTGGCTCCTACCCTGGGGGTTTTTAAGAGGAGGTTGGATGAACATCTTGCTGGGGTTGTATGACCCCAGTATTGTTTCCTGCCATGGCGGGGGTTGGACCAGATGATCTAACTCAGGTCCCTTCCGACCCTAGAAACTATGAAACAGCAAAGCCACATGGATGTGGGAGGGGATCATCTGCCAGAACCGCAAGGTTTGGGTAGGGGGGGGGGAAATGCCAGTCCTCAATCAGGACAAAAAAAATTCACTATTTTGAACATTTTGGTAAAGTGCAAATTAAACATTAAATCTGGCCGAGATGTTTTGTTTTGGTAACTTCAAAACAGTTTGAAATATTTCTTTACTTACAATAAATTACACTCTGAAAGGAAACACCTTTTGAACCAGAAAAGGGATTTTTTTTCCTTTGCAATTTCAAAATTGTTCTGAGATGGGGAATTGCTGTAACTGGCTCCTTCCCCCAAACATTTTGTTTCAATGACCTCATACTTTCCAATGAAAAATGTTGTCAAAAAACTCCCAGCCAAATCCAATTCCAAGAGGTAGGGGGGCGAGGTGTTCTGCCCAAGGTCCCGCAACAAGACAATGATAAATGAAAAATACTAAATACGCTCTACAGTCTTCAAGGGCCCGTTGTTTTGGAAGGCCTCCACACTCAAAACTCTCACTGGTCTCTAATGGAGTTTCAGATCTCAGAGGCCAGCCCCATAAACCATATTAAGGGCTTGTCTTCACTACCCAGTTCACTCGGGGTAAATATATACTGGGTTGCAGTTGGAAATGGAGAATTATGCTGGGGTATAAGTATCTCAGCACTAAACAGTGGGAAGCAAGCCATATGCTCTTTGCATTTAGTAGAACAAAAGAACAGATGAAACCTAAACTAGTATAACTTACACCAGTGGGGATTTTTTCTGGGGTAATATTCCACTGGATCGGGCAACATTACCCCTGTTTGGTTATCTGAATCATTACCCACCAAAATACAGCCACTACTGGGTGAAATGTAGAAACATTTTAACAATGCACCATAATTCCACTAGAAGCTACAGAAGAAAATTTAGGTAGGCTGAAAGTGGGCCAACCCATAAGAGTTAACACCTCTTTTCACAGCAATAAATAGCCACGGATACCCAATGCAAGTATCTATCCACACAGGACTATATTGCTAGAGCTCAGGATCTTTAAAAAAAAAAAAAAAAAAGTGATGGATACTTGTGTGAGGGGGAGAAAAAAGTCAAACAAAAATCTATTAGACTTTCTTCCCTCAGCAAACATAAAGGGACTGATAATGGGATGTCTGGAATGTAAATCGTCTCTAATGGGAACAATATACAAATATAACCACTTAAAACAAGGCAATTAAAAATAAAATGTATTAATGGAGATTGGTGTTTGTTTATTTTATTTTTTTAAAGCAATGGCATTTGCCTGAAGTCCAAGGCATCCATCCTGCTGATGTGAATTCCTCTGCACTGAGCAAAAACCAAGAGAGCCAACTGCAGCATGTACTCGGCTTGCCAGAAAAAAAAAGTGCATCTACTGGCCCGTCCCTCAAGGGCACAGCTCTAAGAGAATGAGACATACTCTCTCCCTGCGCTGCGCAATTGCTGTTGGCAACCTTACCCGAGCTGTCGTCTGCCTTTGGCTCCTAACCCACTTGGCTGGGATGCAGAGCAACAACTGGCAAAGGCAGGGGAGTCAGCGCTTCAGAAGATCCTGTATCTGTTCCAAGACGGCTGATTGAACCGGCTTCCCCAGACCCCTGAGCAAATCACTGTGGCTCCCACACAGCATCCTCTGATGTAACCACCCAAGACACGGAGACCGCAGCCCCTCTTCCTTTCCTCCCCCCACCACCACGCAGATCCAAGAACACGGTAACCTTGGTAAGATGCACAAGAGGAACCGACAAATGTTTAATGCTGCCGGGGTGTCGATTTCCGTTTGACATTTCTTAGGCCCTCGTTGATTAGCATTCTCCAACACGCTGCACCCACACGTACCTTCCTAATAGTCTTGCTGCGCCACTATAGAAAGATTCATATCATGCATTAATAATTATAATGCTTCTTTGAATGACAGGGATGGCACTTGCTGTCCTAACTCACATGATTGCTCTCACATGATTGCTTTGATCTAATCCCAAATCTGGAGTCATCTTGAGCAGATACCAAGCCTTCGCTGGCGAGAGCAGAGGAAAGAGCTTTTCACATTTTCTGCATTTTCCTGGAGGAAAGGGGAATAAAAGAAGCGTATATCCCACAAGGGTTTTACTTTATTTCTCACGTTGTGAAGTTGGGGCGTAAACAGGGGTGCCCGCGAAGCCGACAGATGAAATGTGACAAACTCTACGCGCTGCCCTCCCTCCCTGCCCTGTTCCACAGCTCTGCCAATGAACCTCATGCTGTGATCCCCACGTGGGTGCCCAAGCGGGTACCATGCAGGTGCCTCCCATGAAATCCAGGAGGTCTACCTCTATTCTGCCCTCCAACCTGTCTGCCGAGTCTCAGGACCCCACTCAGCAGAGACTAGAAATTACATCACGCTGCATCTGCTGAGATGACCAGCTACGGCATATGCCAACGCTGCAGTCGCAGAAGAGCTGAACTGCCGTGCCGAGATCCATGAGCTAGCTGGAAGCAACACATCCAGCCATGGCAGAACTCATCTGTGGGGCTAATTTACTTGCGACTGGCCTGTGCTGCTGGGTTCTGGCCACTCCTAGCACTTGAACTAGCTAATGTAAAGCTTGTGTGGGTACCTGCCTACTGCACTACAGGCCTTTTTGTGACTGTGGCACAGTCTTGCCCACTTGCCTTGAGTTCTTTCAAACGTTTTGCTCAGACCAACACAAATTACATCTCAAAGACCTCCGTGAAAACAGCAATGCTGGTCTGATTTCCACCCAAGAAAGGCAGGACAATATAGAGATGATCTTAAAATGCAGGGATATTCCCTCATGGCTCTGTGTAAAGGGGTTGTTAGGGATTTTTTTTTCCTTTAATGCAGATTGTCAAACCGATCCTCACAGCAATTATGGCTTGTTGTATCAACAAGTCCTCAGGGACTCATTCATAGGCACATGATTGACATGTATACTACCCTATTATGACACAATATGGTACCTATCATGTTAATGACTTGACGCACAAACACTGTCTGCATTAATGAAAGCTGCATCCGGTAAAGGTCACTGGACATGTGCTGGCATTCATTTGTTTTAAGTCTATTTCCAAGAGACCCATGTGTTGCAGATTGCAAATGCAAACAGAAAACTTTCCATTGATCTTTTTCTGTTGGTCTCTCACGTACACAAAAGCAACTTTTTTACTTGTGTTGATCCATCCAAAACAAAACCGCACACAGAGAAACTCCCTTTCTAATCTGTTAAAGTAACTGTGGGACACTGCCAACTTTAAAATGCAGCATGCAGAGATCATTAAAAATAAGGTTGTGCCCAGATCCAACCCTTATAGTCCACCTCAGAATGTGTTTTCCCAGCCAAGGACCGAGCCTCATGTAAAACATTCATGTAAATATACAAAATATTGCCTGGATTGGAGATGCAACAGAGCTGGCAGGGAGTCCTCTCCTGCAGATGTAAAATGTTTCTTCTAATCCGCCACAGGGATAGACTTGAGCTGTAGCTCCTAGTCTTCCCAGGGATAAACCTGAGCTGCTAAAAGAATATCCATACATTTTTAGCCACATCAGACCCATGCCGCCCAAACACATTCTCCTGATAATCCTCATCTCCTAGCCAGATGATACCAAAGCTGCCAACAGCTGTACCAATTTCTTGTTCTACCCAGAAAGAGCTCTTGACATGTAGTTGATGCCAGCTATCTGTAGGTATCCCATGCTGCTAAAAAATAAAGCACCTAAGTATGCGCTGCTCCCAATAACATTAGGGAGATTTATGTGTGTGTCCCCAGAAATGAATGGCTATTTTATGAAGCTAGTATCCAACACAGGAATGGATATCTGAATCCCAGCCTTGCTAGAAGCTAACTGTGGTTGAGTTTTTTATTTCCCCTATATCTATATCATAATTTAAGAACTAACCTAAACTTTATTGAAAGCACATAAATTAACCGACAGAAGAAGAGGCCATTCTTTCTATCTCTCTCATCTCTGGGATGTGATCGGAATTTACTTCAGGTTCAACAATTCATATTTATTTCTATTTTGATGCGAATCCAGGGAATAGCTTATGACCAGCCCAGCACAGGCAAATGGTGGCAAGGAGTGCTTACGCTGCTATGCCCACCCCACGCAGAGACCAGCAATTCTCCCATCATCCTGTTATTTCCATTCTAGGGCTTTGAAGCAGGAGCTCACACTAGGACTAAAAGAGACCGAGCTTTTGTCATGCACGCACGCAGTCCATTATGGCACATATGAAGAGTTTGGGAGAGAAAGCACCTAGTTTCCAAGGCTTGATACTTGTCCCACATAAAACAAAGTGGCCACCTGGCCTCAGAATGCAAGACGACGGTTTTTCCAGAGAAAACAGTTCTGCGGTTTCTTGTTGGATCAGGTGAGGGAGTCAGGGACCCTATGATCCACTAGGTCTGGTACAAAGCACGCAACACAAAACAGAGGGGAGACTTAAAAAATGAAGGACGGACCTTTGGGAGCAGGGATGTGTTTTCATCCATTTCTGTCCTAGAACTTCAAGATATTTATTTTTAAGGGAACATACATTGTCATCCCACCTTTCTGGCCTGGGATGCTCCAAAGGTGGAAAGGCAGCAACTTAGGAAGTCTGGACCAAAAAGAGTAAGCAGCTACAGTACAGTGCCTCATTTTATGGGAGCACAAAGCACCCTACATTTTATCAGTGACTGACTACACCAAGATGCATGTTACCTCTTTAACAGGGTGACACCAGTAAAAAGGTGTCACCAGTAAAGATGGAGGTCACCTCTCTACCAACGGTGTCACCAGTAACGATGAGTATCACCTCTCTATCAAGGGTGTCACCAGTAAAGATGGGTGTCACCTCTCTACCAGGGCCACCTGCCCACTAAGCTGCCAGCCCCACAATGATTGTGAGAGGACTGAGTTGGGGACAGCATTAGCTTCCAGAAGACCATCTGCCCCGAGACCACGATGATACACCCCCCATCTCCCAAGGGTCTCACAGACAGCAGCAGCAGGGCCAGATCCACAGGTGAGGCAAGCTATGCAGCTGCTATCACAACCAATGCGCACAGGTATGATGGCCTCTGCGGTGCTACAGTCCTGTGCATTGTGCAGGCCTATCCTTCAGCAAAAGCTTAGGGAGGCTCAAAACCAGATTACAGCAAAAACCTACTGCTCCATTCTTTTTTTATTCTCATCTAATGACAAGGATGCAAACCCCTCCTGCTGCAGGGTGGAAGACAGCCTCTGAGAGGAGTCAGTCAAAACCTGCCTGTGCAAGCAGGTTCTTCCATTATAATCCACTGTGGGATTTCTTGCACTTCTCTAGACATGCATAGCACTGGGTCTAGTTAAAAACAGGATTCTGGTACAGGTACCCGACAGCTGCTGGTGCTCCCACTTTGGAGATGGAACAAGGCAACACACCCATAAGTGCTCCTGCCTTCCATTCCCTGCTCCGTTCTCCTTTTAATGCTAACATCCCACACCCCATAACATCTGCATGCTAAAATGAACATTTTTAGAAGGAACTGGCTGGTTTGGAAGCCTCAACTTGAGCTCCTAAAGGGAGGCTGCTTTTCGGCATTCCCCTCACTGCAAGAACTGGGCTCTTCCTCTGGTCTTTCCAGGACAAACAGAGACTGCTTGAATCACTACCCACTTCTGAAAGTCTTGGCACCATTCTGATGACCTAGTCTGGTCTCTGCTTCCACAACACTCTGAAATATATGCCTGCATATAAAGCCTAGCTGATAAAAACTGTTTGCTTATGTGAACAACATGGTCTTAGAGCTATAATTTCCTTTAGAAAGGCACCAAAAATGCAAGCTAATTAAAAGCAAGTCAACTAAGGACCAGCAACCATGATGTGTGCCCTAAAATGGTGCATAGCTCTCAAGGCTTGAACCGTGTGCTCAATACATCAAACCGGGAGTGTAAGGCTCTTCAGGTCTACTTCTATTAAAAAGGGAACCCAAGGAAATGTTCGTGTTACTGCATTCCTCCGCTATGATAGGCAGTATGCCATCTATCTCATTTGAAATCGCGCCACGTTAAGCCAGTGATGGGGAAAGGGAGTTGTGGGGGGAGGGGTTGGTGGGGAGGAAGGGAAAGTTAAAAAAAAAAAAAAAAATCTCTGCCTCAGCAAAAGTTTTCATTAAAATTTTAGACAAATGATCTCTGTGTCCTTCTCCCATGCTGCCTGGGGCTCCATGCTATTTCTATGCAAATAACAACCTCGTGGTTTATATCTTATTATTTCCACCGGAGCTGCAACGACATGACCCGAGACGTGTGTGAGGTAGACAGAAAAAGAGAGAGAGAGGGAGAGGGAGAGAAAGAAAGAGAGAGAGAGATGGAGAGGCTGCTCACTGAAGTGTGAAAAAATATTGTCAGGAGTGAGCGGCAAGAACAAAAAAAAATTGCAGGGATAACGTGTTTATTTCAGCCCCTCTCCCCATGTGAACCAGCACCTTTTAAAATTCATTGGGCATCAGGCGATCATGCACAATCCATCTGCTTTCACTTTATCATTTGCATTTCATGCCTCCTGGCTTTTGATGTGCTGATACTTTGATGCAGTCAGGAGACGCGCATTATCATTATTTCAATTTTCAGGGGGGTCAACGGGCTCGGCGCACATGCACGCACACACACGCTCACGAGAGAGGAATAAAATGTCATTTGCAGCCCCCCCACCCCATCTCCTGCTGAAGCTTACTGGTGAAGACAAAAGGGGGCACAGGCAAAACACAGCCCTTGTCACCTCACATTTTCCCCACTTTCTCCCATCACGCCTCCTCTACGCATGCCAGGCTGGACTGTAAATGAAGACGACTTCATCGTGAAGAGGGTGAAAAATAAGGGTAAACTTTGGTCCAGTTTCCTTGTCATAGCTGATAGGTGAAGGAGTTCATAGGAACCTTAATGAATCTAAATGAAATCAAGTGCCTTACGGTGATAATAGCTCTATTTAAAGAGTACTGGCACAGACGTAGCAAACTAGCCAGCACGTGATTAGGTAACCTCCAGAACTGATCATTCCCTTCAGCTAAAAATGATATTGTCCTTGAGCCCATCACTTAAGTTATAGGCTCCTGCCTGCTTTTGGCACTAGATGCTTCCCTTGGCACCCAGCCCCTGGGGCTAGCTGTACATAATCATAATGGACGAGACTAGCTGTTTTTCCCCCCTGAGAAAGAGCTGGTGTTTTGGAATGAGTCTCAAATGAAACAACTTCCCGGAAACAAAATACCCAGTTTGCATCCAAAGAAGTCTTGACAGGAGCTCCCAAAAGGAAACGCACTGATTTTGTTCTAGCCATGCCACATGGGCAGCCTCAGTGAACTTGGCTAGTTTATCTCTGAATGCAAAAGTAAAACAGAGACCGGCAGCTTTTCCATGAACATGGAGAACAGCAAGGATACAGCATGGCCTGAAGTTGCCTCCCCACTGCTACAGGGGAAGAGCCTGCTCCATCAGTCCCTAGCTAATGGGCTCAGACTGCCAGCCATAGGAAAAGTCAAAGGAAGCATCTCTCCAGAATTCATGGGCGTGCTGGTTTGCCTCTTTGTGAGTAAGTGGGAGACCAAAGATAAACCTGGAAGAACTGCTGCACTGGTGGGCCTGTGCATCCGGTCTTTGACTCCTAGCATCTGTGCATCCATCTACTGCATCCGTCTTTGACCCCGAGCTCCCATTTAAAACCCCAGGTGGAATGAGATTGATGATGTAGACTGAACCCCCAGGTGACATTTACCCCATCATGTGTTGCACAGACACCTCTTTCTCTTCAGGAGGCCCATGGAGGGAATTGCAGAGGGGAGAATCAGACCTACATGGACCTGCACAGAATTCAGTGCTTAGGAGTGTTCAAGATCCCCTGTCTCAGACCTGTTATACACAAAGTTGAGTGGGCCAAAGCAAGTAGGCACTAAGATGCAAAACATGCTGGTGCCACGGTGACAGTAGGCCTACAAGAAACCAGGTAAAATAAAGACAATAAGGAGGACTAAGCAAACTGGCAATGCCATTCACGGAAACATGAAGAACATGAACCTGCACCAATCGCTGAGCCAGAACCAGGCTGTACACACCCCTTCGGTGAGCACAGAACTCACACCTTTAAAAAGAAAGGTCTTGAAATGCCTCCCTCTTGCATATGCTGGTATATGCATGTGGTGTGTGTGTGTGTGTGCGTGTGTGTGTAACAGACTTAACTCAAGTGTGAGCACCCCAGAGTTGAAAGGATCAGTGCCTTGTTCTTTGCAGGGCCCTCTTATTCAGTGCAACAATGCAATGAAAGACTCTTTCTCTTTCATTTCCCACTGCTGGGCAGACACTTCTCCGAACACCGAAATGCCGCCTGCGCTGAAGCACGACAACCCCAGGTGCTGGAGAGTGGCTGAGCATAAAGCTGCACAGTGGAGAGGGGCACTTGTGCCTGCACAATCATCACAGCCACGTAAACAAAGCCCTCAACGAGAGCAGAGTGGTCATGGCTCACATCAGATTACAGGCAGCAACAGAGAGAGGCTGTGATGTTGGCAGGGCTGGGGGAAACAAGGAAGGGAAATCATCTCTTGGGAAGAAAAATGATCTCTTTGGTATAGAGGAAGCAGTTAAGGTTCTTGCAGTTTAAAGTGACTTCCTCCTCCTGCCGGCCTCCCAACCCCCAAAATGGCAGACTCTAGGGTGTCTGAGATGCCAAAGTGCTGAGAGTCCTTAACAACAGTTGTCACTAACTCAGTTTGCACTACACAGCTTTGCTGGCATAGCTATGCCAGCTGTGCCCCTTTGCTGACAACTTCTGGTGCTGACCCCATGCCCCCCAAACATGCATACACACACACCCCTCCTACTTGGATACAGTTACAGTGGCAGAAAAGGGTTTCCAGCAGCAGAGCTGCTGTGGTTCGGGGAAGGTCCAATAAGTGAAACCAGCATGAAAAGCCCTTATACCATCCTACTCTGTGTCTCCATTGGGGATCTCTGCTACCACAGCTCTGTTGGAAAAGTTGTGGAACTAGCCACCCCATGATGCACACCAGCCCACAAACAGTTCTCCTGGTGCTGGGCACTCCATACACATCAACACAATGTACTGGGGAAGAGGACCTGCGACCCCCACCTTCCAAAAGGTTACTCTGCTTCCCATAAGACACTCCAGCTGCCTCCTAACTCCAAGCATTTCCACTCTCGAGAGTCTGAATGACTTGTCAAGAGAGGTTAATTCTGAATGACTTGTCATACTAGGTTAACTCTCTCTCCTATGATTTGGGCCATCCTGACCAAAGAGTCATATCCCCCAGAACCTCCCTCTAATGCGCCTTTGGGGGTGTCGGGAATCCTTAACATATAAAAGTCACAGAATGCAGGCTTTCCTACAATGATAGCATCACATATTATAACTATAACCTTACCTCTCACACAAAACCACCTAAATCAATACAGGACTTAATACAAAGCTCTCCTGTATGTCTAATACATCTTTGATCATCTCGGTCCCTGGAAATGTCCCTGCTTAGACCCTGATCAATCTTTTATTAACTGGATCACACTTCTTTTATAAAAATCACCAACTGTTAAAAAAAAAAAAGAAAGACTGGTTCATGAATAGCCTGACTTTGCGAGCAGAAAAAAATATTTGGGAGATTTCCAGCCCTTGAATTCTGTGACATCCTGCAACCATCCCCAACTACTGGGGAACACATTTTAAAATACATTTCTTGGGTCTCTATATTTTCCTCCCTATGCACACACAGCACATATCCAAGACCAGACTCAGAAGGAAACAGCAAGAATGAGAATCCACGTTAGAGCATATTCCAAACAGAAGCTGCCAGCTGAAAGGGATGCTCTCTCCAGAAGCTTGCAGATAACAACAAGATTATAAAGTGGTAGGGCAGAACAATTAATAGATGTAGGACACCTTTATTTGTCCCCAACATAGCATCAGAGCTGAAACACCATGTTTGTTAAAACAAATTAATCAGGCCAGAGAGCAGATGTATCAAATCACAGAGTGGATCAGGCATATGCAGTAGCAGTGCAAGCACCCCATACGCTGCACCAACCCTGAAACAGAGGAAGTGAGAAGGGAGCTCAGTCTCCACATCGCACGTGCTCCTGCAGCTTTTCTGCAGGCACTAAGGAGCCAAACTGGGTCCCAGTTGTGGTGAGAGCGGTTCATGAGATGTGGTGCTCATCCTGAAGAAGCATATAACCTGACCCAAATGAGATAAAATGGACACTGAAGTGCCAACTTACCTTGTTCAGCGCTCCGGCTCCGGTCAGGATTATATGGGAGTTCTCCACTTGGATGGTCCTCTGTCCAAGCCGAACAAGGTAAGCCCCAATGCCAATTGCCCGACACGTGACCTATAAATACAAATCATATTTGATTTACATCCCAGGATAGGTCCAAAACATGCTGGTCCAGATGGTCTGGCAAGACTATTCTGCTTATATTTGGGGGCCTTTGTATTCTGTGGCCACACATGTCAACCTTGCCAACACCACCATGCTGTAGAACTTCTGCTTTTATTTAAAAAGCCAACGTACCCAGTAATGCATGCGGTTTATACATTTAGAAGGACTTTTAAAAACCCAATAACCTACTAATTAAGCAACCACTGGGTTGAACTATAGTTGCTTTGCTTTTCCCATCCATTCAAAATATACTCAGGAGTGCATACTGCACCTCTCACGAGCAAAGTCTTTTTGATCCTGCACTGACACAAGCTGGTTTAGCTTTACTGAAGTCCATGAAAGCACGCTAATTTACACCAAGCGAAGGTCTGGTCCTAGATGGGCATTTTGGATTTTACATGCCAACCTGTCAGCTGAAATAGGTGCTGCAGTTTCAAGATACAGAGCAACTGGGGCTTACCAGGCTGATGGTGATAATACTGTCATAGGCTAATGATGACTCTCCAGCAATCATGCCAGACCCTCTGAGGTTTTCTACTCCAAGTCCTTCTTCCTTTCCAATAATATCTGTTATCTTATACCTGAGGGAGACAGAAACAACCTTTGAGTTGCAAGGCCCAGTGATTTGCTGAATCAGTTGTCTACCAAGAAAAAGAAAAGTGACAAAGTATCATGTAGGAGGCAAAGAGTAATGTACCTATACTGACGAGAACCTATACATGACCTCACATCCTGCAGCTTTGTTCAACGCTTGAAGAACAGGCTGCACACGGTCTGCCAAAGCAGCGGCGTTGGGAGGAAGTGCTGAGTGAGCCGGACAGGTTACAGACTAATGTATGGAGCCTCACTGAGGTCAGCTCCACTGAGAAATTATCTTCGCATCCCTGCTAATGATTATGAGCTTCAACTGATTAGGGGCAGAGGGCTAAAGAAAAAAACTGTGAGGATGAGAGACTAAAATTAGGCTCATATCTTACCTATTCTGTACTTGCTACTTTCAAGCCTTTCTTTCCCCAGTCCTGCCTTCCCCCCTCCTCTTCCTGACTTCACCATTCTCTCTCTTCCACCACACCCTTTTTAAGCATGAGCACTTAAGCATATACATAAGTACTTCAGTGAACTTAGGCCCCCTCTCGCTCTGTCTTGTGCCCAAAGTTCCTTCTCTCGTCCCTTGGAGTCCATAAAATCCCTCCAATAGTTTCTTGTGCGTCTCCATGGACATTTCTGCCTTCTTTCTATCCCTCCCTTAGGTTAAGAGCCTCTTTCTGCCCAGCTTTGCTAAAGTTCATCTGCAAGTGCCCCCATCCCTGGGCACAGATAGTAGAGGGTTTCCTGCTGCCTAGAATGAGAGTAATTGCATTTTTTAGGCAGGTCCAACGCAAAAAGTGTTTAAAATCCATTCCAATGGGCATCCTTAACCCCCAAAAATGACCCTATGAAAAGCTCTTTGGAGCAGGAACTGTGTTCCTCTATGTGTTCATACAATCTCTAAGCATGGTTGGGTCCTCACCCATGACTGGTGCACCCCAACTACACAAGTAAGATGAAGCAATAATACCGGTCTGCTGCATTTCATGGTGTGTTTCACAACATTTCATGCTACAACGTTTCACCTTTGTTGTGCCAAGTGCAGGGCGCAACAAAATTACACGACTGGATGCTAATGGATGTGGGGGTGACAAGACAAGTCAAAGCAGGCACGGAAGTAACACATTTCCCTCCTGTGTACCAGGATGAAGCAGGATGACCTCCAACATTGACCCGCTTACCTGGACTCTCCTTCGTCTTCCACGTGCTCACAATGGACTGAGTTCAAGGCACTGACCTTCTTATAATCTTGAGGTGTCAAATATAAGTATTTGTATCCCTGTGGGGACAAATGGTTTATTTTACATCTCCTTGTCAGGTAAACTCTCCGATAACCTACTTCTAATAGGAAAATTCCCAGTAAGAAAGCTTTCCAGGAGATATATTCAATCATAACGGATTCTGATTTTAAGGCTGGGGATACTCACAACATCTGAAAAAAAATCAAGCTCTAATTGACCCCAGCGCTTTTTCCTGCCCAGGGCAGGGGGTCGGACCCAGTGACCTACTGAGGTCCCTTCCAAACCTAACATCTATGAATCTGTGACTTCTGGCAAAAGCTCTACTGACTTGCTGAGTCAGTGCCAAGTTAACTGGGTGCCCAGGTAGCTGGTAAAACTGTGAAGTGAGAGACCGGTATTGCAAATGTTAGATGAGCCTGTGGAATATTACAGAGCTCATTGCCTCCAAGTGCCTCCTTACTTTATACGGATCATCGGGCTCCACCCAGGCCACGTGAAACATATGACGAATCTCCTCAGCCAAACCAATCCTCGCTCCGCTGTTGGCAGCCACGTAAATCCGGGGGATGCCCTGAGTTCGAGCAAGTTCAGAAGCCCGAAGATAGAGCAGGTCCTCCTGTGGTCCAAAGGAGCCAATTCGGTACGTGATGTCATTGCCAATGACTATGATATCACGGCCTTCTGGGTACTCGGGGCTCTTGAGGGTCATTTTCCAGGCCACCATACCAGTCTGCAATCAGAGAGAGAGAAAGAAAACATTTTAAAATATACTGTCCAATACTGGGACACAGCACTGCTACTCCTGTCCCCTCCTTTTGGTTATACCTTCCTTGAGGACCCCTAAGGGACTGCACAGCAGATGTGTTATCTCAGGAAAGACCCTTCTCTGCAAATTTTGCTGGCATAAAGTCTATGGGATGGGGGGACAGGAACTGACAGAGATGGATGAAAGGATGGACCTGGACCCACCATCACACGTGAGGACCCCTACCTCACATTATTGCACGCTTCCCATCCTAGACATGAAGTGACATTGATTCTCCCTTGACCAGCTCTGCTGTCCATTCAGGGATTCAACATAGATCAGAACCATCCTGCAAGGTCCCTCTCTCTTATGGCTGTTTTTATTTCATGTCAGGGAGGACAGAGGGTTAGTTAAAATGTTCTGTTTTGGGGTGGTTCATTTACCACGGTCCCTGCCACCTCAGGGGCCACCCCGTCAATCATACTTCAGAGTGACTCCCATACCACTCATTGCACTCTTTCCTCTTCCTTCCCATCTTTCATCCCTCTATTTTACAATTCTCTTCTTTCTTTGCTTTCTGCTTTTGTCCTGCATTTCTTTGGCTCCGTCCCTTTTCTTAGCCCAACTACTGCTGCAGCTTCTGTCACCTTCAGCCTGCCTTTTCAAGTCCATGTGTATAAATGATGCCTTTTCACCAAGTCTTGCTCTTTTTTTTTTTCAACCTCACCAGATGATCTCTCCTAGTCCTGACTAATGGAGATGAGCAATATCGGTAGCTTGCACCTCCCATCTCTTAGCCGCTGCATATCACCGCACTGGGGAGCTGGCCATCATGGAATGCCATTAACAGATGTAAATAGCAGCATCCTCTGAAAGCCACATGCATCACCCAGTCTCAACTTGCCCGAGGATCATAAGCTCTGAGTACACATTCCTCGAGCCAAATGTGCATCCTCTGCAATCAGGAGGGTTGAGGCTCTCGTTGCTGATACTTGGAATCCTGAACATTATGAACTATGGCGGGTGGGGGAGAGAGGGGTGAAGAGAAGCCGGAGACAGATAGGTGCTGCTTAATACAAATCTAAATGGGCACAATACACAGATGAGATCCAATCAACGTCTCCAGCAAGATGCACCATAATGGGTTCGTTATATAAAAAAAAAAAAAGAGAGAGAGAGAGAGAGAGAGAACGGAGACAGAGAAATTAATCAGAGGATCATTGGAGGGAATGCAGACAGCAATCCAAAAACACAAGCCGGTTCCTTGTAGCTCCTTCCACTGCACCTCCCTTTCAAGACCTGGGGTCATGGGTTGACTGTGTCAGACTTTTCTGTGTCCTGTCTCATGGGGCGCCTTCTCCCCCACACTTTTTTTTTTTAATGAGGGTGTGTAACAGGGGGGCCCGCTCAGGGTCGCTCGGCATGCAGCCCGCCCAGCTGTTCTTGGGCTAACCGCCCACCTTCTCACCCACCACGCCTTGATCTTAATGAACTAATTAGTTGGTAGTAAGCAGGAGGCTGCCCGTTTTTTGCCCCGATGCCAGGGGGCGCTATCTGCTGCTCCATTTCTCCACACTGCAGCCCAGGCCTCGCAGATGGCATCTAGGTGTTCCTGTCATCACCTGCCCCTCACTGGGCCGCAGAATCCTTCTATCAGGACCCCTCCAAGATCCCTCCATTCAGGCGGAGCTACCCTGCCTTCATTCGGCCATCTAACTCCCTGAAGCTATTTTCCCCTCTCGGGTGTGGTCCCCCCAGGACCCCGGCTCTCGGGCATCCCTCACAGCGGGCCCCGGCCCTTTTGACCGGTCTGGTCCTGGCCCCAGCATGGGCCAGTCGAGGGTACTCTCTCGATCAGTATCGAGTCTCTAGCCCCTCGCTCTCTCTAGGGGTCCAACCTCTGGGCCCTACACATAAAGGGGTAACCCAACCGGTGGTGGGGGCTAGGGGTTAAGGCGCCCCGACCTGCCTTTCACTGGGGTGGTAACTGGCCTGGCATTTCCTAGGGGCTCCCGCACCACTGGGAACCCCGCCAGGCCACCCGCTCCCAGCAGGGTGCAGTTTTAGATCAAGCCCAGGACCAGAAGCCTCCTTACCACCCCCTACAGCTCCTCCCTTACCTCCGGAGGAAACTCAGCAGCCCTCTGGCCAGGCGGTGTTGTTGCCTGGCCCCTTGCAGCTGAACTGGCCTGTTTATAGGGGCAGCCCTGAACCTAAAATGGCTGCCCTCATTAGGCACCTGGCAGCTGCCAGCTCCAGGGCCTTAAAGGGGCAGGCGCACGCAGTGCCCCGCCACTGGGTGATAAGTTCTTTTTCTGTTTGCCTCTATTTGCAGATGTACAGCTAAGTCTCAGCCTCTGACTGCAGAAGGACTGGAAGAAAAATACTGCATTCACAGGAGCGTCAATCCAGAAATGTCAGTGGGATGTTCTGGTCAAATACCAATCTTGTTGCAAAATTAATGAAAAGCCCAAATGCTGTACCAACCACTAGAAGCAGCTGGCTGGTCGCACTGAAGACCAAAGGATACTCAGCAGAGACAGGAAGGCGGACACAAACCATTTGCCAGGATCCCAAAGAGCAACCACACTGATCAAAAACAAAGCTTGAGAGCTTGCTGTCCACTTCCTTCATCACTGGACTTCAGCAGAGAGAGAAAAACACCTGGCAGTGGATCAGCTTCATCCTCCTGGCCACACCACAGGAGGGAGAAAGCTGAATATTAAGCATCTTGGGATCTGGCCCTTAAAATACTGAGGTAAGAGCATCAGGATTAACTCAGAGCCACTCCGTGCTCCCATCTGAGTGTGTCTATACCAGGCAAAGCAGATACCCTCCCTGTTCATTAGCTCACTGCACCCACATGCCCATACTGCTTCGTGGGACTGGCGTGAGTGCACACAGATACACACTGCAAGTCACTGTGTGCTCAAACACACGTTTCACCACTACTCGACTCCAATCCTTACTGTACTTTGGATAGTAGGGAGGAAATGAGGGGTTCTGAGGGGGGAGTTAGGAAAACAAATGGTGTTGCAACTAATATTTGGAAGTGGGCACCCTTCAGAAAGTTTCACTACCAGCCCCAATGCCATGCTCGGCATGGACCACAGCGGCCAGCTCCAGGTCTTGTAAGATAGGGCAGAAAATAAAGACAGCGCTATCAATTGCACTGTAACTGCTTCCAAGGCAAGAGAGAGCAAACACCACTTTGTAAGTAAATATCTACACATAAAGAAGGGCTGACCAGGGACCAAATCTGGGACCTTCAGCACAAAAACACAGGCCCCACCATATAAGCTCTGCTAGTTTTCAGGATGCACCAGGCCCTTATCCTCTACACAGCAAACCATGAGGCAGAAAATAGTCACGGACACTAAAGACAAAGCTCAAAAGAAAAGTAAAATATTACTAACCTCAGTTTCCAGACAGGTAAACTAAGGCACAGAGGCATTACAATATAATTCAGAACAGAAACACAGGCGCTAATCTGGGGTTCTGGTTCTGTAACACACATCCACAGCTTAAATTCTCTTTGCCACACTGCTATGGACTAAGTAAGGTTTTATTTAGCAAGGGAATCATGAATTTTCACACATCCAAGCAATTATATAAATCCCTGAAAATAGTTTTATAAATAAAAGCTGGTACAGCCATATACTATTTTAAAAAGCACAAATGTGTCACTATAATATTTTATATCTGAGTTCTCAGTGCACCCCATCTTTACTGAGAGATGGCTAGTAATAAAAAAAAAATCCTGGGGAGAGCTAAGGGTTTTTTTTCCTCCTATGAAAGGCTCATGAGCTGCTTAAATTTATGACTAGTGGGGGAAAGGCTTTCTATTTAGAAAAAAAAAATTATGTGATTTTTAAGTTAATGGCGGCATGCCAAAAAGAGAAGGTTCACAGGTTAATTAGCCAGGCTGAGTTAATCGCCCAAGAGCACTGCCAGAACAATTGCGGGGGATGGCAAGGGGTAGCGGTTTCAAAACAGGCTTTAAAAGAAACAACCACCAGCCGTAGCAGTTTAGAAGCGCTTGTCTTGCCACACTTGGATCCCCAGCACACGCGGCGACAGGAAAGAGAGCGAGAGCCCAGAGTGGGTGGGAAAAAAAATAAAAACAACAACCGTCGTCTTTAACTGTTTTTATGTTAGCGAAATGATTTGTGCCACAGTATTTCCATAAGAAGTGGGACCATTATTCTCCTGTAGAAACACATTTGGTTTGAAAAGTATCACTGGACAGAACGTGAAAATCAAACCAGATGAATTATTCACAACCTCCGATCAGAAGTGATCATTATTTCTGATGTTCCAATCTGTGATTAGGATTCAGTGCTTGGATGTCATGTGCTCCCTGAATAGCCCTGGCAATGCAGAATCACATTGCACATATATATTACACACACACACAAGTTTATATATAATTTTATACACACCCTGTCCCTGCAGATCTTTGGCTTAATGTAACCGTTAACAGATAGTAAAAACATGATATTAACTAACGTTCGTTTTCATGGTGCTCATAAATGCCATTAGCTTGACACAGAGTGTCAACACTAATCATGGCCTAAAATTAACACCAAAATTGACTTCAACATTAATTGCGCTATCGATGTGAACAGTAATACACACACTGATGCAGCTACAAATTGACTGCTAGTGGCAGTCAGAGCCGTTGACAACAGATACCGAGGGGAATGGGAAGGAAACTAATTCCGTTCCCACTTCCAGTAACGCAGTGGATGCAGGGAGTGATAGCACACTGATGAAAGGGGTGCTGGGAGGGGGTTGACTCCCTTTCTACCACGTTCAGTAATTCCTGAAGAACTGTATTTGATATAAAAACTAATGTAAACTAGAACAGCTTGTTATTCAGCAGCCTCCGTTTATGAGCCATGGCAATCGTGTTATTTCACTCTATTTTGCTCAGAACAAGGATGACGTTCAATCCCATGTTCTTTTTGCCATGCTCTAATTTTCTTTCTTTCTTTTTTTTGAATTTGGAAATCTGGATGTGGCTCTATAAAGCTGCCCCACATGAAGAGTGGCTGGATTTTAAAATTCAGGGGCCCAACTCAAATATACAGGATTTCTTTCCAAGAAGCTTATAGTTACAAAAAAAACTTGTCTTATCCCCTGTTTGATTATGGGAGTGTTGTCATTGTGTTTTATATGTGTACATATGTGCGTCAGTAATATATATTATATATTGCATTAAAAAGGAAATTTCAAAGGCTACGGAGTCAAAAATTTGGTAATACCAGAATGAAGCATTAAGCAAAGCAACCTTAATGTCTTCCTTCTGTATTATGAAAGTTTTCCACTACCTGACTATACTCTGCTTTCCTCTCCCCACAAGACTACAGCCTAATTCAAGACCTGAACCAGCACACAGGGTGGACAGTGAATGTGGCACACTGGGTTATATTTTGTTTTACATTGTTTTAAAAAAGGAATTTGGAGGGAAAAATCTCCCAGAATTTCTACCAGGTGCAATCAAGACCTCTTACATGGGCCATCACCAGGATTCGACTCCAAAACATTCAGATCCATAGAAAAGGCCTTCTACCACTTGAGCTGGAGACACCGGTAACAGTAGTAGGACATTATCTCATATGTGAACCACATATTCCACAGGGACATAATGCACATGTTGTGCCAAAAGATTACATTATTCACTAGACAGCAGCAGAAAGCTGAAGATCAGGACTCCTGGGGTCTGTTTTCAGCTCTGGAATGGAAGTGTGGTTTGGTGGTAAAAGCAGATACTGTATACAACACATGATATTTGTGTTACATGTAAAGAAGCTTTGCTCAGGAAAAAGAGAAAGCAGTGAAGTGAATGAATGGAAAGAGTGAGAGTTTAATTCATGGGTCTCCTGGTTCCTTCCAGAGGGCTAAGAGGCATGTTGATGGAGGCAGGCAAGCTAGCAAGCAAACCAGAAGGCTGGCTGGCAGTTCAGCAAGGCAGAGGAAGCCACACGGCAAAGCTACAACACTCAAACAATTACAAGACCGTGAGCAATGGGGTCTACTGTGAATGGACAAGCTATGATTTTCCAAGCTCTGAAGTTTGGCTCAGATGTGGACAGTTAATCAGGGGTAGAACAAAAAAGCATCTCAGCACTCCGTTACCACTTCATATTCTTTGCGTAGGCAAAACGTGGGTCTCAAAAGCCACTGAAGCATTTTGGTTCGAACTTTCCAAACAAGACAATCACAAAAGTTCTATCCTAAACAGGGACATGACATTGAACATTTCGGGCCAAATAGTTAAATCCTAGGTAACAAGCAGCAGATGCAGGAAGGGGCATGCAATACATACAATTACATGTTCAGCCTACAAAATGAACATATATGAACATTAGGTGTACAAAAATATCTACAAACCTCAAACAATCCCCTTGAGTTTACATAGGAAAAAAGAGCCTCACAGCGTGGATAAATGAATGATTTGCTATAGGTAACATGGGCTTCTTTTGGAAGGCTAAGCTCTAGGGCTTTAACTTCCCCCTTATCATAGCAAAGGAACATGCATGTAGGCAGTTACTGCAGAGTAGATGATGCACCACCCATCTTACCCCTTGGTAAACTCTTCCCATGTCCACAACTTATTTTTCTGGCTTCCTCGAAAATCTTAACCATAGCACGCACATGCCATAAAAGAGAGGGCTGGAAGGCTGGAAGATACGTCACATACGCACAAGGTTTCAATACAAAATTTTACAAAATTCAACTTACTAGAAGTTAGACAGTATAGAAACCACATTTCTAGTCCACCCCTGAACAGAAGTATGTGCTGTGCAGAGCTGTCTTTGACTATATGAAAGCAACTAAAAATGGGCTCAACCACTGGCAAAGACGGTTTTCTCCCCACTCCCCCAATATTCTAAAATCTCAAGATTGGTCCAATGGATTTTCTCACAAGCTTTCAAACAGTTGCCTCTGATTATGGCTAACAATGAAAAGATCTGCCTCAAAAATAGCCAGCAGGTCAGAAGAATCCTAAAATTGATGCCTCCCGCTGCTATTATACTTGTGTCCCCTTTATAAAACCAGGACTATTGTCTGCGGTAAAGAGAGAACCACTGAAGTAACTGCGGTGCATGAAGGTCAGGCAACCCGACCAATCTGAGTTACCACGAAGCATCCCCCGTTAATCATACGACTGCAACTGAACTCTGAGCACGAGTCTGCAAAGCCCATATAGTTCCCGTCATCCGTATCTGTCCCCCATCCATTACAATCCTCAGAGCTCAAAGGCATGTGTGCGTGCATGTTGCAAAGCATAGCATAAGCAGGGGGCCAAACTGCCTTTGCTATAGGAGAATCACATTGTGAATCTGCACCCAAGTGCTGCATAGGAGCAGACAACATCCAGTTTCTCTGTTATATAAGCCCATGCCAAAAACCTCAGGAGCCTGTGGTGGGGTTTGCTCCCAAAACTCACCAAGAGGAAGGGGTTTGAAATGCATGGAGAAAGAAAACAATTTTGCATCTTTTGGCTAACCGACCAACTTGGGGCATGTAGCACAAATACCTCTAGTTTTCCCCCACGCTTTCCCCCCATGTTTCCATAACAGGCTCCAAGGTTTTAATGTGCTATGCCAGGCAATGAAACAGGACCCACACTGTAAAAGTGGTTCAGGTCTTCAACTTAGAGTGCACCTCCATAGCCCAGCTGGGTTACTGCACCAAAGCTCCAGCTCTACTTCACCCAGTTCCTTTCTGTGATGCACCTGGCCAAATCTTCCCTGGAAAGAAAGCTTGCAAGGCTCCAACTAAAACATCCTATTAGAGATGATTTTGAAACTCAAGTTACTGAAAAGGAAAAACTGTGACATCTAGTGTCAACAGGAAAAACGACACTTTTCACAAATATACTTCATGTGATCTAAATGGATAGGTAAGTGCAGGGTATTACCCTGCGGGACCCAGTTACACTCATTTTCTCATTGTCTTTGATGCTTAATTCAACCCCCATCAGAAAAGGGCAGAGCTCCACTGGCTCCAATAGTGTTGGTCAAAGTTTACAAAATGCTTTTGAGAAACAGAGGGCTGGCTCCTGTTAAAAAGGGTGACCAGTATAGCAGTGGCACAGGAAAACCAGCACGCTTTCACTGCTAGGATTTCAGATTAGTGTTTGGATACTCAGTCTTCAAGGAGGTGATTTATGAAATTCCCCGATTCAAAGCACAACCACTGCGCTACGGACCTGATTTTCAGCAGGGCTACCCAAATGGAGCAAAGAATGCCTCAGTACCCTCGGGGCACTGCTGGGTACTTCGGGAACCTCCAGCCCTGTGCTAATGCTCCAGCACTATTTGGGGCATCCATGTTCTGCTATGACTGCGTGGCTATAAAACCAGACTACAGAGTCATATGAAAGCCTCAGACACAGCTTTGTTATAGCTCTAGTGTAGCCAGGCTCAAACAAAACACGTCAGCCATGCACAAAAAACAAAACATCCAAGAGGTCTCTACACATCCCTGATCCTGTCTCTTCCAATTCGGCGTATGTTGGGCACCTCCAGCCTCTACTCACTCTCTCTATAGGTCTTCAGGACTTTGCAGGTCTGAGCCCTAAGAATAACGTGGGGTTTTTTTAAATGTAAAGACTCAAACTAGCGGGAAATAAATTTAGAAAGATCCTATGGCATAATCTAAACAAGCTGAATGCACTTACAATGATTTGACTGACAACCTTAGAAAGTGGACTGTTCTTGTAACTCTGTGCAATGCTATTTTCTGTCTTCAATGATTTAATTTTTCTATTTAACATAAACGCTCCAAAGCCATGTGTCCATCCACTTCAAAGCTCATTCCTGAGACACGGAGAGCATCTGCCTGGTAGGTTCCTAGCTTTTGCTATGGCCACAGTTTGAATTAGCAAATCATCATTCTGACGACAGCCTTGGTTCAAACATACCAGAGAAGGATTTGCTGAAGTTATTCTGGGCTCTTTAGGCCCAAAAGAGTTTTCAGTTTTTCGTCATCATGAATTTAGTGCTTGTGTAGCTCCTGCTCTACTGGAACCTCAGGTTTCAGCATCCTGAGTGAGCACCCTGGCCACCACGTTGCTGCCAGTTCAGTTCAGCCCTGATCTCTCAGTCTCCCGTTTGTAAAATAACAGTGATAGCTTTGAAACTGGAACCTGAATCATCATCTCCTTCATCTTAGTTGAATACTCCAGCCATTGGGAATCGGTGTCTCATTCTCTCATCAACCGAATAATTATTTATATGAAGTGGAATAAGCCCAGTAGGACAGATCCGAAGTCCCACCTCAAAGTAGCCATTAGCTTTGAAGCCCTGGTCTGAATCCAAAAGAGAAGGAACTCGAAGGTGAGTTTCCTATAACCCACATTACTGCCGTAGCTGCAGGGCTATTGGCTGTCCGGGGGTAAGCGAGGGCCATACTATACCATCTTTCTCTGGTTTTAGTCAAAAATTCTGTTCTGGATAAAAATGTTAAGTATGCCCTCAGCAGTTTCGCTTCAATGAACTGGCATTTTCCAATGCAAAACCATTGTGTTGGAAAATCCCCAATAAGTGCCAATAGTCACCTGCTCTCTGAGACCTTAACTGAGACCAGAGTCCTCAAACTCCTGTCCAGTGATGGTGAATTCCCAGTACTACCAACCAAGTTGGTATTACCAACCAACTCGAAGAAAACAAAGGCTCATTCTTTCTATGACCAACCTCTTCAAAGCTGTTTTGCAGCAGATCTTTGGGGCTGTGGATAGCAAAATCACAGCTTTAATACTCTTCATTCTGTCCTCATTCTCCATACCTCTGAATCCCCTTTATACACTGAGCTGGCTTTGCCCCTCAGTCAACAAGAGATTGTCTTCACCTATTTCCCCTGCTTGTGTGGCACTGTCACATTATATAGTGCCTAAGATTGATTTAACAACTATACCTTTAATGGTCTTGACCTCGTAACTTGTCAGTACTATTTTATTTTGATGATCAAGAACTCAAAGTGCAGAAAGCCTGACCCAAGTTGCCAAGCAAGCAAACCAAAAACCAGGGTGAGAAGCCAGGAATCTTGCCCACATCCACATTCATTCCTTTCAGACCATAATGTGTCCATTTTAATGAGAGTCACTGTAGAAGACACTTTTTTTTTTTTAATGAAAGAAGTCAATGTGTCCATTTGAGGATAAATAACTCTAAAAACAAATTCAGACAAGGTAAGGAGCAAATGAAAAGAATTTTAAGTATTTGGAAAAGGATCTACCATTTCACCAGTCTTGCTGAAACATCAAATACAGATTTTCCTTTCTTCTCCCCCTCAGGTCCACTCACCTTCTGCTCAGTCACTACTACAAGCTCCTGGATGAGTGCAGACTGTCTACTCCTGTTAGGTAATAACAGTCTGCATAACACCTAAATAGCAATGTCCAGCATCTCTGGATCCACCTTATTGCTGAGAAAAGTGGAATGGCTGCATTTAGAGGTTTCTTTTTAAACATGCATGCTGGCTTGGCTTTACCCTGCTTGCCTTTACTGTACTAGAGATGAACCAAACCTCAGCTGCCCCTCCTCTCCCCACATCCAACTGTCTTCTTGGTGAGAGGCACTTGAGTGCACGTTCATGACAAATTTGTTTCTTCAGCTAAAAGAAATTAAACCGTAAAAGCCTAAAGTCAGCTCATCCTGATAAAGTGAGCGCACCACAGAGGAATGCATCTGTCTGACAGCTTGTCACCTCCTCAGTGTCACCTGTCCTTCAGACTTTTGACTGCTCAGCCCTCTCCCTTAGATTGGCCACTCTTGCCCACAGACTGGCCCTATTGTGTGCCCAAGCTATTGGTAACAGAATTCAATACTAATACTTCAAACCTCATTCTGGCCTGTGGAAACTAACTAATCTAGCTGAGAACTGGCTCAGCTGACATACTTTACCAGCTGTCCTGAGAGTTAGGCACAAACCTCTCCAGGAAATGAGAGAAATGGAGGAAGATTTCCTTTACTGTCCCTCTTTCTCTGCTGCAGTTGAGAAGAGCTGACACTGGAATTTCACCTTCAGGGCCAAGGCTCTTCTCAAAGCTACTCCTTTGAGCAAACTTGGGGAAACTCGCTAAGGTGCCACTCAACATTGCCACATGCTTCCATGCTCGGTCATCCTCAAAGAATACGGACAGCAAAAAGCAGGGATAAACACCCCAAGTCCTAAACCTGTATTTGACCATTATCTTATTTGAACCAGCTGTTATTTATATGGTCATGTTAGTGCTCTTTGTGATGCTAAATCACTGGTTTCCACAAAAGCCACAAGCGAGTCTTCCAAGGGTTAAAAAAACCTCCCCATTTTTTGTGGTCTTTGGGTACAGAATCTCGTATAATAAGACTATTTGTATTCATACTGGCAGAGTAAACACTACATGTTCATGCCCAGGCAGCTCTGTGCTTGTAATTTCAGCTAGAACAGAGCTCTGTCCCTAAGGGACTTTGCTATTCCCCCAGCCTCCATCCGCTCAAACGCAGAATGAGAGCAGAGAGAAAGAAAAAGATCATGGCAAGAGTCTCCACACAGCACTGCAACCTCAGCTTTCACTCACTAAGACGCCTCCACCATTTCTGGTTTTAATTACCTTAGTTAAAATACCCATTCTAGGCCCAGCAGCAATGAGGAAACCGACCTATCCTTCCTTAAACCTGTATTTACTGATTAGGTTAGACTCAAAATATATATATCTCTGAAACCTTTCCCTGACAAAGGGCTTAGAGCGAGATGTAATAAATAGTGCTGAAATTCTCTGTCTAACATTTCTTTGCATCTCCTACTCTAAAAAAACCAAATGATTTCTTATCACTATTTTCCTGATGTTTTACATATAGAAACATGACTGTGGCCAGCCTAAACCCGTGTGTCCAATTAAAAGGTGATTGTGAGCTTAATAATCCTATTAAAAATATAAATCACTCCTCCACCTGCTCACATTTAAACAGATTCACTTTTTGCAGTTCACTTAGGCTGGACAATGAAAATGCACTAATCAGGTTTCCTTTTGCTGCTGGTTTATTACCCTGTTAGCTCAATGTTGCAACCTTTAGGTTTCAAACCTAATGATTCCTCCACGGGGTTCAGGAGCAGGGTCTGGATTTCATCATCACAACACAGACTTTAACACTTGAGCTAAGACCTGAACTCTATTACCCTGGTAGCATAAGTAGGTTGTTAGTCGCTAGTAAATCAGCCATTAAAGGGGAACGTTTGTTGCACAAGCTTTTCCAGCATATTTACACAAACACTGCACAGGAATATTTCAATATAAGGCATAACATTATTTTCATTTGCTAAGTGAACAATATATACTACCACTTATCTTTATAAAAACAAATATTTTGTTCAAGTGTTCCCCTTCAAGTGGAAACTTCTGCATGTCTCTCTGAATTAAGAGGGACTGGGAAAAGATGGTGGCAACACAGCATGAATGTAAGTTTGAAACAAAACCATAATTTACTCAGGAGATTTAAATACCCATTGTACACAATGTATTAAATTTTTAATGAAACAAAAATCTCATTTTCAAGCCAGGGATTTCATCTACAGAAAGGCAGATGAATAGATTTTGTGCCTGGCTTGGTATCTTCCCATTACAATTGTCCAAGCCAGTCTAAACTGTAGTGTGGTGCAGGAAGAGAGGGAAGATCCAGAAAGGGTCACTTGCCTCGTTTCCACCAGGTAGCCTGTTCATGTGCACCAGCTGGCCTTGATCGTCCAGGACCAGTTCGGTATAAGTCAGCATGTCAGAAGGCAGAGGCGGTGTAGACAGAATTGCACATTCGTTCATGGAATCCCAGAGTTTAATCAGCGACTAGCAGGGAAAAAATTAAACTCGTGTTAAAATTACAGAGTCTTAATATTTTGGCTGTAATTCATTCTGAAGCAAAATCAAGACAGACATTTTTTCTACATCTATTTGGTCTTTAATTGCCCAACTTCCAGCATTTGGCTGATGATATTTATTAGATCTCATCTCACTTGAACCTTTAAACCATGAACGAGGATTGCAGCCAAAGTAACATTATCTACAGTAATGGAATTTGATATATGACCCAAAAAACAAGGTACAAAGTTCACACTAGCATACAGCAAGTCCAAGAGCAATGAAGCTTACTGTTTGTTCAGCAAGCTCATTCACTGGGGTCTCATCTATACTGGGCTTGGTTAATCTCCATTGGTGCAGCTCCACCATTAGTAGCAGAGAAGTTGCAGAGGTAACGTGTGAGCTATTACCAACTCAGTGCAGATTTACAGTGTGTACAGACATTTCTTCTTCCAGGAAACTCTCCTGGAAGTGATTTAGCCCATGTTGTTCCCAGGTTCTTTTTCTCTTAGAGCAGACATTTTTACTCTGGGGGAAAAAAGGCTGAACATCTGTACACTCGTGGTTGCTGCTCTCCCAGGAGAAACCATGAGTGTACAGATGTTATGGCTTTTTCTCCCAGAGTAAAAATGGCTGCTCCAAGAGAAAAAGAACCTGGGAACAACCAGGGTTAAATCTCTTCCAAGAGAGTTTCTCCTGGGACAGCAAATGTCTGTACATACTGACAACACAAGCTGACTACGGGCAGTCTGAGTTAGCCAATCGGTGCTGCCCTATGCACTGTTGCCAGACAGACTAAGGGAGCCCGCCGAGCATACTGAGATATGTGCATAGGACCCCCCTTGGCTACATAACTGCAAGTTCACCACTCTTCAAGGCTTCAACATCTGAATGTCTGTACACGTAGCTCTGGGTAAGTTTTTCTACCATTAAAACAAACCTGGGAGAATTCTTCCCAATCATCTGAATGTGTGTGCACAGTCTGTATGAAGCCTTAGATGATACTGAGGTAAAAAAAAAACTATGTTGCTTCCACACTACTGCTTTCACTGTTCCCTCTGCTCATAAAGCTACAGCAGTGAAGAATGAAAAGTTCTACGCTTCCCCACAGACTCTTCTTTAGATCAGCAAGAACTGCAAACACTACTGGACCTTCAAGCTGCTGGGCTCTTCTGATGAGCAGGAGGGCTACCTTTTAACATGCTTTCCTCATGCCAACCACCGAACAGCCCACAGAGGCCTGTCAATGAAGATTTACCTGCCGAAACATCTCAGGAATGTCATAGACATATGTTGTCCCTAAAGACTGTGCCTGGAACCTCTTGGACTGAAGGAGGTCTTTTGTCACATATGGGGTGTTGATCAGCATGCCATGAAGTGGTCCCTGTTTATCTCCATATGCCTGGAACATAATCTGCAGAAGAAAACATTACCACTATAAAGATATGACATGACATCCATAAACCTAAATGGAAATGTCCCCACAGAATCCCTAGTTCACTAGGTTTCCACTAGATTGTCCAGTTCACTTGTGTTCTCCCAAAATATGACAATACCTGCAGATCCTATAATGACAAGGTTCATCACGACTTAGTTGTTTATGGAAACAAAGTTGGACCATTACTCTAGATCACTGACTTTTAATAACAACACAGTGGTAGGCAAAGGTGCACAACCACTTCTCCATGGAAAGAAGACCATAACGTAGACTATTTCTTGTTCACCTGTACTTACTCTGACACTGTATGCCGATTGATTGCGATAGCTGAGAGCAATGAGGGGAACTTTATTATTTATGTAGTTGAATAGCACTGTACAGGAGCTAAATACCATTCATATTCCTCATGACTGATCACGGAAGCCAGTTCAAGACTTGCATATGTCATTCGGTTTGAAGTTTTGATATTACAAGTTTAAAAGATTCTTCCAGAGTAGTGACATGAGTTATCAGCTGCCATACTTCACAGTGCTATATATTCCACTCATCCAGGACTCTATAGGAAATGTATTTCCTCTGATGACAGTGAACTACAGTGAGTGCTGCTTAACTGGGACAACACTGAACTAGCGATGCTTAAGGGTGCCACATTTGACTGGAGCCAAAGGATTAAATTGTTCTTAATGGAGTGGTTGTTTGGCTTGACACTCCCAACCATAGTTCTTCAATTGAGAAGTTGATGGATAAAAAAAAAAGAGAAAGTAGTGGCATTCAAGAGAGACAGAATTCAATAAATGATGCAATAAAATATTATATTGACTTAAAACACCACCTTAAAGACTTTACAGGCGATATTTGAGAAAATAAAGCAACCTGCTCTAAGAGATCTATTTAATCAGGAAGACAAACGCTTATCATGATGCCCCAGCTAAGAAGCTTTGACTGTACTAGGAGCCCAATCCGACCTCTGCAGAAGCCTTTTTTGAATGATGCAAAGTGGAATCGGGCCTGACAGAAGGCAATGAGTCCAGGAGGCACAGCACAGGACTGGAAAACAGAAGACCTGGGTTCTGCCATGACCTATCTAAGTTTCCATACCACAATCCCTGCATGCAGCAGTGGTTTTTTAACTCTCCTAACAGAGTTCTCAAGATGCAAACCATAATGCTTTAATAAAATGGGGGGTTTTTTTTAGACTGAAGACGGTGGCACAGGCCAGTTATTTACTACCTGGAGTTTAACACCTTGAGACCTCCCATAAAGGAGAAATCTAAAAGATTTCTCATTAAACAAGAAATTGTGAGGAACAAATAGTTTTCAGAATCATTAGCACCATGGGTTACCATCTGAGTTTTAAAAGCACAGACCAACTTGAAACTATTCTGAAAATTATATCGGAATCATCCCTCTTGTCCCTTGAATGCTTTGACTGAAATGTATTTGAGGCTATTCTGGGGAAAGAAAAAAAAATATATATATATCTCAATACTCAACAAAAATGCAGCCCCTCATCTACCTGTGCACTAACTTCAAAAAATTCACATCTTAGGATGATTTTTTTCTGACCCTCTCATCAAAAACAGAATTTAAAAGAAAAGGTCACCTTGACAAATGACCAATGAAACACGCATTTTAAGCCCAGCAAGTGAAGCTTAACAAAATGTCCTTTTCTTTTCCTTTACTCCATTCAAAGGCAGAAATAAAGTAAAACATGTGGACACTATCTGCTCTAGGATCTCTAGACCTGGAGAGACTGCCTGGCTAAGCAGCCTGCAAGAAAAATTTGGAAGGAAAAAAAATATATATGGTGACTCAGCACAATGTATTTGACACAAACAACCTCCAACTGATTTATTCTGTTGCTACCGCCGCATGGCAGAGCAAAGGGAGATGTAAAGTCATTTCTATATTTCAAATGCAAAGGGAGATGTAATTGCAAAGGCGGGGTGTAAACTTATTTCTCTATTTCATTTTTTCTCATGCATCCAAGGTCTACATTTTAATCTGCAGACATTTGAGTTGTTTATGTAAAATATGTGTAGGCCATACAAAAGCACAAAAGACTGTTAGTACAGACAACCCCTGCAGAAAAGTCCTTTTGAATGCAATAAAGATGACACCAATAAGGTTCTCGAAAAATTTAATAGGATTCCACAGAAATTAATTCTCTCTAGGTACTGAATTTAAAAGGCATTCCCAGAGATTTTTTCAGCCTGTTCCGAAGTGTGTAGAAAGAATAACATCTTCTATTAAGTTCTACAGGATAGGTCCAAAGCGTGTAAACGGTGCTGGCTTCCTGTAACAGTTCAAAGGATTTTCCCACAAAGGAAAACAGCAAAGAGCAAGCAAATGGCTTGAGAACACACTTCAAGCTACACTACTTCTCTTGGAATAGCAATCCTTTGTTGACTGAAACAATAATGCACCACTTGGTATTTGGATCAGACTTAATAGTCTCCCCTTCCCCCCACACACACCACTCACCACCTGCACACAACCATACCTGGGCTGTCCTGGAATCTGTCACCTCCTTGTAGAGGCTGATGTCCAAGTAGTAGCCAGATTCATTGGTCAGGAAGAGACGGATAGGTATCGCTTTTCCAGTTGGTGTCAAGCGAATGTTGATTTTCAGCTCTGCTTGAAGGACACGGAGTTTCCACAGGCGGCTTCCATAGCGCATCACCATGCTCCGTACAGACTCTTCAATCTTGGCACGTACAAAGAAAAGGGAGTTTATGTCACCTTTCTGCTCCAGACATGACACTGCCATTTCTGCTTCTCACAATGGGTCACAACAGAGGATGCAGGCCAACATGTGGGGCTGCTAACAAACCCAAGAGTGAGCTAACAAGGCTTCTTTCTCACCTCTTCAAATCAGACCACCTTCCTTTCCTCCCTCTCCCTTGCATTGAGATCCCACCCTGCAGAAGCAGTAGACATTGCATCTGAGCATGCTGACAGTATGCTGTAATGATACTACCAGTTGGCTTAAGGGACTGGAGAGCATGGCACATGAGGGAGACAGCGTGTTATTTTCATTAAACACTGAATCCCTTTGGGACCAAAATGAGATCGACCATGTGTCCTTTCACTGAAGTTCCTGTACCACTGATGCTATGTGAGCTTGGAGTTCCATCAATTCATTCCTCAGCTATTTTTAGGGAAGGCGCTTCGTCAACTAATAAAGTTTAGAAATGCCTGCAATAGACTGGAGGTTAGGCTTGAGCACAGTGTTGTACCCTTTGGCACGTAACCCCTCCAACCAGCAGAGAGCTTCAATGCTGTGTGCTCACTCTACTGAATTTCCATGTCTCATCTCTTGCAAATATTGTTCTCAGCTAGGAATTATGAGATGCAGGAAAGCACCATGAAAGTAAAAACCTTGGCAAACAGTTAAGTAGCATTTATATGCACGATAACCATGTTTCATTGCATGTACAGTACAGTGCCTTAAATCAACAAAGCAATTACCACTTGGAGCTTGTTCCTGTGCTGTTTTATTAAACTTTATAATATACTCCTGTTGGTAAATAGCGCATATTAAAGTAAGGCAATTTGTAGGCTATTTCCACCTTTCTCTCCAAAAACCTCTTTTCAAAGGCTGCTCAGGGCAGAGGCAATGCTGCACACACAGGAGCTGATCATCACTGTTGCAGGTTTCAGCTGCTGTCCATGGCTCTGAGAAACAGGGTGCATGGCACCTCTCACAACAAGGTGGGGCTTGAATTAAGTAATCAAATGTACATGTGGCTTAAAATCCAACGGGCAGGAAACTCTGAGTTAAGTAACTTATTCCACTCTTTTTTTCTTTGCTCTTTTTTGTTATTTTCCAAAAAAAATACTCATTCTCATTTGCTTTAAACAATTAAAAGAACATTGATTTGCAACTAAATGTAGCTATTAAGCTAAGTTTAGTCCTAGTTTTGTTAACCAAGATAGAGTGTAGGTATCCACAGTTATTTAAACAATGACATTACCTTAACATGCATATATTCAGTTTCCCAATTTTCTTCATTTTTAACATTAGAAATTAGTGAGCAAAGCATTTCTTATTTACTGAATAATAAGTTTGCTTACTCCTGGCTTGTGTCAACTGCATGTGAACAGTAATGGGAACTCAATGAAAATGCACAAACACCGTATTTTAGAAGAGTTTAATCAGTTATGTAAAATTACCTTAAATCTGCTGGAAAAAATAAATTTATCCAAGCCCCATTTGTATTTAACACTAAATTATTAACTAAACACAGGAAGTAAGCTGACTAAAGGACATGGTAACCACAGATATGATTCTGAATAAACTGGCCACCAAACTACTAGCTGCATCCCCGGAAGTGAAGAAAGTGTTGCCTCGGCACCTGCTGAGGAGACTACTGCTGTCAAAAGCTGGTTTAGCACTTCATCAGCTCAGTTTCCAGGTGCTTACAGACTTCTACCACTTCCATGGCTTGATTTTTTTAAATCGTCAGCATCAAGCAAAGTCCCTGGATATATTTTTAATTATTTAATATATTATTGTTAGTTTAAGCCTTAACTTAGATTGTCATATTTTTAAATATACCTGATAAAAAAATTAAAAATAAATATTTGTATTTCTCTATTTACACCCCTGACATTTTAAAACCAGTTGGAGTGCTTCTGGCCAAACTACCTAAATGCCTGCACTAACCAAGGAGCTCACAAACCTGGTCTCTAGCATTTACGTTAATCGATGCCACTGTTCCCAAAAGTTTAATCTGTGTTTTCATGGGAGCAATATTATCTACTGGTTCTATCCTGCATGATTTAGAATTGCAGTTAACATGAAGAAACTTAAGTCAGGCAGAAAAAAAAAAAGCACCATACCTAAATCCAGTAATTAGTTTCCTGGGTTTCTGATACAGAGCAGCAAACGAAATCTATTCTTCAATCATGGTATGAGACTAAGTGGATTCAGTCAGCAGGAGAAGGCCAGCCCAAGAATAACCAACAGCTTGTAAGTGGGAGACACGTACCTTAGATGGATCCATGATGACAGTGGGCACAAAGTTTAAGAAGATGTGATTGCAGTCCGTGCGCACGTTGGTGTTATTAAACGCCACCTCCAGCTCATCCATGGCTTCCAAAAGCAAGCGCTCCCCTTCGTTCTGAAGATACTCAAAGGAGGCTTCCTGCAGGAGATTGCCAACAGATTTCTTATCTCATGCTAGCATCCCCTCCACCCCAAACCCATTGTATTAGACTATAAAAGACCATAGCGGAAAACAACAGGAAAAAAGATTATAGTCGTTTTGGCATACAAAGCATATCAAGGTCCCATTGTGGATGGCATCTCATTCAGATACTAAGTCAAATTGTGTCCTCAGTTACATCAGCATAAAACTGGAAAGACACTCATACAGTGTCTACTGATTTCACATAGCATCTAATGTATGAACCTGTGCACTTAAAAGTGTTATTACCCTGGTTCAGGGGCCATCCAGCGCTAAAAGGAAAAAGAGATTAAACCCAGGTTCTTCTGCCTCCAAAAGAAAGCTCCCTTCCTATACAATTTAAGCTAAAGGAAAATCTGATTTAAGTGCAGGCATCATGAGAAATGCTCCTAGAGATGTACCACCGCACTAAGTAGAAGGCAGAGGGTTTATAGTGTATGTACACACGCACACAGGTGCACAGTTGCACACATGGGCTGGTACAGGGGTACACAACATTTCCAACTGACCTCCTCCACATGCTACCGCAGAAGTAGACCTCCCAGACAGCACAAAACCTACCTTGGTGACTAAGTCTGAATGCCTTATAATAGCCCTCACGAAGAACCTGTAGTCTGTCACCTCTGTGCCCACTTCGACTTTGGCTGCTCCCAGGTACAGGTGCATCTTATGGTTGGCGCACGGAATGGCAGTGAGATCAAAGTTTCTCATTCGGTTCAGCTCTAACTGGAAAGCCAGAGCTGGCTCCAAGTGGCGGTAGATCCTATCTTCCTCAAACTGGAGGAGGAGGAGTGAAGCCCATCTCACAATATTTGGGGCACAGGTGAGAAGGGAGTGGAGAAAAAAAGGAGAACACCTGTTAGGAACTTGGGTCCTGTAGGGACTGAGAGAATTTGAGGATCTCCAACAGCTTGAGGCCCATACAACAGCAAGTATTGCCACAGTGGCACATTTATAGCAGATTCCATCCTTCATTACAAAATTGCATCCAAGATCCTAACTCATCTCCCCAAATTTGTAGGCAGGCTGAAACAATAGTTCTTAAGGGCATACCCTGCCCTGTTTGCATCAGAGGTCCAGCCATGAACTCTAGAATGGGTGATTTAAATATCAGTATCACTAAGTGATTAATTTTAGCAGAAATGTTCAACTGATAACCATATCCCACAACTGCAAATTACTTCTCACTCTGCACGTGCAATGTTCTCGGCTGCCCTGTACTCAGGAGCCCAAACCTTTAAACTTTGCTCCTCTGGCAAAAAAGCTTGCATGTCACCTGCAAAAGCTTACAACTCTCTAAACCAGTTACGCTCTAAGGTGCCATTCTTCCTTACTTTCCGCCTGGCAATACAAAACTCTCTGGTACATCAAAAATCTAAAAATACTGAAACAGAGCAAAATAAACTGGATTCAGTTGGAAATAAAAACCGTGACAGCAACAATATATAGCCCCTTTTATGAATTTTCATCTTTCATTAATTAAAAAACCCCCTCAAAATTCAAATGAAGCTGCCACAGTATTTCCAGTCGGATGCACCAGAGTTATTAGCATTGAGTGCTGTGCACTGAAGCTGCCAGTGTGTGCAAAGTAGAACAGAAATGGTTGTAGTCTTGTTCTCAAGCTCAGTCACTGCCTACAAATGAAGCCTATAAAAGGAAAAGAACTTTCTACGGACAACTTTCTTCGGGTTTTCATCTTCCCATAGAGTTTACACTCTTGTCCTGGTGACCACAGCACTAAAAGCACTGCTTTGGAACAGAACACGTCATGTAATCTGCAGCCAAGTGCAGTTAGTGGAACAACACAAAATTTATCAGTAAATTGGTTTTTAGTAATTTTGCTGCATGATGGCTAAGACTTTAAAAAGCAAGAGCCTAAAGTTACCTTTCCAAATCCATATTTAACATCTAAATAAATGGTCTGACTATCAAAACTGCCAATTATCAATCGCTTATAGATGCTCAATAGCTCATATTAGCCCTGTCAATGTAACAAAATGTAAAAGGGAGGCAGGGGGAGTGGAAGGGAAGGAATATGCACAGGTTTCCTAGTGAAATTGTGCTCAGGTGAATCCTCTCACTTCTGGACAGATCTAGGATGAGTTGGGGAAAAAGAAAACAAATCAACTGAAAATGTAGAAAGAGCAGCACTGAGCAGGTGCGGCTTACCTTGTCTCTGGCACGGAATGTGAAAAATTTGGGGAATTCTCTCTGTTTGAAAATAAAAAGAATTTGATCAGTCCTTCTATAGCACAACATACCATCTGTTCAGCACAGCAACTGCTGAAAGGAAGGACTTAATGTGGCAATGGGGGGGGGCAGGAAAACACGTATAACTTGCTACTATGATAGTGACAGTTGCCTTAAACATTCATGTTTTAAACAGAGATGATGGGAAGACTTCCTCTTGGAGGGGGAAGCAGGGGCAAATTAAATTTATGCGTACTGCTAACGCAGGAGGTGGCTCTTGATTATCTTTTCATTATTTTTATTTAATGCTGGGTATTAAAAAAAACAAGTTCTGGCTGGCCAAGGGGAGGAACAGTGGGGTACGACTCTGCTATTACTCCAATTAGTCATTTCAATTGTGGGGTTAACTGAGAGTCTAAACTAGAGACTTAACTGCACACATGACACAGAGATGGTCCCTGCCTTGTAAAGAACTCTTCATACATCTATATCCTGTGTGAGCATGATACATAGCTTGCCAGCTTCTGCAGGAGGGGTTTTTTGCTCCTTGACGAGCTTCCCAGCCAGGCCTCCCAAATGAAACACAGTCTTTATGCAACAAACAGGCAAAAAAATAGAAAATACCAAACCAAAAAAAATGCCCTATCCTTGTTAAGCTCACAGCTTGCTGCTTTTTCTCTTGCTTACTTTTCTGGGAGTTTTTTAAAGCTCTGGACAGGACAATCCCTCCCTACCCGAATGCCCCACAGGTGGGCTCTCCCAATAGGGCTGACTGTTCCCTTTTAAAGGACACCCAGTTACACCCTGCTAATTGTGTTCCCTGTTCAAGAAAGGTTTAATGATTTTGTGAAAGTAATGAAAAGTCCAATAATTGATTTTATCTGCATGCCTTAAACAATATTCTAGAAATGTACCAAAAAAAATGTGCATTTCTTTGCTCATCCATTACCTGCATAGAAATCATTTATCCCTCATGATATCAAGGTGACAGGTCAAATCCTGAATCTCACTGCAAATCTAGGGGATATTGCCTTTTTAATGACATACAGCACAATGCTCAACACCTAATAAGCTTGGAGGACTTTGAATGGGATTGCTCATACATTCAAAATGCCCTAGTAGATGCCATTATTGAAGTCTGTGCTATTGGAAGTTGTACTTTTTGCTTTCAATTTACTACAATAATAATCATTTTGGTTGTTACTACAGCAACTGTACCAACAGTAATACAGCCACTGTACAAAAATACGATTGACTCTTTCCCATGCTGAAATCATTTTTGTACTCATTAATATGCTTTTATTATTTCAACATGTCCCAAGTATCCCAGACATTATGTAAAATGACATGATAGATATTGAAAGTGCTAATGCAGACTTCCTTTCGAACATATTGCATTTTAAAACATGATTAGAGTCAGAAACACACTATGGAAAGATGGTACCTTTATATCTACTCCCACCAGCTCCAATACAGAAATATACGTAATTATGCGTTGCCCCACTGAGCTCAGTGGGATTACATACATGCTTAAATTAAGCACATATCTATATGCTCTGCTGGACTAGGTCCCATGAGTTTCTGAGGCACATGCTTTCACATTAAGGATATAATTCAGTGCTAGACTAATACTCTTCACATTGCATTCAACGCAGTAAATGGGAAAGTAAGTGCGACTGTTCTGTACAGAGCACCATTAAAAACAGTCAGTAATGCGGACATATCTTTAGGTAGATTTTGAAGAAGTCACGTGTGTTGTGTTTTACGCTGCCATAATTCCATTGGTATTATGGATGCTTTGCACCAATGTAAGTGTGGGCATCTGCAAGCTTTCTATTCCTGGCAGGGGCAGAAAGAATTCATCCCACTTTGATCCCAACTGAAGCCTGCAAAGATGGGCAATTACGGAAGTCATTTCTTGAGAAAGAAGACATCTGACCTGGAGTTACTGAACCCTAGAACTGTTCTTAGAATCAGATGCAAGTTTTAAACATCAAGGAAGAAAAGAACAAGCAGCAGGTTGTCTCGTTTCTATAAAAGGAGCATAAAGACAGAGGGAGAGACACTGTATAATGTTATGCTGACCATTCACAGATCTTACAACCACTGGATCACCTGTTCAGACCTCCTCCATAAATGAGGCCTTAGAATTTCATACCAAACCCAGTAACTTGTGTTTGACTGCAGCATACCTTCCAAGTAGCCATATCTACCATAAAGAATCTTGCCGCTGGAAAAATGGGCAACTTCATAAGAAGTTTCTGTGATACCCAAAATTAACAAACAAGGAAACAAACACAGAATTAAGACTCTCACATTGCCTCAATACCCTTCCAAAACCGTCCCACCTGCCCCCCTCTGCATGCTGCCAATTTCTCCTATCATCATCCATGCTCATTCTATCACTAATGTAATTGCTTTCAAGGCATTTGACTAGTGTTGTGGGTAAATATAATAATTAAATGTGCACATACACAAAAATTCTCAGTGTTCTGGTACCAAAAACCGAAAGAGGACTCTGTTTCCTAGGAAGAGGAATTATACCCCTGCTGTGTTCTAATCAACCAACCATCATCAAGACAATCAAAATAATTTGCCTAAATTAGCCAATCAAGACACCCTGCAAATCGGAGAATGTGAAAAGCTACAACAGAAATCATCATAGCTGATTATTATACTAATAATCGCGTTAAAAACCTAATGAGATGAGGAAATTGGAAGCTTGCTGGAGCAACTCTCTATTACCTCAACATGCTGGGAACTAATTATATAGACTGTAATTAAAACAAAAACAAACCCAAGCCAAGCCCTGGGTAAGTTAATAGTTGGTCCAGTCACAAACTGAACAGAGTAAGAGATAATAATGAAGACTGACACTAATGTAGCACCTTTCATATGGAGATCCCAAAAGCACTCTACCAACTTCTCAGATATGTTGCTAACTATGCTGGCTCCTCTGAGCTGGAAAGTAGCAAGCTCCTAATAATGCAAAGTAATGCACAACAAGTCAGTACAGAAAGCAAATGCTATCACGTGAGAACCTAAGTACATACGAATACAGATGGAGAGCCCCCTTGGAAAACTAGACTGACTTCTGCGGAAAGAAAGCAAACACTTTTCATTCTTTTACTGACCCCAAATTACGAGGGCCCATCTCAAACAACAGCAACGTTCTGGCTGAAAGCACAAACACTGGGCTCTTCAATGTTGGGGGTTTTCACTGCAGCTCACTCACCTACATGCTGACCAAACTGGAATTGGCTTTGCTTTTAGGGGAATAGCCCCAAATAACAGGACGGCTCTTAGTCCAACACAGTATCCTTTGCTGCACAGATGATTGACATTTTATAGCTCCAAACTGTAGAGCTGTACCTCCGCGAAGATTTCTCCACCTCCAATTCCCAAGGGCTTGTTTACACTAGAATGAAAGGGGGCCTGGACAATGCCTTGGTTCATCTGGTCTAGGTAATACTGGAATAAAAGTAAGTCTGCAGAACTTGTTCAGAACTAACAATAGACAAACCTCCAAAGGTTCCCAGCATTTTTTTCATTCAAACCCTTTACCAGTACTTGGTATAAGATGAGCTCCTTAGAATACCCTTGCTCTTATCAGTGACCCCAATGCTTCCATACACTCCTTCGCATCTCTTCTCTGAGATGCTATCTAGCCAACAGTGTTTTGCTCAACTCAACTCAAACTGCATAGCTCCTAGCTCCCTAGACAGAAAAATCACACAGCTAAGATAGGAAGGAGGGGTACATCTGGCAGTAGTGACTACCAAAACACCAATGACATCAAAAGACTTGCCTTGCAAACCTGGCACCCAAAAACAACGAACAACAGGGCAGACTCATGCATGAAGACACCCTGAGACGCAAATATCCTTCAGCAACTGGCAAACGTCTCGCTAGTTTTTGAGTGTCTGGCATCTTTCCCTGCATTTTTCCCAAGTCTTACCCTGTGCTTTCCTGCTGGTCTCAAGCTCTGGGCTAAATAAAAAGCTGGCATTCAGCTGTCCTTTTACCTTGGAATAGGACAAAAAGAAAAGTGACTATGATGATGCTGCATTCACAACAATTATTCTTCACTACAAACCAGATGATAAGATCCACCCACCTGACAGCAAGTCAGGATGGAGAGCTGCTTGAAGGTGCTTCTCCATGCATGCACACCTTTTTATTAACTGCCCGCACTCATGCCCATTGACACTGGCACTGCAATTGCACATGAATCGTTTGAACTCTTCCTAGGCAGCATGTGCCAGGGACTGCTGGCCTCAGAAAGAGAACAGGTGTTACCTTCCTCTGTGAGTAGCTTTGTCAGGTTTTTTTTAAAATAGCAGCTGTACTCCGTTTTGCGCTGCAGGGATGAATTAAAATTCAACAGAAGCTGCATCTCAAAGTAAGATATTCAGTGGCGGTAGCAATCAGCCTCTGAGGTTTCATGTTTTTAAGAACAATTAGCACATACAGGTTGGCAACTTCAAAAGATGTGATTTAGCCATAACACACATTCATTTTTCATGGTTAAGGGCTGATTTAAGGCTGGTATCATCTGACATAAGTGTAAATTCTGCCGCTGTCCTAATGAAAATTGGACTGGGCCATTAAGCACAACATATAGAGGCCACTCCCTAGTCAGAGCTATGAGGATTGGCCCTCAGAGCTAGGAATACTAGGCAAAACATTAAACGTGTACATTTAAAGGGAAGAGGCCACCCACAAACCCCATCCCTTGTGGAAGCAGCACCCAATGTCCACAGTTAGACACTAACAGAAGGATCTGTTAATCCAGAGTAATGAATGAATCCTGAAGCTACCAGGCTTTCCACTTACCCCAAGTCCCAGCTCTCTGAATCCTATGAGGATTCTTCTATTCCTCCACTCAAAAGCGACAGCCTGTATCCAGAGACCCTCATAGTTCATCTCCCAGAATATATTTTATCCTGTAAGCTCTTTTTTTCCTTTCTAGAGCCTGGGGTTCCTTACTTAAGCCCCCCACATTTCTCCAAAGTCTCCCGCTTCCTATCTAAAGCCATTGATTGATATACATCTGTATACATTGTACTCTGCTAGGTTTGCTGCCATTAATACACTGGGGAAAGCAGTTCACTTTGCAGCATTTCCTAAAGCATTTTGGAAAAGCCTTTTACTTCTTTAGCCTGCAGGATAAACTCTCTTATTACTGTGTGAAGCAGAACCAATGAGGCTAACTTAGGGATAAGAAAAATTCCTAGCACTAGATATTTTTAATGGAAAGAATAAAAAAAAAGGGGGGGAGGGCAGGGGAGGTAGGTTCCAAACATTTTTGCTACCACAAGCCCATAAAAAGTCACCTAATTAATAGGTACCAAAACTGATCCAGCTGACAAGGAAGAACATTTTTCAACAGCAAGAAAACTGTAATCAGATAGTTGAGGGGAATCAGGGTTTCTTAGACACTACTATTCAATTACAGTATAAATATAATATACTTAAAAAAAAATTAAGAGCTGCAGGGAGACACTGTCGTGTGTGTCATGGGGCATTAACACATTACAATGCTGACAGTGCCTGGCCTTGCCTCTCATCTGACAACACACCTAAATTCAGGCTTCTCTGCATCCATGGTGGAAAGTCTATTCACCACACACAGGTATAATTCCCAAATGGCACTTGATAAGCTTGCTGCAAATCGAATAGAATATTGGTTGCTCAATAATTGGTTATTTCTGCAGAGGTGAGAACTAGTTTGTCCTTTAAGAAAAAAAAAGAAAAAATGCAAACTCTGCTAAAAGGTAATCTGGTCGCCCCAAACTTCTGCATTTTCCAGGCTGGATTTGCATGCAACTTAACTCACCCTCCTTGTGTACCCACAGCTTGCACCAACAGCAAGAAGAGCTGAGTTGATACACAAGGAGAAAAAGCTGGATTGTGCCCTGTACAGTCATCTGATTAGCAGGCATCAAGCTAGCCCATGCTCAAGTCAAAGTCCTGGGAACCAGACGGCTTCCTAACAGTGAGCACACTGAGTTCTACCTTGGCTGTGCCCCAAAACCACTCTGGGAACTCAGGGAAATCACTTGTCTGCCTCTCAGCTCATTAATCTGCAAAATGGGTAAAGAACTTTCACCTCCTTGGAGGAGAGGAAGAATATGAAAATTTTAATATTTTATTACATAATTATTTTTACAATATGAAAAATCAACATTAGAACAATGAAAGCCAGCCCAGCTTCATTAAGTTATATGGATCTCTAAGTCAGTGTTTAAGTTACTGACTTTATTAAACCTGTGAGCTGCCCTAGTCAATAGGATTACTCATGCACTTGAAGTTAGGTATGTACTTAAATAGCTGGCTTACTGGAGCATTGCTATCAGACTCAAATAGCTCACGAAGGGCCAAATCTTATTTACTTTACCCACATGTAACCTATATTTCCATGATTTACATACACTGCAGAAAGACATTTCAGACAAAATATTCCAGAACTCTTTTTTTTTCTCCTTTTACTTACATGAAATCTTTGATCCACCTCATAGTTGACCTGTTTCCTGAAATCCTTACAAACGAAACACAGAAGGACAGGAAAGAAAAAAAACAAAAGCACAAGAAAGCTAGCAATTAGTACTAAAATCATAAATAAATTAAGACAAGATCACAAGCAACTCTAAGATATTTTCTTATATTGTCAATTAATTTTCTTAAGCAATTAATTAAAACCTCCATTTTAGAGAATGCAGACAAAAAAAGCAGAACTAAAACTATAGAAAATATAATTTTCAAAGTGGAAAAAAAAAGATGACTGTTTCTGTATGAGCTAGAAATATAATGCTTCCATGCAGCAGCAGAGATATCAAGTACCTTTTGTGCTACAAGGAATGTCAGCCTCCGGATCCCATGCTCAATCAGGATGGATTTCTGTAAAAGGAGGGATAACAAATAGCAGACATGATTTAATAGGAAACAAACATAAGAATCAAATCTGGCTGATTTTGTCTGGAGACTAATCAAGCAGCCACCTGATTTCAGTGGGGAACAGCACAGACCCACAAGAGGACACACAATTCTGTAGGGCAGGAGCAGTAATACCCGAGGGCTAATTCCAATTTAGTTTAATAAGTTGAGGGTAAATCCATCCTTGGTTTACCTTTACTACACTCAGTGGAGCCACATCAGAGGAATACTGTTCCCCGCATGTTATCCCTTTTCAATGAGTTATGTTCTCATCGCTTTGCCTCCACTTCTAAAAAAAAAAAAAAAACAACTTTCTGTTCGCTTTTCCAATTTAAAAAAAGAAAAAAGGAGAGACTAAGGGGTGGGGGGAGGTGGAAAAAACCATCTCAGCATGACCAGGAACAAAACTACCCCTTGTGGCATGGACTGAAATGTTTTACTAAGGTTAAGCCCTTCGAAAATGAGCATCAGTGACTATATTCATGGTAAGGGAAGAAAATAACTTTAATAACGCCATGATTTAAAAAAGCAAAAATTGTTATTGCTTTTAAAATTCCACAAGTGGCAGACAATAACAGCATAGCAACAGGATTCTGATTACATTGTAATAATGTGGGTCTCACAGCAAGTCCACAGCTATTACGGAGCGATTAGGCATCAGCACCTGGAGAAACTCCATTTACACTGACTGCCTCAATCTCTTCCACAAGTCATTTACAAGTATATGATCCTAATTTCTATTAAAAAAACCCACACACAACATGCTGGGACTGGAAGATTATTTGAACAATTTGGATCAACCTATTTGATAGTTTAATGTGTTTTTTTATATCTTTTCTTTCTTTCTTTTTTTTTTATTCCTTCCATAAAACGCCTGGAGCATGATCATGCAAATGAAAAACAAAACTAGTTTTGATTTTTTTTTTTTTTTTTTTTTTTTAAAGAGACAGGAAAATGCTGAACTGAACTGGGTAAGCTTAAAGGGCTTTTATAAATTTTCAGTTCCAGTGAATTGGTCAGTCCTATGGGTTACTGAACCCATTAATTTAGTATCCCTCAATCAACTTCTAATGGACCTATGCTCCTAAAACCTCAAACAAGCACAACTCCAATTATTCATCCTACACGAAACTCCTCACAAATTTCTGCAGACCTCTGTGCCATCTTCCCAACTTAAATGACAGGTTAGACATCGCTCTTATGACCCCTCTCAGAACCATTTCAGATGCAACAGAGTTGCAGCGCATGATGACATATTCACATGGCGATACAGTTTACTGGCTTTCCAGGCCAATCCAAAAGGAAACCAGAACTCTCTCTAGAGGTGAGGGCAGAAGCAGATAAGCCAGCACTGACTAACATTTTCCTTAGTGGTGACTGCAAGACTAGAATTTGGTTCCTAGCTAAACATCAGTGTGAACTCCTTACTTTATGAAAAGGAAACTAATCTACTGATCATTTCTTCACTGCACCACGGAAACAAAACTCACGGACCCTTAGATGCTATTTTGATGTCATCTCATATGCTTCCATTATGCTAACAACAATTAAGATAATGGCAGTTTCTTGACCACGTTCTTGCTGACATTGGAAAAGGAGCTGTACCTTTTTTCTTCAGATCTGAAAGAAGTATCAAAGCTTCACCTGATTCATTTAAAACTGTAAAGTTCATGTACCCAACATTAATTAAAGGGCGAGAAACCCTAGCTGACAGATCAGGATGCACATTTGCAATACACAGGAAAACAATGGACTCTCTTTGCCTGCTCTGGAGTCCTCATGGAACGTCAGTTACATCTAGTTAGAGAAATAAAGTTTCAAAACAGGGTAAATTAAGGATTGAACTGCGCCATGTACTTATTTTAGAAGATAGTTCGGAAACGCACAGCAAATGGAAAGCAGAGCCCTACAGGATCATGTAATATTGGGGAAGCAGGTTCATTCTAGACTATTCACCTTGCTTTGTGTGAACTCCCTGAACATGGCTGCCAGCCCATCGTCATCAATATCGCTGTCAGTCTTAATGGCAACGTTCAAGATGTGAATGGGCTCCTCTCTGGCAACCTGCAATTTAAGAAAAATAAGCCCAATAAATAATTAAACAGCAGCAACGTTGTGTATATATAATCTCTTCAGGCTCAGGAAGAGCTTCCAGTCTATACACCAGCACTACAATGCAACCAATTCTGGTGAAGACGTCCCATGATTAGACGAGCCAAAAGAAATACCAACCACCTACAACATAAAAATCAGAACTATGTAAACACAAGTACAGAAAGGGCCTACTCTTGCTCCAGTAGAGCTACTGGCAAAACTTCCACAGAAGCTAGTGGGACAGGTCCAGCTTGGGGTTTCCAAATTTTAACATGAAAGCAGTCCAGAGGGAAGGAAATCCAATACCTTATCTTCATCGTACAAAGAAGTGTGGCTGGCTTCACGGAAGGTCGGGCTTTGGGGAGGAGAATCACAGAAGCAACCCATCACTTCATCAAAGATTCTGAAACCCAAAGGAACACTAGCCGTAAATGAACCGCACACAGGCTAGCAACCACACACAGGCGAGCTATCGTGCAGAGACTACCTTCACATCAGGGGAAGATGGTGGTAATTCCCTCCACACTGAAAAGAAATACTATCAATGACAAAAGCTAAAAAAATCAGGACAAAGCCTCAGTGTTTAAACTTCTGTGCAAGGAAGTAAAAGAGTATCCAGTATGCATTTTTAATATATTAGTTTCTAGTGTCCATATATATTGTCATTCTTGAGGTAGCAGTGAAAGGCTTAGGACATGAGCCCTGATATTCCAATGTAATCGCCCCTCTCTTTGCGGGGTAATGCATCAGGATACATAAAGAGGCAGACAACGGATGCATTTAAACAAAAGATGCACCATCTCTGGTGCGATTTACTCTGGCGTTATGTTAAATTTCACCTGACATTTCACTCATAACATTGTGAATGGCTTCTCCTGTTCTTGCCTCAGACAGAGTTTGGCTTTTTTCTTTGTCTTTCCTCTCCTCTGACATCTCATAATGGCATCATGAAAAACTAGACAAAATGACAGCACAACCATCCCTATAAACAGAGACTGACTCTTCCATAAAACCCACCATAACCCCCGAGACAGGACAGAGAGCTGCAGGCCCCCACCCCGGATCATTGCAGGCTCTGCAATCTTTTGCATAAGCCCAGAAAAATCAAAAGCTGCAGATATTCCCATCCACGTACACAGCTGTTGAGAGGTAAGGTCCACTGAAAAGTTAAAATACTTGGGACCTTTGAAATGTTAAAGAAAAGATGCAGTTTATATGGTTGCCTATAAGCTGTGTGTAGCATCCTAGAACTTTGTCTTTGCAAGCCATGCTAGAACCTCTATGAAGCTTTCAAGTTTGGTTTTAAAACCAGGCAAGGATTTTGTCTGGCTGCATCTGATCACCCATTGTACATTACCCTACGCACGCATGCATGCGCAGTAACCCCACTCGTCCCGAACCTACCAACCTGACAAAATCGTCAAACGTCCGGAAGGAGACCATCCCACCCATCCGCTGGCAGGGCGGGGTGAATGAGTTGTCCAGTAGTACATCACTCACGCTGGCCACATGGACCATCCCATAGTGGTTGAGGTTGGAAGAGAAGGACATTCTAAATGGCAAGTCAAATGAGATCGCTGTTAGTGGAAGGGATGTCAAGAGTCTGGTTTTTGATTTAATGGTATGAAAATGAAGCAAGTTATAACAGCCCAAACTTTAGTTTAATGTGGCCCGATTAACTGTTTCACCACTGCTGTGATACGCCTACTGGGCTACCTTCTTAAGTCCTCTACATCACTGAAACATTGAAATGAATCTGGTAATCCTTACCTGGACATTCCTGGAATGCTCAGCAAGAGCCAAGGAGTTAAAAAATAGCATTATTCCCCTTTAAAAAAAAGTATTTCTTAAGAGGGAAAAGTCCTGAGATTAGAAGTGAATTATGACTCTGAAATGCTGACGGCATTTTTTCCCTGCACCGATGCTATGCATAATAGATGGAGTATTCAGGTAGATAAGAGTAATTCGAGATTTTGGCACTTGAAAGGTTTAGTAAATCTTTACAAAACATGTTCAAAATATATTGAATTATACTTATTCTACCTTAAAAAAAAAAAGCCTTACAATTTTGCACTTGCTGTGCTCTCTTAGCTTCAGCAAGACTTCTTTCTTCCATCCTTCAAAGCATTTTGTGATTTACAAACACGTCCATCCTGCATCTTACTTGATTGCTAGCTCCCTTATAAGATATAATGGAGCCAAAAACTTGTTATAATGCTGCCATGGGACACAGACTTCTGTACCTGATCATATCTGGTTTCATATGTTCAAAATAAGAGCAGTACCTCATTGCAGTGCCTTCCACTTAATTCAGTCACCAACTGATTCAATTTTCCATTTAAATTTGATCAAAACCTTGAGAAAACTACAACTTCCTCCCTTATATTTTGGGGATCTGCTAAGTAATCCAAAACTCTGGCTACAGAAGGAAAGGGGACAGTGAACCAGAAGGAAAACTCCACAATGAAAAAAGAGATTGTCAGATACAGCTGCTAATGATTATCATTATCACCAAGCGCTTGATATGCAAGTAGTGAAACAACCCTTCGAGTAGTGATATCGCCTACAAGGATGGACCAATTTCTTATTTTCATGAAACCCAGGGCAGACGTGGATGAAATAAGAGGAAGGCACTACAAAAGAGGCTTTTGCATCCTGAAGGAGGACTGTGCATCTTAATTGAAACATCAACACGTCCACTTTCTAAGGGCTTGATCCTGCACATATTTGACACAGTGTCAGACCTCCCAAATACCCCAATGGACGTGGGATTGGGCCAGGTGTTCCTCTCAGCATAGGAGCAATAATAACTTACATAAAACATTTAATCTTTTGTCAGTACTTGCCAGTTTGAAACAAAGGCTGGTAGACAAAACCCCTGGTGCTACGAATACAGAGCATCCTCTAACTAGCTGGCCATCCTCTACAATCAACTTGTGGGCATGTTTTCATGTGAACTGTTGATCCTCCCAAAACAATCTGCTACCAAATAATCTTAAATCACAGAGGGACTGAGATTGCAAAGACCCCCTCACCTCTGCAAATGGCATCATAAAGGGTGGTTATGCATTGGCTCCGAAGACACACACTAACAAGTCATATCTCTGACCGGGGAAGGGTTGACTAGCACCGTTCCACGTGCCCAAGTATTTAGAAAGGTATTTGCTGAATTAAGCCTCTGCCTCCACACCTGTGCCACAGCAGAGGGCATCTGGCAATGAGCTGAAGTGGGGTCTAAATTCAGCAGTAGGCACAGGCTTACTTTACAACATGCGAGTTGTCCCATTAAAGCCAAGCACGTGCTTTGCTGGATCAGGGCCCCCCACCAGCTGCACAGCAGGAAGAAGTCAAGTGCCCAATATTGCAATGGGTAGAACTCCTATGGACCACATGGGATCAGGACCAATATATTCAAAGGTGTATTTACCCACTGTGCCTCATATTCAGTTTTAGGATTATTATTTTTTTTAATGCAGAAGACCTAATAAAGACATCATGGCAGGAACTGTCCTGAGCGCAACGAGAAAAAGTATAAAGTATCAGCAATCTTAATAGCTTGCTCCATATTCGAAGCCACTCTGGGATTTTGCAGCTAATCTCTGATCAGGAATCATAAGGCTTTCAAACCTGCTTATGCTATTTTTCCCTTGACATGTTTGTAAGCAGCAATAAATGGGAGGCATTTAGCTTTGAAACAGCAAAGTCTTTCCGTTCATGCATCTTCATGTGCATTCCCTACCACCAGGACCATGACAGGTGCCTGCAGACATGGTTCGTACATTATTCAAAACCACAAACATTTGGGGATTGAGAAATGGGGGAGCACAGGGGGTGGCAGGGATGGTAAGTGCTGAAAACACAACAAAACATGCTGTCAGCTGTTGCAGATGAACGTTTCTCTAGGGAAGGGGTGCAAAAGAACCCACATCACCAAATACTGAGCTGTTTGCAGAGACCAGCACCAAATACTCCTGATGTTACACCTCGTGCCCTTGGTTCTCCTAGAATTAGATGCCTATTTCACTGTGACACACCCAAGTGGAGAGTCAGCAGCTAACAGTCAAGATCCAAGGAAATGAGTGGGGGAAACGCATTTTCTGCTACAAAGTTCATGGCACTGCAGGTAAACTGAGCGCTTGGCAAATTTAGCTTTAAAGCCTGCTGCATGCAAAGTTGCCTTTACCAAGGCAAAGGCAAGCTGAAAACATGTTTTTAAAAAAATGCGAGGCGGGGTGGGTCAGGGTCAGGAGAAGAAGCAGAGTTACAGTTCAAGGTGTCCAAAGTAAGGACAAGATTTCCAAACACAAGACAGGTTAAAATGTTAAGCATTATGCTATTTCCATCTAGTCTAGCTTTCTTTTCAAACTTTAAAAGAGCACAAGTACCATACCTGTTGAGCGTGGGGATGTTCCCTCTGTAATCAAACAACCACAGTTAGTTACAGATTGGTTAGTGAAAGCCATAATCAACGAACTGATATTTGAGCCAGTATGCAGCCCAGCAACAAGTGTACATTCAATGAACCCAAAATGGTCGCACAATCAAGAAAGCACCGGTGGGATTCCTCCTCAAAGAAGGCATTCATCACTTGGCCCAGCCGGCAGGGGCTGCTGAGCAAATGAACACCTCGTGATGTACTTCCCCACTTCTAGATGCACACAACACCACGCCACCAGCAAGCCGCGTGTTTATGATGTTCCCCATGTTTCTAGCACGTTGCATCAGACCACCTCCAAGCACTGTGCAGACGCTGCAAGCCTGAAGCAAGACGCACAAACCACACCACGTGGCGGCAACAGACACCCCCATTTGACGGAAGAGCGAACGGAAGCACAAAGACATTCAATGACCGGGTCACACGGCTAGCCTGCAACAGGTCTAGGAAAGCACCCCGAGTCCTGATGGCCAAATTTCTACTTTAAGCAGAAGCCCCCATGCTAGTTCCTGAAAGAGTACAGGAAGTGAAGGCAGCATGGGAAGCTGAGGGAGCAGAGATAACACAAACACACAGTAGCACACTTGACATTTTCTGCACACAGGCCTAAAGCACCCAAACCCAACAAGCACACCTGAACCTCGGTATTCTGGAAACCTTCAGAGGTCCTGTTGGCAGGACATGCCAGCCCAGCTGACTGGTTTTTGTAGGCAAGGCAAGACTTCACGATGTGCAGAACAGTAAAGGGAGCCCATTCCCTTGCAGCAAGCTGAAGGGTATACCTCAGCCAGATGCATGCAGCAAAGCATGGGGTGGTGCACGACTGCATGCAAGCTGCAGAAATAGCCAACACCTGGCATCCAAAATACTAAAGACACAGCTGAAAAAAGCACATAGACACAAAGGCTTCAAGCCCACCCTCCCTCCCCCTACAATGAGAACAGATTAGGGAATGAGAACAGATTAGGGAATGAGAACAGATTAACCGTCAGGCTTAGGGGGATCATGTGTCAAGACTCTTCATGCTGGACGAGTCTTCTTTACTTAATTTTATTTGCTCTGGGAGGGCCCTGGGCTGCTACTGGACATTGTGTCATGGTGTGTGGAACCCTGTGCTTTTCCTAGCTCTGAAGTGCCACATACACACCCTAAATGTGGATCTGCTCATGGATCTGCTCTGTTATGGGAGAGGAACATTCACTTCAAGGTATGGCCTGTCCTGTAACTGGACAACTTGACTTAAACCACACAGGGTACCACCACAAATCAACCCCAGACCTTACCTGTTAAGTAGGATGCCACGTTTCATTGCCTCTAGTCAATGGGGAAGAAGGCAGTGCTGCAGAAGCTGCCGTCAGAACTACAGCCTGGCATCCCTTTCTGGAGCACCATACATTTTATTTTGGTTGGCAAACGGTGGGAAACCTGTGTACTGTCGACTTAAGTGAAAGCCATTCTAAAGGCAACAGGATGCCTGTACATCTAGTGCACCTGGTTCCCTGTTGGTCCCTAGAAGGCTTCTGAGTCCTACAGGAAGCGGATGGAGAAACTGCTTGCTTAGAAACAACAAGATGCATGTCCATTTTTCTCTCATACGGAGCATGCTGCTGCCTTGCTCTACGAATGGCTCTCAATCCCCAGCACCCGGCCCAGGAGACTGCAGCAGGAGTCTCACAGAAGAGAAGAGAGGATCCGGTGACAGAGGAAAGGATGAATGACCTTCAGGTTGTACTTTACTTGCCGTCACAGTGAACCATTCTCGTTCAGCACTGAAGTTTTAACTGCACGGCCCAAGTCAAATGAAACTGAAAACACAGAAGCTTAAAGCTATGCTATGGGCAGTTATCTTAAAATTTTGGGGTGGATTTCCTTTTCTTTTCTGGTGTACGCATAGTACAATACTCCTGAGGCTTTTTCCCCCATCAGGAATTGGAGCATGCACCATTTCAAACACACCACGGGGTCAAGTTTTGGTCCTGTCAGAATAATCAGTGGTGTGAAAAGTGCTGTGCATTCCACTTGCTGGCCTTATACCCTGGGGTGCCTAGAAATTGCAGCAGGTTGAACTTTAGCCTCCGAAACACCAGCTGCAATGCTACCTGCGATATGGCTGAGGCCCTGGTAAAGGAAACAATATCGGAGCCCTGCGAGGCTAAATAAATTCACAGCTTGCCGCCCATGAAGTGTGCTCTCAATAGATGTCTCCATACAGGTCCACCAAACTCCACCTGGGCTCTGTCCACACCACTCCACCCGCCTCCCAAATGATTGCTTTTTAAATCAACTTTCTCCATGCCTGGAGAAGAGGATCTGTCGGGGCACAAATCAGAATACTGAAGCAGGCAGCTGTACACCACATGTTCCAGCATTAAGATTCCTCCTCCCCTGCTTCCCCATGCAAACGCAGGTCCCTCAGCCCTTTCCCGTGCCTCCCAGCTGAATTTGAATTTGCTTCTGTTTTCCTCTCTCTTTTTCAGGAGAGTTCCCCTATGAATATGATGGCAATGCATGCAAAGCACCACTGGTTATATCAAGCTGTGATTGAGTGCCAGCACAGGGCAAAGCTTTTGAAATCAGGCAGCACAGCAGAATCAGCAGAGGTCGGCTGAATAACCCACTTGTAGTTATTAACAGCAGTACCGCAGGAGCAACAGCAATTCTACTGGCTGTGACTAGTGGCATTCCTCTTATGTTCCTCATTTCTGCGGAAGAACCCAAATAGAGGGCTGCAAAACATGCCTTGAACCATCTATTTTGATTGATCCCCTCCTCCCCCCTTCCCTCTGGTCCCTTGCAATTCGGCCACACTGAACCCGGTCCTGAAGTCTCATTTGCATAAAATTATCATTGTTCCATTCAGTTTCCTGCCTCTTCAATAGCCCCGTCTCTGCTCTGTTGGAAGATTCTGCCTTTTCCAAAGCAGACAAGCCAAGGGAGCTGCAACACATGACTGCTGCCTGCTGTCTAATTAACATTAAGCCCGCAGCATGAAACTACAGGGATTTACAGGTGTCCTGGAATCATTTTCCCCTCTTCCCTCCCGATACCAGCTAGTCTCCCACAACAAGGAGGGGACTTCAGGCAATTTAATGATACACTAAGAGTTCTGCACTTGTGTAACCAGGCTGCTAAAAAAACCCTGCAACTGCTTCAACACCAGGAATCAAATGTCTCCTACAAGAAGTCATTTCAGCAGCTTCAGCTCGCAGAAAGGTGTCCATTTTTTTGTCAGATGTTGATGTCTTACAAGCAGGTCACCATAAATGTATGAAGCAAACGCGCTAAAAAGGATGCAGGAAAGGGCCGCATAGACAGCACCCTAGGAGAACCTGGACTCTGGCATTTCCAGGCAGACAGCCCCATTGTGAAAAGCAGCACGTGACTCAGCCCCTCCTCTGTTCAGAATGGTTTGGCTCTCTACGTCTGCTAGGTGACTAAAGAGAAGACTGACAAAAGTGCCCAAGACGACTGTAATAGGTGATGCACCTGAGCACAGCTGAGCTGAGGAAAAAATCATGCCCCATTCAAAGTCTGGAAATTAGCATAGTTAGAAACCTGAGTGAAGGTGTCACATGTCTGATAGGGTACAAAAAGGCAGAAATCAGATGCACACATAAGCATGGAGATTTACTAAGATTCCCATCAGGTGCCTCGGAAATGCAAACACATCTAATGATTAGGCCTAAATTCTGTTCTCTGAAGTCAAACAGGAAGTGACAGCGGGCTGCAGCCTTGAAGGATGAATTTGGACAAAGAGGCATTTATGCAAAGCTTTTACAGATGTGTTTAGGTGTAGGCTGGGTCACACATACGTACACTCACCCTGTCCTGAAAAGCCAGATGTCTAACGATGACCTCAGTGGCATGTGTATGCTTGTACATGTAAAGATCCATGCATACAAGTAATAAGAGAAACATTTAATGCAAATCAGGGGACTGACAAATGAGCTGTTTAACATAGGCCATCATCTGTGGAATACAGAGCTTGGCTCCGTTCAACTACCCTAACATTTGAATGGTCTCTGACCACAACAGCCTGCTTGTGGGGTCTTTTATACTGATTTCACTGCCTAACACAAAAAAATAAGGACATTCTCAGTTCCCTGTCCCTCCTGTAATCTTAGCTTTCCCCTAAGCGGGCCAGCAAGGGGGAATGTGGCTCTCTATGAAGTGTGTTCACTGATTCAATCTCAGAGCACATGGGTCCCCCAACTTTCTAAAGTTTGGGTATACAGTCTCCATCAGAGTCTCCTATGTCCACTGCAGTGGACAGGACCAACCACCTAAATAGCCCACCATCTCCCAGTGCCTTAGAAGAAATAGTCCTTGTTAACCTTCAGTGATGAGCCAGAAAATATACCACCTTGGAAGACCAGAAACTCACTTCCACCTGAGATGGCAGTGGAATGGCCGTGGGCAGGAGAGGTTAGGTTATATCTCATTTTCCCTAAACCTTTATGGCTCAGTCTGCCTACGTGAGGCCAAGAGCTTTTTACTGGGGACAGGGTAATAACTTGTACCCACACCAAAATGAAAAAGTGAGGACATTACATCCAGTCACGGCCACAACAGCTGTGAGAAAGGAGACATTGGGAGGGGTGGAGAACTACATACCCAGGACCCACCTCATCTGCCAGCAGCGGTTCTGTTCCCATTCTGGAGGGCAGGATGAACAGGAAGGAAATGTGGGTCAATAACAGCTGAATCGTGTGGCTGGGGGAAATGGGGAAAAATCTGGGGAATCACAGAACAGCTATCAAGCTTGTAGCTTTTGACATTTCACTCCTCTTGGATGTTTGTTATTGCCAGTGTGTCTTATCGGTCTACATTATAATACCCTTTATATATCAGTGGCTGTCACAATTCATGCTCATGCAGAAAGGGTTTCTGATTTAGAGGAAAGGCTGTGGGTGCTGCTGTAATACCAATGCTAAAAACAGCATGTTTGGAAATATTAATTCCACCTGCTGCAAAGAAGCTTTCACTACTGCCAAATGAGAAACATTGCCCTCTTAGGGGTTGATATAAAAGATGCAGTTAACAGGGTTACAGGAGGAAAAAGCTTTTTAGAGAACTGCTGGAGCCTTTGGAAAAAAAGATGGGCTCAAATTCTCTCTGAAACAGCACTACCCAGGGGAATGCTTGCAGGATGGCCACTCCTAGAAAGGGGATCAGCAGAGGAAGGAGAATCACAGAACGCTTACTTTACTTGTCTCATACAAGCAAAGCACGACCCAATGCTGATGCTGGTCAGCCTCAAAACGAATCAAGGCAGCAGAAGTTGTGATGGTGACAGACAATGCAGACAGGATGAGCAGGAGAAATGAATTTGGCCTTGGAGACAGGAGTGATGGGGGTAGGGGGAGTGGGTGTGTTCATTACATTCACAAAAGCTTTCAGCGCGGCATGTGTCCTTCAAAGCTCTAGAAGCCTCTGCCAGAGAAGCATTTCCCTGAGCTTTTATTCAAGTTACTCTGCAGTCTCTGTCATGACTAAGAAGCAGCACTCAGAACAAAAACACACAAAAGGCTGGATTGACATCCACAGGAGGAGTCTGGCAGGGTCGCAGGGTGTCAGTCTAGCGGTTCAAGTCAGCTTCTGTGCTGAAACCCTAATGTGCATCTTTTCTGGTGATCCTGCCCTTTGCATTATGCCAATTACGTGGTCCTTGGATCAAGTGTTGAAAGCTGGCGTGCAATTCAGATCAAGTCCCCATGTGGAATTAAAACAGAGCGAAGCAATGACACTTGGCAAGTAGTCACATATTTCAACCAAGATAAGAGCTGGAAAAGAAGAACTGAGTGCAGGAAAGCGTTCTGCTCTGTGATGTGAAGAGGATGGATACTGTTCCTAAGATAGCCATAGGAGGTCAGCTATGGTTCACTCAATTCTGGTACAAATTAAATACCAGTGTGGAGAAAATAAGTCCATCATAACTGGAAGGGTGAGAGTAAAGCAAGCACTGATTTTCCTTCTTGCCAAGTACGGCTGTGAACACTGGGCTCCTCAAGACAATGAGGTGAAATGGAGTCTTTAGAGATCTCATGCTGGCTGACACATTCTCTGACCACTATGATTAGAAAAACGTGACAAACCAGAACCACAAACATCCTATCTATGGGAAAAGATTAAGGAGGAACAAGCTAAAATGTTTTGGGATTTAAACAAGACAGACGAGGATGTTACAAAGCTGAGAGGCAAAAAAATAGTGGGGAAAAACACTGAAGATGGATATGGTGAAGGAAGGGCTGGCCCACAAAACCAGCATCTCTCTGCAAATGCTAAAGAAGGAGAGGGAATCTGAACTAGTATGGCTTCATGTGCATTTCCAGCAGAACACCTAAGAAAGGGCTTTTAAGAGACTTCTGTCTGGCTTGCAATTCTCATGAAAGAAAAAGAACTCTGTAAATCACTATTCAGTGTGCCAAAGGATTCCTGCTATTGCAGAATAATTTAAGGAAGAACTCTAAGTTTAAGGACTGGGTTCATTTATTTCTTAAGTCTGTCTGCTCCTTCCCCTGGGTGGCAGAAACAGGCAGAGGCCATCCTCACATGGTGGGCTCAGCATATAAGCACCTGCTTTTGACAGCCTCCACCTGAGGAAGGTAGCTATTAAATGCCTGTATCAGGTCCTGCAGATTGGAGTACTGCAGTGCACTGGACTTGGAGGCCATTCAGGAACTCCATTTGGCACCAAAAGCTGTGGCCTTGCTACATGGTACTTCTTGTCTGGCTTCCAATGGGTCAATAGAAAGAGATGGGTTTTGACGTACAAAGCCCTTTATAGGTTCAGTCTTAAGGGGTTTTGCTCTTGAAGAACTATCCTGGCAATCAGTATCAGCAGAGATTCTCAAGAGGACACAACTGTCTGAGGCCCCAGGATCAGTTCTCAGTTAGTCTAACCAAATCAGTCTCCAATCACTAATGTTCTCTCCTGCTCGGAGAATATCCAGGAACCAGGAAGATTTCCTTCATCTTAGTCAGCATTCAGAATTGATGTTTTTTGCCTTTTTTTTAAATAAGTCTTAATTGGGAGCCATGCACTTCCAAATATCTTATGTACTTTACAGAGGGTACTTTACAGAGCAATTGGTCAGACCAGGTAGGTATCACACGATTGTTTCTGTCCTGATTACATGATGGCACAAATATGACTGGCATAAATACCCAGGTGGGAGAAATCGGAATTTGATTTTGTCAAGCACAAACAACCCACCATTTTCCAATTTTCTTTGGGCTCATTAAAATTTAACCCTGGGAAGCCAACACAAAGGGACGCAACCATCAAACATCCAACCATGCATTCCTGAAAACCTTGCTGCAGCATCCAGCCAACCCTAACTCCCACTGAAGGACCCTGTCTTTGTAATGTGCTTCTACCCCCTGGGTTTGAATCTAGAGTTGCGGAGCTTCAGGCCATACTGCAGAGACTAACAAGATTACCTGAAATGTTCTGCAGGGTGGTTGTGGGTTGCTGGGTTAAGCTAAACACAGATCAACTGAAAAGCTGCGTTTTTATCCTTTCCAGAGTAAAATTTTAGATTGATAACAAGCACTTCTTACAAAAGGAAAAAGTATGGCAGATGGAGAGCAAGGATGCAGAGGGGATAAGAGACTTGCTTACAGGACTCATAGTGAGCCAATGTCACAGCCAGCAATAGAAGTCAGCCATGCTATTTCTTCTAGTCCTCTGCTCAACTTCAGGTGTGTATGTGTGGTTAAGTGCACCAACTTCTTCCACATTATTTCAGCTTCCTAATTTCCCATTTCCTTGCATGATTTATTCTACGGGCCATCTGACAGTTGCACAACTCAATGTCAGTTTTTGCTGACATTATTAGAAATAATTAGAAATTATTGTGGGGCAAATTCATCACAAACATATGTAAGTGAAATTGTGCTGAAACCAATGGAGTTACACTTGCTTATGCCCGCAGAAACTTTGGCTCTGTATCAGCTTGCCCAGGCCCACAGATGGGGTGTGAGGTGTTTACATACAGCCCCCGGTGAGGAGATGCTGATGATCAGAAAATGGAACTGGGCTTCTAGATGTCATTTTGTGGATCTGACAGGGAGAGGAGATTTCTGGACAAAGCAGCTTTCCTTTGGGCAAGAGGTTTCTCATTTTCTCTGTGACCTTGCCTGATGAAGCTGGCACAACAGTCCTAAGACAGTGATCAGCACAGGCAAGCCAAACAACCCAAAGCTACAAGCTGCAGTAAAGCAACGGTGAAGCAAATAGGAAGGCAGGAAATGGAGAAAGAATGGGGAGGTAGAGAGCATTATACCAGAGCACTAAAAATAGTATGCAATTATTTACAAATATTCTAGCACTGAAGGAAACAGATGAGACCAATGCGTGGCCCATTTGTGCCGCTTGTTGAGGACACTCATTCTTTTCCAGCAAACCAGATGCTGAAAACCATTTTTAAAAAAATATACTGATGGATTCTCAATGGAGCGAGACGGGACCCCACTGCCCAACCCCACCAAAAAATAAAAGGAGTAAATAAGGGAGAGGATATTTGGAGACAAAGAAGGAAAACAGCACTTTCCTCAAGACCGCTGATACAACTCTGTCAACCTTGCACAGATCAACAGTGGCATCCAGTGGCTAAAGGGATTCATCGCATCCCTGGGCTCTAGTTACTCTCTCGCTTTCTTTGGGCAGGGTAAGAATTCAGTGCAGACCTGTTTCAGAATGTCCTTGCCTGGTGTCTACTTCAAGATCCCTAATGTAAGTGAAAAACCACATTAATTATCTGTGTGGCCTGAGGGAAGCCGAAGAAGTTCTGTCAATCAAGGGACATTTTGATGTCATTAGTGTATGTGGGGAGCTGTGACCCCTGTTTCAGATAACAGGGGAATGGCAAATCATTGAGCTTTTGGTTGGAAGTTCATGTTTAATATTCAAAAGCCATGAAGAACAATACTAACAGATACCCCACACATTTAAATTTGCTAAGATCTCATCTGAACATGTTAAGACTCTCTGAACAGAGCACTGCAAGTCCTATTGAAATCCTTTACACCACGTTTAATTTGTCAAAGACATCCAAGTCTGAAAGCACATGGGCCCCTCCAAAGAAACAGCCTTCAATCAGGGGTAGCTAAAAAGAACGTGATTTTTTTTAAAAACACCAAATCATTTTTTTACTCCAAAATTCGCCCTTGAACTGTAGTTTTTGAAAGGCTCAAGTTTTAAGCTGGAGTGAATCTATGGAGGTGAAGTTACTAACTGAACTGACCTCTCACTTGAGAAAACTGAAAATTAGATACTAGTGAATGCAAGTGAATCAGAGAAACTAGACACAGGATATTCTGAAAATAGCCAAGAGGTTCTTTAGATTTAAGAGAATTAGGTGAACAACTTGAGTAATACCGAGTTTATCTTGATTAACTTGTCTGTCTTTCTTAAGGCTAACTTATATATATTTTCTTCTCTACCTCCACTCATTCACTGAGTTCCATTCCAGGATTCCCCCAGATGAAATGGGAATTGGCCCCTGACTCCAAAAGATGTTTGCATTTTGGCTCTGACCTGTTTGGATGGGAGGTGGGTAACATGAACTGGAACTCCACCACACAGGTGTTGTCCTTTAGCTGCCGATGCTGGACACTGTTCAACTCATAAGCAATGTATGCTCTTCGAACATACACCTGGTTTAAAAAGAAATTCCTCATCAATTGAACTGTGACAGGGAAGCAGGAGAATAGAAATGATGCATTAGAAAAGATTAAAAATTAAAAAAAAATAAAATGAATGCCACAAAATTAATATTTTCTGGACTACTCTTCTAATTTAAACTAGAAGAGTATCAAAGTACCATTCATTACCTGAGAGCCTACCGCAAGGAACATCTCTGTCAGTGGCCTACACAGCATATCTTTCAGTCCACTTACATTTGAAATGGTATTTCCACAAGCCTGGAAATGTCTTCCTGACCCCAGCTTGTAACTAGTTTGTACCCTGAAGCATGAGCACTAATACAAGTGGTATGTAATGAAGGAGAGAGGAAACTACCTCATCTCCATTTAAGCCAAAAGACAGGAACGGCTCAGGCAACTTGCTGCGATTCAAACACTGCACATGGCTTTCTACAGTGGTTCAAACCATATGACACTAAATACCAGACTCCAGGTTTTGATCCAAGCTTCCCTTCCACCATACTGACTAGTGGTCCTCAACCTTTTCAGTCTCAAGGTGCCCCTCACTGGGTGAGGCACCCTCCATAACTTTTGTGAATTGAGTGGCAACCAATTTCAAAAGCTAATTGACATATCTCAGTGCCTACCTTCTTATACAGAAGTGAAGGATCATCCAGGCAGAAATAAGCCTGGCTTAACTGCTCATCTCCTCACACCTCACCTATCTTCTCACCCCTTTCAAGGGATCTGGCAGCACTTCAGGTGCCCCAGTACCCTGGTTTAGAATCACTGGTACAGATATTTGGATAACTGGATGCCAGACTTATCTATAGTAAAACTTTTTTTTTTTGCTAAGCAAGAAAAGGCTTTCCAAAGCACTGACAGAGACAAAAAAGTGGGGTGGGAAACCACCAAAAGAAAAAGTTTGCTTTTAAGTGGAAAGAAACATACCTCCAGAGCTGCCATTCTCACCACCTGGTTACTGTGATAGAAGAAATTTGGTAGCACATCAAAGATGGATGTCTCAGACAGAATGAGTTTCTGGAAGAGATCATAGAGAAGAACATTTGAATCAACTTGCTACAAGGGTTGAATAAAAAGTTTCCACAAAATATTTTTTGGGCACACGCATTGTTTCCATTTCCTGGCCAGCTCTACTTTCTCTGTATTAGTTTTTTCACTATGGCAGCATTTAAGAGGCCTCAGGGACCCCTGTACCAGCCGTTGGACCCACACACAGCAAAACAACAGTCTTGACACTGTAAAGAGCTTACAAGTTCTATGTCAATTTACTGCTGCAGAAGACAGCCCAAACGCTTTAAGTCACAGCCTACATTTATAGGAAGACATCGATCAATTTAACGTGTGTGGTGATTAATCCTTCACGGTTATGAGGCAAAAAAATTGAGGCTCGGACTGAAACAATGACCTGAGTACAAATTGGAAACAGTACCGACTTGTAAAGGACAGCACTTTTATTAGGTAACTTAAGAAAAAGTAGATACATGACAGCATTTACTCTATTTAGGGCTAGGATAGGATAAGCTCAGAGTCCAGCCAAAGCTTCTCCACACCTGCCAAAAGGTCGAGTCGGACAGTACATAGCTGATGTCTCAGGACTCAGAACGTTCCCCTTCACAGCTTCACCTGGTTTAAACTGGACCTGTCTTAGAGTAGTCTAATTTTGTCAAGCATTTCCATTCAGAACTCAAACCATTTAAAACCAAAAGGAAAATCTGAAAACTGAATGATGCTATCAAAGAAAGCAAGTGCTTTAAATACAAACACACAGCCACAATTAACTGGAGCACTGAGTATCTGCAAAGCACCTTATTCTAACAGTCAGAATCCACTCCAGGTGGGCAAGCCTGGACCGTATGCACTGAAGAAAAAGCTAAGCAATATGGCAGCATAGCAAGTGTCTAATAAAAGACCTCTACTGACATCAGCGTATTAAAGCATCACGAAGTAGGAATCTGAATTGAGGTATTTAAAAGCCACAACAAGTCTGTGGAACCTAAAGCAAGATTTCAGACAAAACTGGTACCATTGAGCTTAGTAAGAGGGAAGCAGGGAAGACAACTCTGTAGATACCTGCAGGTTCTCAATGCAGAACTGGTGTCCGTACATGTCAATGGCTGACAGGAAGATGGACTCCACCTGGTTGTGACGCAGCTCGTATGACGGCAAATGGGAAGCAATGAGAACCTGGTAAGAAAGCAGATGCAGAGTGTGAGTGTCAGAGGGCACACATATCAGTTATATTTGGCCATTATTAGTACATAGTGAAAGGCCAGGAAGACTCGCTCATCCATAATTGCCAAGCTCCTCTACCAGACACTAATGTTCGCTCTGCATGTGAGCCCTAGGCACTGCAGCACATGGAAGATGCCACAGAAACCAGTCTCGTTTGTGTATCTCCGTGATTTGTATTCCTGGCTCTTCCCCACACAGAAAGAGAACAGCTTCAATCCAGTTTTATCAGTGCATGTGATTTAGCACTGCAAAGCTGCAAGTCCAGGGGATTGCCCGACCAGCTGTTAATTGGAAAGCAGAGCTGGCAGGCAGCAGCTGTGGAGAGGCCTACAACGGAGCCAAGCCTTTCACAGCTTCAGAGCAAAGCAAGCAAGAGCCACTCATGCCAGGTACTAAATGCTGAGCGCCTAAGAGAGGATGGGAGGAAGGGGCAGCAGCTTGCAAAGGAAAATAGAGTGCAAGAGCAGCATAAAGATATCCACCAGGATGGCAGCAGCCTCCCCAGCGTGCTGCTGAGAGGTTCAATAACTCTGAATGGTTCAAGGACACAGATACAATTCCACAGCAAACAGAAGGTCACTGAACAGCTTCAAACACCCCGTTCATTTTCAACGCTCGTGCGCTGAAATAAAAGGAGAGCTCCCCAAACTGCCAGCTTCCCTGCTGAAGACTTTTAGAATGGAAATGGGAACTGTAGAGGGAGAGAAGCTAACTAGACTTTGAGGGTCAGCATTATTGAGAGGCAATTATACCCTTCCACTCCTTTATAACTAGAGACAAACTACTAGATAGGACACTGAAAGATATGCACCCAGGTGTACATATATGGGATTCAAACTATCATCAACACTTGAATTGCAGAAAGGACCCTGCAAGATTTTTTTCCTATTAGGTTTTTTTTTTCTTCTTTTAAACCACTATTTACAATAATCCCTTCAGCCCTGGAGAGAGACAGCTGTTTCTCCTCTAAATGTCTTGTTCCAGGCTACACATTCACTCATTTGCTGTTCAAACACAGACTGCAAGCACTGGTTGTTTACTGTAGGGTTGTTCAGGCATCATAGGCAGCAAATTCTTGGCATTATAGCATTTGTCGACTAGGGATGTGATCATCTAGTCTGACTTCCTGTCTATTGCATGCCAGAGGGCTTCCCTGGATTCATTCTTGGTTTAGCTAGGACCTAAACTTTAGAAAAACCCCAAATCTTGAATTAAAATTTCCAGAGATGGAGAATCCACCACAACACTTGTTAACAACTCACTGGTGAATTATCTCTGATGTTAATGGGTTGCTCAAAAATACTAAGCTTTTCATGTTTACTTAAGAGATAAAAATCCACATCAAACAACCTGGGCTTTATGAAAGTGATTATTAAGACAGCGAAGGAGCCCATTTTGATCTTGCCAGCTTGGACTGGGTCTCCTCGTAGCAGGATGCCTACAGGGCTGCGCTTACCTGACGTGCCCGCAGCGCCACTTTAGCATTGGTCGTCTTGCTCAGCTGGGTCAACTCAGTCAGAATATTAATTAACTCGTCTGTCAAGGTGGGGTCTCGGCCACACAGTTGGTCCTACAGAGAAGGGAGAAATGTTTAAAGCAAAGACCCCCCAAAAGGAACATCAAAGTGAAATGCTGATAGATGTGCTGATGAGGCTCCGGAGCTCTGCCCAACACTTAAATAAAGATCATGAGCTGCACTGGAAAGCAAAGAGGGTCAAGGAAGCGATGGGTAGCACCAATCCTTTTATCATTCATTTGCATCCTTTACTGTGGCATCCCAGCAGCAGAGGTGTAGGCACTCATGAGCCAATGAAGCACGGCACAACCCTTTTCTCCTGTTACCCAACCTCAGCTCTTATTCAGGACATCTCTCGCAGAGTTCAGAGAATATCTGACCAGAACAAAATAACCTGTGGACAGTGTGCTGAAGAGCAGAGAACTTGGGCTCTGAAAGATCAGAGGAAGAGTTTGACAGCTGAGGTCCTCCTGCTGAAATTGTTGCTCATACCTTACAGCGCCGCTAAGCATTTCCATTATGCTTCCCAACATGGCTACCACAGCCCCTCCTTTTCCTATGCACCAAGTGACTTTCCTCTACCCCAAACTCATATTCAAACCCCAGTTTCTTAGCCCTAAAACCCTCTTCTGGGATTTCCCAGTGCTTATCACATTAAAAATAAAATCAGTCAAGTTTCCAATTCCTACCCCCACCTCCGCCATTAAAAAATAGTAACAAAATAAGTTACCTGATTTCTTCTCATAAAAAAGTTGATATTCCCATTTGTCCCATTTCCCTCTCACCTCTCCACCTGCCCCCATCGATGCCCCATCCACATTCCCTGTTCGGTCAGAAGCCTAAGGTCAGCCCCAGCCTTGCAATCAGCTCTTTGTGAACTCTTTTGGCTCCACAAAGTCGTCTTTCAGAATTGGGGCCACATTAACACGGTCTTAGGACAAAGCCTTTGCATTTTTATTCATCTATAAAGGTGATGTGCCTCTTTAATATAAGCAACAATATCTAGAGACAGTCAGAAAAACTGCTTCCCAAAGCTACCAATTTTCAAACAGAATCCTTGAGAAACATTCATCCTGATTAATCTAGACCCAAAATATGGGATAAGCAGTCTTCATGTTAACTCCTAATTAACAAAAATTATTCTGTGATAATTTTTTTAATTCCAGTGAGAACGTATCTGTACATTCGTCAAACATAAAGACAACAAGCCAAGCTGTACTGACTAGAAGCAGAGGCAAAACCAACTAGTTTATTTCATTGTCCAAACTGACTGAAATGCACAAGGAAACTGAATGGCATTAATGGTGAAAAGCGTGTTAGAATTTCAGTATCTTTTTGGCTTCAATAATTGAAAAATATTGAAAAACAGACTTTTGTTGTCTTCTCTAAATAAACAAGGCGCTACCCTGCAAGAGCTGGCTTCCAGTAGTTCCTTACTCTCATGAATGACTCCACAGTCCTCCCACAGTATCAGGAATTTGCAGGACAGTGCCGCCAAGTTTGTACCCCTCTGTGCGCACCTCTAAAATGCTTCTTTTAGGCAGAACCACCACACTATTCATGCATAACATAAATGATGGGAGATAAATGAGAGATGAATTGGGTATTCTGTGACATCAGACAGTGCATTAAAGACGTTTTAAGGGTTTTCAAGCACATGTAGACCAAAAAGATCTATTAGGGTCTAAGAAGCATAAAGCCAAGCAGAAAACTCTTTCCATAGTAGGTTAACCTTTTGCATAAGCCTCCTGGGGAAAATAAAATAAAAGCCATACAAACCTCATCAATACACTAATAAATAACAGTTGGTGCCACATCCCAACTCCAAACCTAATGAGTTTTTAAATGGTTTTCAGTCCCCTCCTCCAGCTTTATGCCCTTTCTAGGGCCCTACAGCGAAGGAACAGATCAAAAGTCACATCACTTTCAGCCATCTAAGCTACTGGCTTGTTGACTATTGTCTCTCCCTAACAGGGTTTGGGATCACGTGGTCCAAGCAAATGTTACAATTATGAGCAGCACAAGAATCCCCGTAACCATATTTGTTCAAGATTTGCAAGTCAATCCACAGAAAGAGAATATTTTAAGAATCTTCTGCATATTATTTAAAAATATATATACCAGGCACCTTGACCTGTTTGCTCTAAAAACAAAAAAATGGCTTCTGATGAGACTGTACAGTTGTCACACATTTCTGGAGCTGTGTGGTAGAAGGAGAACAAAAAACTCATGTGTCCCTGTTCAAACACCCAGGCATCTACCACTCCTAGATCTCCACTTGGACCACAAGACCTATGACATGCAGAGGAGCTGTTCCAAGTCCAGCTGGTTGGGATCAGTGGTCCACATACAAAGAGGCAGGTGAGAAAAGAATATGAATGGGTAATGTCCAGCCATGCTACATTGCAAAAAATGCATGAAAGATGAAGGAGTTCCCCATTCTGCTCTAAACAGCTGCTAGCTAAAAGCGTGAATGATGGCTGCATAACAACACTATTACTAACATCATCCTCATAGCCCTTGTTAATAATGGATTCCTAGGGATACATCAATAACAGCAACACAAGCACCAGACTATCCTGACATGAAGCTTGCCCTTGGAGGACAAACTTAACAACCCCATATAAATAGCATGGCAACCTTTACCAGCATTGTGTGTGCCAAGAGGTGTGACTCAGGTGGGTAGCACAAGATAGGTGAGAGGAGGACTGGTCTGATAGTTAAGGTGCTGGACTTACGTGCCAGAAATCAGTTCTGGACCCAACTCTGCCATAGACATTGTTGAGACCTTAGGCAAGTCACTTAAACTTCCTAAGCCTCAGTTCTCCACTTGCTATTGTATTTCCCTACACCCCTGCATTCGCCTGAGGGGAGGGATTCATGTTTGTGAGACCTCAGATGCTTCAAAGCTATATACACAAATGTGATATGAACTCAGTCTTCTTCTGCCAAGGGCAGGACTGCTCCCTACAACGTATTTTCTAGGTCTGTGCTTTAACCCTGCAAAGTAGCTGGGCTTCCTGCATCGAACTGGGGTGAACATAGGGAGAGAAGAAACAAAACAGGAGAGAAAGTAAAAGAATAACATACAGTAAGAAGGTTAGCTGAGCCTTTCCTATTTCCCACTGTGGCCTGCTGGCTCACTCAGAAAAGATTTTTCCAGTCAGTGTGAAGACACAAGCATGACTCTGCCTTTAAGATTTGGCTTTTGCAGGGGGGAGAGGCAGAGAGAAACAAAAAAAGTTTCAGTCCCATTCTAGTAAGAAATAATCAGGATGACAACAACAGAAATAAAGCAGCTAGCCGGTGTTCCATTGGCTTCTGCCTGCGCTGATTGGCAAAGGCAGTGAGCAAAGCCTCAAACCAGTTCTTTGACAAGGCCTAACGCCTCCCCGGCACCCCCGTGTAATTACACACTTGAGTGACTGGACTCTGAAGAAAATTGAAGGCCTGAGCTGCGAACAGCTGCCATTTTCTCTCTCCATCACGCCAGCATGATTACTTGAGAAATGAACAGCCCCAGCTCAAAGCTACTCCAGAATTCTCAGAGGAAATATGGCTCCGTGTTCAAATAATGAGATTCTTAAGGCAAGCGTTACTTACAATCACACCGCAAAAGGGGGGGAAGAAAAAAAGAGAATGAGGGAGAGAAAGAGAGAAGAATGCTGGGTCCCTTATATCTTACAAATTAGGATTTAAAAAGCTCAGCCAGTCTGGGACAAACATTACCTTTTTGCTGCTCCTAGGAAGGTTTTTTTGTTTTTGATTTTTTGAGTGCTTTGGATCTATTTCGCGGCAGAAAATTGTTTTGTCTTTACCCAAAAAAAGAAAGAAAGAAAAGTGGCTCTATAATTAGCTTCTTAGAAAGCAAGGCTTCAAGTCAGGGTCATGCTTAAAATCATGTGGTATCTAACTCTGCCTACCTCAAGAAAAGCTAGCACACGCTGCTTTAGCAAAATATTTATTTGCCACTGAAATTTTTTCTTAATGTCAGAGGGGGTGTATTTAGATACTGGGGGGAGGGACTTTTCAAGGGCTTTTCACCTTTTGAGAGAGGCTAAAACTGTTAGGTTTCTCGCATTGGTGGAAAGCTGGAAGCCACGGAGGCTCAGGAATAAAGCCTCGGACACAATCACATGTTCCCTGGTTTTTCTGTCGAGTTGTTAATTTGCAGGTCTGAATATTGAGGGGGAAAAGGCCAACCTGTGAACTGAAACTCTTCTGGTCTCTGGTAGGCTGGACAGCCAGCCAAACGGTAGGACTCCTGCAGTGAAATACCCAGCAGAGGGTTCTCTGGACCCATCCAGCCATGGGAGCTTCCCAGGCATCATCTATTTTGTACATTTAGGAGAAGGCAACTTCCAGGATGGGATCTGCAGCTTACAAAAGCAAGCACCAAGTGTAAAATACTTATCAGACATTTGCACAAAACATGAAACTCCAAAGGGACATGGCCCAAGTTCCTCCAGCATGACTGCAAGGCACTAAAGAATCTAGCTGAGCCCTACAGAGAATGCAAAGGGTGCAGCTGGTCAGAGAGCAGCACTGCAGATAACAATGAGTCTCTCTGATATCACAACCACAGAGAGACTTAAGAGTGCATCAGCTGCTGAACCAATGAGATTATAAAGTGGTTCATAACCACAGAGTAACCAAGACCTCTGGGGACCATCGTTTGGACTGGCTGATGTCAGGTCACTATCACATCCACATCCTGGTTAGCAGGGATAGGTCATGGGAAGACTGTATTTGAATGCTGACAGCCTGTTTCCACAAGAAGTCGCCTGTCTTTTGTTATACTGCAGGGTTTCTCTTTGTTTATATTTGCAATGTGCAGCTCTGGGGTGAGCAGCACAGACTGGCACAGTGTTAGGACTCTGCACACCTCCCGGAAGGCTGAGGTGCAAAGGGAAAAATATAAATGGCAATCAGGAGGGCCTAGAAGTCAGCACAAGGAGCAGTAGGAGCTCTCTCAGTTTCTAGTGCACCAACAAAAGTCATGAATACCACTGGGCCTTGCTGAGATTTCATCAGCATTCTCAGCAGAAAACCAAGAATGGAAACTGAACCGACCAAGGCTCTCCAAGTGCCCTCTGAGTCAGAGGTGAGACATACCACCAGGGAACCCTGGCAATCTCTGTGCCGTTGCTGCCTGTTCTGTGGTCCATGATTAGGACCACAGTCTCTGAGGCTCATGGCTGTCAATCTCGCATCTCTCACCAGTGCTAAACATTCACATACAAGATAAAATGAATTCCTAGGACCCCAAGAGCCGAACTTACAATAAGCATTGTTACAAGCAGATTCTTCTTGGTGACCTGGGCGTGGGAGAAGATGTAGTTCAATACAGTGTTCATGTCACTTTTGTTCTCTTCCCGAAGGGCAAAGACACACTTGTCATAGTGACCTGGTGGAAACACAAATATCACTGCCTGTGTATACATAACCATTTTTGCTGCCTATCAGTTCTACCTGTATCACTAAATTCACACAGGGGAAAATACATATATAAGCCTATTCAACCAACATACCTATTTCTGGAGGCCTGAGTGAGCAAATTTGGAATAAAAACACTGGTTTCCTGGAAACTAGAAATCTTACATGGTTTAAATAATTTTTTGTTGGTTGCTTTTAATCCATTGCAATGCTAAATCATGTGGTGAAGGAAGAATGATGAGAGCTACTTAAGAAAGGAGTGTCCTTCATTCAGAAGATAATCAGACAGGGGGGAAATAAAATCCATAGGCTCACACAGTGCACTGGTGTGGAAATGGATCTAACAGTGAAAACCTGGAGTGTGTAGTGGGGTGGGAGGGAAGAGAAAGAGAACAGAATAAGGAGTATTGAGTTGTAGTAACTAGAGCCTTAAAGGAGAGGTGCTTCACTGCCATCTTGTGGCTAAAAGTACTGCAAAGGTGCTCCCATTTAAAAATACATCTACTGTCATCTGTAGAGATGTCAAATTGTTCTAATGAGCAGTGAATCATTTCCTGGTACCTTACACTTTTTTTTTAAATTAATCCACAAATGTCTTATTGCATTCCATTTTCTTACAATAATACTTATCATGGCATTGCTTATTCTCCTGCCATAAAGGTAAACTTAATAGCTGACCTGATATTAGTTAATTTCTTTACGCTTCTCCGAATGACCAATTGCTCAGAAGTCAGGAAGTAAAATAGGCTGCAAAGTCAAGTACTACAAATCTGAAGAGCCCAGACCTTAAAATGCAACTTCAGAGAAATATCTAGGATGAACAACTACTTTAAACTGTGGAATCTATAAGAAGAATCAAAAAGCAGTCACAGAGGGATTTACCATGCTGGAACTGAGTCTCCACCTTCAGGTACTGACGGAGAAGATCCATCACCACAGCCTTCATGTGGCCTCGAATACCACTTCGGTACCTGCAGGAACAGAGAAGGAAAGGCAAGTTAATAGAACTGATTAATACCAAAAAATCCAAAACGCTAACACATGTGCTCACATGTGTAAGAACCACTCAAGACGCCAGGCAGCAAGAATGGGCACATTGCCCCTGCCACTTCCAACACGGGCAGCAAGAAAAGCATTTTGCCCCATCAGCTTTCCAACTCCTTGACGAAAGAAGAAAGTTGAAGATATGAACTGCTTAAGGGACTCAGTATTAGGAACCAGGAGTGATGCACGATTCCCACAGGCAAAGGGGGGAAATACAAGTCTATCCCCATGGTTCAATTACTGGACAGACAACCAGGACTGGCAACAGTTGTATGGGCCACATACAGGCTCCCTTCATAGCTGGTTTCCCCCAAAGATGCCTGAAGGCTTATTTCCAATGCTTTAGGAATCTGAGAACAATAACTGCCCTGCCAGGGCAACGTTTTACCCAAGTTCAGCTCTTTCAGACAGATTTAAAAAAAGGATAAAAAAAAAAAAAAAAGGAAGACTGGAGAAAGGATGAGGTCTGGCAAATAGCTCACCTCTGCACCAACTGAACAATACTCTGAGTGTTCATAAAGAAGACCTCCCGCTCAGATTTGCGATTCAGCGTGGCTGCATGGCTGTCCAAAATGTTGGCAATCTGAAAGAGAGCGCAAATGAGAAAGCAGTCATACAATGATCTCAGTCCTGGAGAGGAAGGTCTAGGAGATGAACACTAACACAGACAGGGCAATTTTGCCAAACAAAGTAGCCACACTCAGCATCCAGACTCCAGGAAAGACCAACCTCTGATGCCACCAAAGACATCAAAGAAATCTCGTGGGTCAACCTACAGAGCAATAAATAGCAAGCACTAGGGAGATATTTCTCCGAGACCCTGCAGCCATCAGATAACATCTTTAATTCCAGAACTAGCTCAGGAACCCTTTCTAGAGGCCAGGAAGGAGTATTTGGATCATTTAGTTACTCTTTGTAACAGGGTGAAGGGGTTAGAAGGAAAGAGCCCCCCCGCTCACACCCTCTCCATTACCTGTGCGCTGGCAAAGGTCCCTCCCAGCAACTGATGCCAAGGCCAGAATGCTGGGCACCACACTGCCAGGCTCACCACTTGTGTGGGGCACCCCAGAAGTCCGGGGAGGAGACACCTGGCTGCTGGTGGGGGAAGCCCTGGCCAGGACAGGAATGGTACCAGCTAGGTGCTGAGGCCATGTGAACACTGTGTTCCAGGTGGTAAGAAGCCCTTCCCCAACTTACCCTATGTCAGTCCTTCCGCATGGATCATGAACTGCAGCTGGACCAAGAGCAGTGGCCCTGACTGGCTGGATCCCTCAAGGGGTGAAAGTAAAAGGGTGCCGAAAGTGAATGGAGAGGCCCCCGGATGACAGACGGTGGGACGCAAGCTGGAAGCGGGTGAGAGGCAGTCAACTGCCCTCTCCTCTTTGTTTTCATAGGAAATGGACTGTCGGGGATTCCTGGCATAAAGCCAGGGACCTACTGTTAAGGGATTCTCTAGGCTAGCCTAGCAGGTTGGCGTGCGGTAAATGCTGTGACCAGAGCTAGAATCCTCTGGGACAGTAACAATGGAGGCCTGTGGTGGGAATGTAGAGGTGAAGGAGCTCCCAATCCGGACTCCATAAGGGTCAAGCAAACAGGCACAAAGACTGTGAAAGCCAAACAGGGCGGATGCCCAGACCAAGCGAGGTATCGTATCTCGCAAAGTCAATTCCATGAATTCCTTTCTATCAAGTTGTGGCAGGTGAGAGTCTTAGTGAGTACCAGTTCTTACCCAGAGAGGGCAGTCAGAGGGGCCACCATGCCATTGTGCCAGCCCCGCCACACTTGCATTGCACATGCCACAAATTATCACTTAGTCATTCTTTCAGCAAGTTCAAAACTTTGTAGTAAAACTAGAGCATATTTAAGCTCGGGTCTCTGAGGGCCCATATTCACATCTTGCCATATTCAGGCCTCTAATGGCCTGGCATCACAGCTGCAACAGCCTATGTAAGGGATATGTCTACAGTGGAGCCTACAGTTTGATACTGAGATACCTGAGCTAGTTTAAGTGCTGGAAACAGTCTGGCAATGGCATGCAGACTTCCAATAAGGGCCAATATATTGTTTTAAAAAGCAAAGCCCATACCAGACCTTATGCTACAGAGGCTATATTGTTTGCATTACCTAAGCTAGCTCATTTCAGGCCATCTTGGGCATTTCTAAAACCACCCCACAATCTTACTCACACAGAGAGGAGTTACCCCTTTAGCTCAAGTGGCCAAGACTTGTATGTTTGGTAATGAACATCCAGGGTTCAATTCTCAGTCTCCATAGACTGTTATACAAGGTGTCTTCCCTATCAAACTTTTCAGGCCCAAATTTATTAGCTTCCTGGCTCAAACTCATCTAATAATTTAAAGGTATTTTCCTTTGAGCCCACAATGAGCTATATGTCCCAGCAAAACGAGCTGCTCATTACCTGCTGGCTGGGAAACTGGCAGAGAACGGATGTGATGTTGCTAGCATACTGGGCCATCTCCTTCTTGATGGACTTCTCCACATTGGGTGGAATGCGCCCAGAGACGCTGGTCATGATGTCCTGAAGTTCCAGGAGTGGCAAAGATGGGTCTCTCAGGGTCTTCATCAACCGCTCAACCCAATCCTTCACCTAGAGAAAAGTCGGTGTAATGACAAGTTTTGGGGAAAAGAGACACAATATGGAGCAAAAGGGAAGACTGGTTCCGTGAGACTTTATCAATGCTGCAAAGCGGGATAGCTGTTTGATCCAAACAAGGAGCTGGGCTGGTCCAGGGACTACAGATTAGTGGAGACCCTGGGGACACAGGAAAAGCTGCAGAACCACGTTCCACCACGCATGCTCTAATGGCCTTGAAGGTAATGCTCCAGGCAGCTGCTGGCAAGGAATTCACCTCTCTCTCCGTTCCCACTGGGATCGCTCAAGTAGCCGACTGGGAGTAGCTCACGTATATCAGGCTGCTAACAGAGGCCACAGTCCTCCAAGCCCATACTCATCTCTTCTTCCAGGCATCCGGTTTTGCCAGAGATGGCAAAAAATGGACACTTCCCCCTTCTACACTCCAGCTTTCTGGTAAACAGAGGTACAGGGAAGGGGATACTAGAGAGAGAAGCAGCTCACAAAGGCAGCAGCATTTGCGAGTCCAGCTCACGCTTCACTGTATTTGCATGAAAACTGCCCTCTACCTGGAAGAAATGACAGTTACCTTGCTGCCAAAGTATGGCTCCGGCAGGCAGTATCCATTCATCACATTGACCAGGTTATCAAGGACGTAATGGAAGACACGATGGAGCTTCTCGCCTCGAAGTGCTGTGCTCTGGATCTTCGGCAAGGTGCCAGTGTGCAGCTCAGCCTGTGAAGGTATTATTACCAGTGGATTTAGTGCCTCCAAGCCTCCCACACAGCACCAGCAAATAGAATCATTTTTGCTACTCTCACCAGTCTCCTTTGTGTGTTTGGAAATCCACTAGCCTAACTGCACTGGGAAAACATTATACTCATGCAAGAGGATCCCCAGGTGGAAAATCTTTTTGGATAACAGGCAGTCATTTCTGTTGGATCTCCAAATGACTGAACTTAAAAAATAAGTTGCCAGCTTCTTCCAGACTTACACATTCTGATCTCATTCTTTAGATATGGGAATATCGAGATCTCACTGAAAGCTTCCAATGAATCCAGTGCAGAATAAGGAACTGCATCAGGATACTGACAACTTCTCCCCACCTCTTACAGGTGGATCTCCCCTGACTCCACTGTAGTTCTCATCACCACAGCAATAGCTCTCTTTTCACTCCAGCCCTCTGAGCATGATGAAGACCCTACCGTGAAGACGGTTAAGGACACAGGAGCATTGATAGTTTGCAGTGCAGTGCTACTATAAAAACCAGGACGAGGCCCGAGCCCAACAGCTCTCTTCTGTCACTTCCTACCTGCTGAACCCTGCTGGGATCGTCCAACTGCAGCTTGGCAATCACGCAGCCGGGGTCCAGTGCTGCCCCAGGGCGTTTGACATAGTGGATGCAGCCTGATTCTACTGCTGTCAGCGTCATCACCATCTTCATCACCTGCAGCAAGAAGACAGATCACATACTTGGCTTCCAGATTCCCTGCTTCGTTTGCATTTCACGTTTCAGCAGCTGCTATTCCACACCACAGACAGCTCAATGAGGGCAAGTCTTCTGCATTCAACCAAGGCTGAAAACACAGACTCATACTGGGAAAGCACCTCAGGAGGCCTGAGGTGAAAACCAGAGCAAAGGGCCAGGCCATAAAGTAGAGTAACAGCAATCCAGACTCAGCCAAGAGAAGAATCTCAACTCTTCTGGAGTCCATGAATAAATAAAAGGCTTTACACTGATGACTCCAGCTTGAAGCAGCCTGCTTCATCTGTCACAGCCTAAAGGTCACAAGCAGGAGAATCAATGACAGGAGCTACAGTAATGTATTGGCTTCTAGTGGAGGGCATTAGAACAACTGTGTTGAGTCACAGCCCTGTGCTGCCCTTTGCTAATGAAAATTCTCCTTTAGGTCAAGAGTTGGGGGCCTCTGAATTTGGAACAGAAGGATATGGGTCAACCTTTGCTCTCGATACAGAATGTAGCACAGCCATCAGCCACCAGGCAAGTCTTATCAGCCACAGCTGCGTTACAACACAGAAGCTCTTACACAAACAGCACAGATCTAGTGCTTGATATGGTCTCCTACACTTTCCTGTAATGCACAGCTTAATCCCACCTCTTTCAGACTCACCCTCCCTTCCCTTGCACTGGTTTAATCGCTACTCACACACTCACCTCTCATTTGAGCCCTCCTCATTTGCTCTCCTACATCAGCCCTGGCCATTGTTCACTGTGACTAAGGAATTGCTTAACTTCCCTCTCTTCAAGAGTTAAGTAATCTCTGGAGGAAGGGAGGAGGGACAATTCATCAACTCATTCAATCACTAATCATCTGGGTAGAGACAACTTCACCCCTTGCCTAATCCTAGCCCAGAGCCCTAGCCCCTGGGTATGGATCAGCATCACCTCAATTGCCACAAGACCTGCTAAGACTGCTGCCCTCTGTTCTGGCAGCTCTGAGAAAAGATTGCTGCCTCTCCTAGCTTGCTGTGGGTCATTTCCCACTGGCCAGTCCATGGGAAAGTGATGGCCATTGCTCCCATGCGCTCTGGTTGCCACCAGACCTTGCTGAGAAGGCTGGCTTCTCACTGAAAGATTCCCTGATGTTCTGATTTATCTGCAAAGCTGTCTCAGCCTAACCCAGCTACCCTTTTTTCTGCCTCCTGAGTAGACATGGTAAAAAAGAGGCAGTTTAGAGCAGGAAAGTTACAAAAGAGCATCAGAAACTTTCCCCCAACTGATCCCTATTTAATCTGCTGGTTTTCCACTCAAGTTTCACAGCAGTCCTAACTTTCCCACTCAGCTTGGCTCCTGGGCAGATCCAGAGCCTACAGCCAACTCGGCCTTTTTACCTCTATTTCCGCAAAGCACTGGCCTGCAAACACGTGTCCTCCATCCTCCACCACGTACTGGATGAGCTTCCCAGCAGAGGGCGAGCGCAGGATGGATGGGTCATTCTCCTTCTCGAACACACAGGTCTTATTACCTATGGTGATCCGATATCTAGGAAAGGAGGTGAGGAATAACTGCATTGGAATCTCACACTCGGGGAAGAGCATGGCAAGAAGAAACCCACAGCCAGGCAAATTAAAGAAACACCACAGCTGCTGTCCCTGAGTGCAGAGCTATGATTCTGCAAGTGAAGATCGAGATAATGCTATCAGTAGAGAGGTGTGCAGGTTGGGGAGGAATGACCATCTATCCCCAGACTGCATGAGCGTGATTTATCTGCTTTCCTCCAAGTCAGTATGTACTGCCCACTGTTGGAATTGGCTGCTGGTAGACTCTCAACCTGATAAATTCTGCACAGGCCAAGACTCATGTTACTGATAGCTGGAGCTGTCGTAACATCAAAGTGCTAGCTGGGAAAAACGCTCACCAGCCCTCCCACGCTGCAACTGCCTCCCATGCCCTGAGGGAAATAGAGAAGAATCCACGCCCCTGTGGTAAAACTGGCACATTGAAAATAGACATTGCATTTAGATGCCTACAGCTTATTTCAATTCAGGAAATGTGAAGACCTTTTCAGACTCTTAGCTAGTTTCATTAGAGCCGGCCCAAAGGATACGACCTCCTGCAACCCAAAGCAGGCGGGTGGTATAAGCTCCAAAGGCTGGAGACCATCTCTAAGCTTCTGTCTGGATACTGAATCAGCACACCTAGCATTTACACGGGCTAGACTGTTCCAGTTTCTCATCACAGGCAGGCCTGGTGATGACCGCACAGGATCTTTAGAGCAACAGTTCTGAACCAAGGGTACATGTACCTCAGGTGCTATGTGAGGCCTCATCGGGGGGTACACAAGATATTTTTCATACATTGTCTAACACAGGTCGAAGAGCCTAAAAAATTAATTTCCCATTGAAAGGGGGTGCGTGAAGTCTCACTTTGAGACCAAAGGGTACGTTGACTGAAAAAGGTTCAGAACCACTGCTTTAGAGCCTAGATTGCTACCTGTCCACTTCTTCCTTCATGTAGGTGGTGTAGCTGCTGCCATCATAGGATAAGAGCAGTCCTCCATCACTCAATCGGTGCACGTCAACCTCCACGCAGGAGTTGTTCATGATGACCACATAGGAATTGGGAGACTGCCTGGTCACCTATGGGGCCAAGAGAACATGGAGCAGCATGCAAAGGAAACGTGGAAATACTGACACAGTATGCAATGCAGCAACAGGCAGGGAGTTTGTAAGTGACTCTCTGTACACCCAGTAAATAACGAAAAAATATAAAGCAAGTTCAGTCATTGGTTTTACTTTAGATAAACCCATGTTAAAGGACTGTTATTAGCTTTACAAACTTATGCATGCAACAGCTAGGAAATGCCAGAATAAAGGAGGGCCTCAAGGAGAACTTAACTGAGTCCCCTTATGCATATCGTGTAATTAAAAGATAGTGCAGCACATACAATTTTTCCACCTACTTCTGTGGAGGAATCAAGGCTCAAAGGATGCTTCTGTCTGTAAGGCCCTGCTCTGCAAGTTTAATGGTGCTCTTTTAACTTGGGTTTTTTTCCATATCATTGTTTCTTCTTTTTGTTTTTGTTTTAACGTCAGACTAATCAGACTAACACATGTATAAGGTTAAAACCCTTAACTCTACCACATGGCCCTCCAGCTGGCCAAGCTGAGTTTCACCATCCCCCAACCCCTGCCCCCGCCACCTCCCCACCGCAAACATCTTAGTTTACCCTAACTCCTAAATGCTGCCTCCTTTTCCAAAAAAATTCAATTAGAAGCAGCATCTGCATATATCTGCAACACAGATATAAAGGGAATGCAAGGTCTTATAATGGGCAGCATGTCGAGGTCCCCCTGTAATGAAACACTCTATCACATGCATGCTGATCTCAAGGCACTAAAAGTCTAAAATCAAAAGTGTCTGTGATGTGGAGGTGTGACAGGGATCTCACAATAGGGAACTGCAGCAGCATAGAGGGTCTCAGCATGGGAGGCTGTGGCTGTAGTCTCCAAGCCTGTCGGAGCAGAGAAAACGTCTGTCTAGCTCCCCCCATTTCCATCGTCTCGCCACAGCATTTGACTTGCATTTCCCTGTTCATTAAAGTTGCTGAAAAGCCAGAGAATCCTCAAGCCCAGCACATGCAAGACAGTTCCAGTGGACAAACTCCATGCTGCGTGATGTACCTTCAGCACATATTTCCGTCCTTCGTAGATGAGTTCCACATCCACTGTGTTCAGCAGAGTATGAGCAGGCAGGACCTGACCCCTGGAAGATGGGAACATGCAAGACTTATCTTTCAGAACCTTTGAATGGCCACTAGAGGGCCCTAGCAGCTGCACACAAGCATTTGGAGATAGCACTGGCAACACCCTCATACCACCGCTTCTTAAAAGATCTATCATTTAAAGAAACCCAAAACAGCCAGCTCCATTCAACACAGACCTACTATACCCACCCCATCCACTCACTTGCTTTCCTCATGGTGATAAGTTCGCACTGTAATGGCAAATTAGATTTACTGGACAATTTGGTCAGGTTAAAAGCAATTCTTTTTTCTACAACTCTCTCATAACCATTTATCTGTGTAGAGGCTCCCTGCACGCAGGGCTGGCAATGCCAAAAGCCTCATTCAAAAAAGAATTATGCACATCATCTGAGATACAGTCTGAATTAGAGCACTGAGGCTGGTTTCCAAAAGGGCTCCTGCACATGTGAATATAAAGGGATTTTTTGAGCTCTCCTAGAAAGAGCTGATTTACAGCTCTGGAGAATGAACTTCAACTCTGACATCCCGGAGCAAGAATAGGGTTCACAATTACGACCCACTCAACCCTTGGCACCTCTGCTGAAACAGATAAGAAGTGTGCTAATTTGGGTAAATGACAAGGGGATTTTTGGGACATGCCTGGACATCTGTCAAGTACTGGTCTAACAACAGCGATGCTCTCGGCCAGAGAACAGCTGGCAGGTGAAAGTAGGCATGAGGCCTCTTCTAGCCTGGGTTGAATCAAAGCAGACATGGCCTTCACGATGTATGACAACTGTCTGTCTGTCAACACTACCGTCCACCAGGAGCAATTTTACCTCTCAAGAGAGTGCAAGAAGTTGGAGACACTGTTACGGAAGCTCACGTCAGCCACATGCAGAGCCCCACACACCACTCCTAGCATGGTATCAGGCCTCTCTGCCTAGAAGAAAAGGATACAAGATGAAGGGTAAGCCACAGTCATTTCACATGCATAATCCCTTCTGCTTCATCCTCTTCCTCTACGGGCCTCTCCATAGTTGAGAGGGTCGATGCTCTCGGCCGCATGTGCCATTCAAGGCTGAACTTCCCTTTAACTTAAACTGCCAGGCAGGCAATGGCACAAATAGGCAGGTCACCTCTACAGGGGTGTAAAGGGAAGCATTTCAGTTTTGTTCTCACTCAGCTGAATTTTGAGGTTCTGCATTAGTTTCACAGCTATGTGTTCACAACTCCCAGAGAAGACTACAGGCCTAATCCTTATTTACATGAGGAGCCTTTTCAAGCACTTTAAGACTGCTTCATGCTTATGGTGTGAAGGGACAAGAACTGAGCTCAACAGAACTATTTCCGGGGTCCTACAGAGAACAACCTCTGTTTGTTAGGTCTCTATGCTCTGTAGCCAGCAAGTACCAAATTTTCAAGAGGGTGAAAGGTCTTTTCTTCCACAACAATTTACCCTCCCCTCTTCCTCTCTCCACCCTGCAATGTAGAGTCTTCTAAAGTGAAAGGTTGTACCTGAACTTTTTCTGCAATGAGCCTGTCCAGCCAGCCAGTGTCAATGCGGTTGTGTTGGAAGCTTTCCGTCTCCAGCAGTTTAATCAAGTACTCGACAGTGGTTCGGAAATCCCCCCGGATAGACAGTTCCTTCAAAGCCACCACCATGTTACTGGAAGAGAAAAGAATTCACACGTCATGTCTAATTCCCAGCTTTCTGCATCCTGATAAACCTCAACTCTTACCACCCACGAATATCCCCACTGATTGATTTTTATATGGGCACACACAGACACATACACTCCCCATCTACACGAAACAAGTTCTACCGATTCTTTGATGGAAAAATCAGTTCACACAGTAATTCTGTACATGGACCTCACACTGACTTGGTGAGTTTTAAATCCAAGACACAGAACAGTCAAACCATTGAGGGCTTTTTTCCTAAGGAAGCCTATTTACAAAGCAAAACTGAAATAAGTTACCACACACAAAAAAGCACAAACAGAAAAGCTCCTCCAGATTTAAATTCCAACCCAGCCTCCTTCCCCAAGGCATCTTCTCCCCACTGTTTTCCAAGAAGCCACTCGAATAGAGGAAGCTGAGCTGGACATAAACCCTTGTTCACTCGGTCCTAAATTATAGCTGTCACAAAGGATTACAGATCCCTTCCGAGAAGCTGGATTTGCATACAAATGAATCCAAACTTCACATGGCGCCTACAGGAATTTCAGACAGTGCCTGTAGGACCAGGTCCCCAAAGAGAGCTTTTTCCATACTTGGTCTGTTATTCTGGCTACTTACGAGATGGCTTCTTCACGATTTTCTCCCCATGAGAAGCAGTGCCCAAACTGAGAGTCAGCAAATTCATGAAGTCCCCCTGCAGCCGCGACACTGAAATAACCCCAGACATTCTTATTGCTGCGGAAATTCAGTTCTTGGACTGTTCCAGAGCTGGGCTTAAAACCCTGCAAGGAAAAGCATTCAGTGGTTACACATCCTAAAGGGAACGAGCAAGTACGCTGGAAGCAGCAGGCATGAAAGTAAAATAACAGTCAACAAGTGGAGTGGTGCACACCCCAGGTTAGCTGCACCCCTCTACATTTCAATGAGAAGCAGGCTAGGTAGAACTAGGTTCCATCTATATCTGGTGGGAGACATCCGCAAACACCCAGGAAAGGATAAAGAGCTCAATACCAAGCCACTAGCAAGAGTAAAGACAATGCTAGAATGCAGCATTTGCTGCGTTTGACAAAGGACCTAGGTTTCCTGTCCTATATGCCTGTGGTTATTAATCTTTCAGCTGTTAACAGCTGCAGTCCATAGTCATATATTATCATGTGAAAACAAACAGTTCAGTAATGAAGGCATTTCAGGACCTAGAGGGACTCCATATATAAGGGTATAGCTGGATCACACAGATATTCTGTAATATCTCGCCTGCCTTCATGTATATAATTGTGTCTCCTAATACTAAACCACAGTCTAAACAATCAACTAAAGGATTTCTCCCTTATTGTCCATGAATTTGTTATTTAAAGTCTGGGTTCAGACTTTAAATTATGCATACATGACTTCAGGGCATTAGAACTAGACACAGGAACGATGGGAACAAGTGACACACCAAGTGGAGCATTTACCTCATCTGGATTCTCACTGGTGATACGAGCAGCAATCACATGACCACGTGGACTGGGGACATGGGCTGAATTCTCAAAGTCAACGGGTGTATCTCCCCATGGAGAAGCACTATACAGAACTCGGATATCTTTGATCCGGTGAAGAGGAATCCCCATGGCAATCTAGAGGAGAACATTGAACAGTTTGCTGGGATTTGCTTCTTGCACATAGAACTATTTTTCATAACCTTTCATTACACAGGTTGCATTAGTAGCTGGATGTTTGTTATGTGCGTTTCAGGTGTAGCATCACCATTCTTTACCTGCAGGATGTACCCAATAAAAAATGTTTAGCAGCAGTCTGGTCCTTGTTACTTGTCAATCTTGAAGTGCTACACAGTGTTGGGTGAGTACCATCTCTATTTTAGAGTCAGGGAGAACCAACATCCAGAAAGGAAGTCATTAGCCCAGGCTCAAACAGAGAGTCTATGGAACAGGTGGGAATAGAATCATAACCCTTTAACTACTTAACCTGTGTTCTACTTCTCGAATCATGCTGCTTCACCAGTAGACAAGATAGGCCCCCTGTGTATGTGAACTATGCACATATTCCATCTGCAGGACGGGTAACCCATTCAAGGTACAAGTCCAAGATACTCTAAATGAACCCAGAGGCCTAGAAACGGCTGACAGAATCCTAACCTGACTGGTAACCTCTAAATTCAGGGGCAGGACCTAACTACTTCTATGAAACTATGTCAGGCAAAGTAGGCAATGGGACTATAGGCAGCACTGCAGACTGATCAGACCCAAGTGCCTAAGCATCTGGCACATGAGGGGGCTAATCTCAGGTTCCTCAGAAGTCTCAGGACCAACAAGATGGGCAGAGATGCGTGTCAAGCAAACGAGGAAGGCATCTGAACAGCTGAAGAATTCTAGATGTCTTGGCAGGTAGAGAGCTCCAGCAAAATCTGATGATGAAATGACTCCAAAGATGAATGGCAGCTGGGCCAAGTGGAGATGACTAGGCCGTCTGCTGAAACAGCATGTGGCTGGAGTGTTGCCTGCCAGCACCGTGACAGTGAATCTTTGCAGTAAGGAAAGGGAGGTGGGGAGAGGAGGGGGAAGGTCACCTCTTTGTTGGGGTGAGCTTTGCAAAGTAGTGCACTCAATTTGATGGTGTCCACTGTTCGGTCTGTCACCTAATGCAATCACATCTAAATGCATCTTCTGATCACTTTCAAAATGTCAGGAGGTGTCCTAGGCGTTATCAGGCAGAATTGTATGGTGTTTGTACATGTTGGTACCGCAGCACCAGGTGCTTTCAAAAGCACCTGGTGCTGCATTACATGCAGTTGTATAAGCGGCAAAGTGTGTTTTAGTTCAGAAGTGCATCGCCGCCATTTTCTGCGCACTGACAAACATTTTGCCACTTATATAACTGTACACAATGGAGCACAGTATGCATTACCTTGCATGTGGAGCAGACTCAATTAACTGAGTCTGCTGTAATGTACCGGATCTCCAGCACATCAGAGCACAAAAATGTATGTGCCCCAAATGATTTTGGTGAAAAATGAAACTGAAAGGGAGGGTTCCGGGCACAGTGAGCTTGGCATTTGGTCAACAGAGCTACCATCTCTCTAGCTGTCCATCAAAACAGTGCACCTTGTCTCTGCTCTGTTCATCCAAGCCATTACAATTTAAAAAGCCTGGCACCCTGCAAGCTGGGAGGAAACAAAAAAAAAAAAAGATGAAGACACCTTAGAATGGTGGAGCCTGGTATGTGGGGAGGGAACAGAGATGCACACAAAGGTCCTGGCAGTGGTGGTGAGAGGGTACAAGGACTCCTGATAGGGAGCAGAGTGGATACCCACACGTGGGAAGAAAAAGACAATGGTGGCTCACACAGAAACCTGGTAAGAGGAACAGGAGATGGGGCTGGAGGGCATCCCTGAAATAGAAGCAAACAGGAAGACTGCATACAGAGAACTTGCTGACAAGCAAGGAAGGACGTAAGGTGTCCCTGCTGCATGTAGCGAACGCATATTATTAGAAGTAACACAGTGGGTGACCCCTTGGGGTATTCCAAGAGCCAACTTGACAAACAGCCTTTGCATTACAGAAGTGAACAAGCCACTTCTTCCCTCAGAAGAGCCAACAAATCTGGATCTCTCATTGAATCAAACACACCACCACAATGGCCAAGCACTTTTCAGTGTTGCAGAAAGATCAAGGGGCTGACCTCTATCTGGGACAGTTAAGTATACATGAGCATATGGGCCATATGTACTAGCTCTGCTGTTAACATGATCTCTGGCTTCATGTTTTCTCTCAGATCAGTCTTGTTACTTGCTCTCTTGTACAATGCGAGTATGACTCACTTAAGGATACCATAAGTAGTGGGAGTGACTTGGGTGAGAGTCTTACCTACACAGACTCTGGCAGAGCAGGTTTTCCATGTTCAGACAGCTCTAACATCCCACACTAAATTCTCTTAAAAACTTTGTAGGCCTGGACCAGATGACTCACCTGAAGCTGTGCTGCAGGCAGGTTCACGTCAGCCACCATCTCCGTGCAGGGGTGTTCCACCTGCAGCCGGGGATTCAGCTCAAGGAAGTAGAAGCTCCCGTCCTGGCTGTAGAGGTACTCCACTGTCCCAGCACTCACATACCCCACCATCTTGGCAAGCTTTACTGCACACTGAAACATGGCACGGGGAAAATGTTAAGCACGACTTCTCCAATTTCAACCACTACTGCTCTATCCATCACTCCCATCCACTTCAATCTTTGTTGCTGGAAATCTAGCATAACCCCAAGCATGAGAGGCACCTCATTCAGAGCAATTCCTGGCAGAAGGAATAATTTCACAGCTTCTTCAATTACAGTTTTTAAAGGGAAATTTATTAACCCCTGTAGAACTTACTCAGAAGGAATCTGACAGCTCCCTGCACCTTTCTATGAATGCACCAGTATGTATATCAATGGTCACTGACCACTTCGGATTACTGGGCAAAAATGCTTTAGGTCACATAGTCTTCCCCTTAAGAAAAACAACGGACGTTTGGTAAGCTGAAGGTAGTGGGGGGGAGGTATGTGTTTTACTCAGTCCCCCTTTTAAACTCAAACCCACCAGCACAAAACCATACTGCAAATCATTCAACAAATTTGACCAGCAAACTTCTCAGATGTCTTCAGAAGCCGAACACCAAGAGATGATTTCCATCACTACTCAAATAACGTGGACACTTCTGATACAGGACACTGCGGCACAAAAAAAGCTACACAACTGTCCAGGAAATGTAAGTGCTCATCTCCAAATGCTGACTCCATGCTATTTTAAACAATTGATACTGCTTTTGAAGTCTGGGAAGTCAGAGAACTGCTCTTTCTGGGCTGCACTTTTTCTCCTCAAAAGGCAAAGAAATGGGACTCCACCAAACCGCACAGACCTGCTCCATGTGTTCGAACACCACGCTGGTAGCAATGGATGCTGGAGCCTCTTCAATGATCTTCTGATGCCTGCGCTGCACTGAGCAATCACGGCCAAAGAGGGAAATGGCATTGCCATACTGATCCGCAAGGATCTGCACCTCCAGGTGGCGGGACTGCTTGGCCAATCTCATCACGAAGATCGGCGAGCCAGGGACTTCAGCTTGCACCTGCCACAGAGACAGTAATGCAAACCAACTCTGCTTCACCTTCTCCTTACTTCCCCAACTGCCTCGCTGTAAGCAGCTGTTCACATTGTAAAGAACTGGCACAGGGTCTCACCTACATGACCGAACATTAGAAATAGGAACATTCTGCATTCCCATCTCCCTCCCAAGGACTCAAAGCACTTTACAAGTATGATTGCGCTAACTCTCCCACCACTTGGCAAAGATGGGAACTTATTTTAATCTTACTGCAGATGGAGAAACTGAGGAACAGAGTAAATAAGTGACTTGCTCTAGGTCTCAAAGGAAGGCTGTGGCAAAGCTGGGAATACCAACAAGGCTCAGAACTCCAGATAGCCAATGCTTCCATATAGCTACAATACCACCAGGCCCCTCTTCCAATCTCATAGATGGGAAAGGATATTTGAGGCTCAGAATTGACTGCCAAGCCAAAATGCATGCAAGGTCCAGGAGTGTTCTGCTAATACACAGTAATTTCTAAGCCAAATCAAACTCTAGAACCATCTCTGTGCAGACTAAGCAAGAAGGTACATTCTGGTAAAATTGAGCTCTGGCAATGTTCTAGGGTCTGCTGCCTCTTTACAGAAACGCGCTCCTCTTAAAGGAATCCAGAACTTTCCCTCGGCATCAGATGGCACGAGGATCATAACAGAGGGGGGGAAAGTGCAGAGATGAAAAAAAAAGTGCTGCTATCTGTTGCCACACAAAGACAAAAAAGGAACACAACCTTGCAATATCTGACAATGGCCACAAACCCAGAGCCATGCTGTAAGAACACTTCATACCAAGAGAGAAATCAGTTCTCCCTGAATATCTGTAACTACCTCAAGTACGTTCTTTCAGGATGTACAGTTGCAAGATCTGCTTTGAGCCATTCACTGCTGGAACCATTTCAGCTGTGCGTAATTACAGTACATCCTTCATTATCTAAACATCATTTAGACAAAACTGGGTTGTGACAATCGGCGTCTAGTAGTAGCTACAATTATGAAGTATTCTCTTGCTTACTAGGAACCAGATTAATCAGTTTCTCCCATGACAACTGGGAAACTGTGGTCTTTCTAGACAGATGGAAAACCTAGTGAAAGAACTATGGCTCTAAGGCAAAGCTGTCAGGTCTCTAGAGTTCAGAGCATTGATGGATGTGACACAGGTTTTCCTGTCTACTCAAGTTCCCTGAGAATCTCTCTCCAAATCATTCAGACCATTTGTGGTGACTTCCATGCCAGAAACAGGACATCCCAAATGAAAGAGAGAGTTACCTGTCTGAAGAGATTGGGGAAATCATCAGCATTGTTAACTTTCCTGATTCCTTTTCCTCCTCCACCTTCAGAGGCCTTGATCATGACTGGGTAGCCAACTTCGTCAGCAGCCTGACCAAGGCAGGAAGAGAAAACACAGAATAAAAATAAAGGCTGTTCAGCAGCTTGCTCACTGGAGTTGGGAACTTCACTCCATTTCCTTGCTGGCAGGTGTCAAAGGAACATGCCATCATAAGACAATTTCTTAGCATTTCTGAAATAAGGTCTAGATTCACAGACACTCCTTTGGCCCCTATAATACAGATCTCCAATTGGGAAGCAAGGGACATTTGGAGAAGAAACATATGCTGCCAACTCATTACTTTAATAATGATGTTAGCCTCTAGGGGTGCCACTTCCCCAAAATGTTTTCTCTTGCTGCCCATATTGACTTAAGACTTACGAATTAGATAGAAAAGTGTTAGATAAACACATAAGAGCTACTAAGGTATAATGAAATAGTTGACTTTTGTTTCCCTGTTCCCTCTTTCCCTCGCAAAAGCTCAAATTGTGACCAAAAAACCCTTCTAGTGGTCCAAGTTTCCTTGGAGAAATAAAGAAGGGTTAAAGCAAGGGCAAGCAAACCAAACAAAGAGACATTCCTTGAACATAAATCAAGAACCAAAACAGAGCCCGCGGCAAGGCACAGCTTCATTTTCACCTACTTTCCCCTATCCCAGATTTTCACACACCTGCCCTTCAGCATGGTGGCTGGTGCCAGAAACAGGAAATGCTGTCAGTCGCATGAGAAAAATCATGCTTTGAATTCCACTGGCAATCAAACCACCAGGCCTCTTGAGCTGTGTAGCTAAGTCATTCTTTCTAGCACAGGCCAAGGGCATCCAAGTATCCACCTACCCGCAACCCATCGTCCACATCCTTCACATAACCCTTTTCATACAGCTCCTGCGGGACATTCAAGATGCGCTTCTGAAGATCGTTCTCCTGCCAGTCCACACGAAGGCCTGAAATACAAACATCCCCCATGGAGTAACAAAATACAGCATCTCTTGCATGTACTGCTCTCCACCATCTCCCTTGTTGGAGTACTTGCATCTAGGCACTGAAAACCCAACACTGGAAAGAAAGGAAGGAGGAGTTTGGGGACTTGGGAAGCCGCCAACCAAGACTGACAGTCAGTCTAAGCCTTGAATTCCACAGGAATCACAAAGCCCATGAGATCACATACAGCAAATTGGCCACATCTAATAGACTGATTTTTAATAGTTCACAGGCATTTCCTAATGAAGGGGGGCTGGGGGGGAGAATTGGGAGGCAGCAAGGAAAGGAGAACATAACAGCAATCTTCATGGTACAACCAAGACTCATTTTCTTACCACTGCCACTCCAGGGGAGAGTTGGGATGCCTGCTGTTTGAGCCACTATTGAAGATGCAATTTTATCCCCCAAAGCCCACATGGCTTGGCTTGGGGGACCTGAAAAAACAAGAAAGGTGCATGATGCAGGACAGGCTATGGAAGATCACCCTACCACATTCTATTAACAAGAACATTTTTGGCATGCTCCACTCCCAGGCAGTGCTATTCCCTCACCCATTCATCCTGCATATACTGTCCAGTCTCTCCTGGATGACCCTGGCTCCCTGGGCTCTTGCAAAGAATACCTGGTATTAAGTTTCTACCTTAAGTCTCTTCCTGAATAGTAATTCAGTTTCCTAATGAAGGCTCAATTCTGTACATTTTGCACATACAGAACTTGGACTGACTTTACTAGAAGTTTCCTTGCATAGCACTGAAGTATCTGTCCAATAAGAGGCAAGTCTGAGCCACCACCTTTGCATCCAGACTTTCCCGATGGTCAAGGTTATAGTTTGGCTCATTATACAGAAAAGATCAGTCATGAAATCTAGAACTGGGGGACAAGCAGCCCTGAAGTTCAGGCGTGGGAGGAACATGTTCAGAACTGGCCTTACAGTTCAGGCTCATCTTTAGTTTAAACATACCCCAAGGATCAAAATTATACACAATATTCAAATTCCTCTATGAATATCGTAAGATTGAAGATATTATGCGATTTCTACTAATATGCATCATACTACCCTGAGCAACTCAGGCAGTCAGGCCAATGATGCTGTTTGCCAGATTGCAGTACTCATGTACTACCTTTTAGCTCAGCAGCACTTAACCAGGCCTAACTTAGACACTTGCTCTTTAAAATTAATGAGAGGCTTTTTACTTTGGGGGGAGGGGGAGGAAGAAAGGAATTTCCATTTTAACAACAGGATTTTCTGAGCTTGTATCGCAACCCACACCTGACACTGCTCCCCAGACCACAGAACCTATTTATTAGTTCAATTAACAAACCGAGACACCCAAAAAGGTGCTGGTTTTCTCATCCTTCCCAACACCTACTTAAACTCAAAAGAAGCAACATATAAAGTGCAAAAAAAAAAATAGGCACTGGAGGCAGGCCTCAAACCAAGCACCTCAGAACTTCAGCAACCTGCAGATATGACTCAGGCAGCAGTTTGGGCCTATTTCTAATAAGAACTAGCCAGAGGCTGCTAGAAGACACAGCATCCCTTTGTATATGAGAAGCATAATGAATCTTCTTAGCCCAACACAATCCCAATCCCAAACCTTACCCCAAGAAAAAGTCTTTCCTAATTCCTAATCTTTTTCCCTTTGGTTAGCAGAAAGAGATTCTCTCACTGGGAAGTACATTTTACTGCCATAAAGGGGCAGGGTGTACTGCTGGGAGTACTTCTGCTGGGCTTGTATTCATAAGTTCTAGGGCACAGCTCTCTCTCTTAGGTGTTGGGTTTTCTATCACTTTGACCACATGGTTATAAGTGAGGTGTAAACTGAATTACACTTCAGCAGGCTGCAGAGCCAAATTAATGTGTTCTTACCCATGAAGGCAATTCCATTCTTGTGAAGGAGCTCTGGTAGTTTGGGGTTCTCAGAAGCATGACCCCAGCCAGCCCACACAGCCTAGAGGGGAATACATCATTCATTCCTCAGTTGCAAAAGGAATCGGGAAACAATTCAAATAATAATACCACCATCAAAAAGAGGGAGCTTTGAGAATGTCCTTTCCCCAACAAGCAGGCTCCAATCTTGCATCATTTATAAACTTGATTGTGCAACTAGCACTTAGTTTAGAGAGCATACCACATCTTCCAGCCAAGTCCCCTCAAAAAGACACCAGTGTAACAAGCTTTGCGGCACTCTAGCAGAGATGTGTTAGGTACCACAGTATCCGCTGCAAGCATCTGTAGTTGGGAAACCAACCCCATCCCACTGCATAGCATCCTTCATCACTTCTGTGATTATTCCCAAACGTCTACTGCTCCCCATACCGTTTCTCTGACCTCGTGACTCACAGTCAGAGCACACACTGCTCAATTGTGCCTTTCAAGCAGTAAATTCTGCCTGTGGCCTCTCTCACCTGCACTGGAATCCGTTTTGCGATATCCAGAATCAATTCAACATTTGCATAGTTGTTGTTGTTTGGCCCTCCTGGCACAGGGACATAGTGATCAGCCATTTTAATGTACTCTGTAGACACAAAGAGAGCTACATTTAATTCATGGGTCTGTCGCACAACATTCAATGTTAAATCCACCTAAAACATATGACAAGACAAATCTTGAAATCCCGACTGAGCTTTCCTCCCTCTGACTTGATGAACCCTCAGGATTTCACTGAACAACAGTTACCATGTGTATACGACAGAGATGTATTTTTGGCCCCAAAGTCTCTTACAAAAAACTAGTAGACCATGTAACCCCCAAACATTTCTATGATGCAGTTCAGTGCTATTCTCTGTTTGAAGGAGGGGGGAAGGGGAGTGGAGGTTAAGCGTTTTGGCCAAGGTTACACAGCAAGTCACTGGCAGAGCCAAGAACTGCATGCCAACGGCCGAATCCCCAGGCTTCCACTCCACGAAAGCCCCTGCTGAGACACCCACATTGCTCTCACCCCTAAAGGAGATCAGTAGACATAGTTCCTAGTCACAGATCGATGCATATTTGCATCTGTGAGGAAATAAAACACTTCAAAAGTAATCTTGGGTGTGCAATACACTCAGCTTAACTTGCATTTGCCTTTAGTACCAAGGTTATCTCAAAAGGTTGCCAGGTTTAAGACAGAAAGCAAGCACTCAGTAAAGGTTTTCTATACTTACATCTTATTTGCAGTGAATGTGGGTCAAAGTTAAAAGTGTGATAACAAACAGAGCCCAGAGCTTGAGATAGGAAATCTTCCGGTCAGCTCTGAAAGGGTTTTTAATGAGTCGGTTACTCAACAGCTCGTTTGAGATCACCCAACAAGGGCTCTGCATTCTTGCTGGTTTCAGATGAAAGTGCTTAATCTCCTTCCAAGTTAACCTGTCACTGGACAGCAAAGCAATACAGGGTCCCTTGCCACATGCAGTTTTGAGGGAAGAAGTGCACCATTTACCCTCACTGATTTTTACAGTTCACCTGCATTTGCTTTCAGATCTTCAGGAGTCACCATGACAACGAATCTGATGGCACGCTCATTTCGAAACATCTCATAGGACCAGCGTCGGATGGACCTCATGCATTTCACTGCCGCAATCCCATTATTGGCAATAAGGACCTGGGTGAATTAGAAAGAGGGCAGGGAGTAGACAATGAAGAAAGAGGGTCCCAAGGAAAAGCCAAGAAAGAGCTCAGTTCAACAAGAGCATTCCCCTTCTAGATCAGCCAACTCCAAAATCAGTTCTTGTTTGACTGTCGATCATTCCAGGCCATGGTGTATGCATGATCGATCACCCAGACCTTTGATGAATACGCCTAGTTTTTTTGGAGGAGTTTTTCTGGAGGAGTGGAGGCTGCCCAGACCTCTTTTATCCTCCCTTTAAACCACTGAGACAGAATCCAAAGCCAGATTGAGCCCAGACATTTGGTGCCTCCATGGCTGTATTTGTCTGAGAATCGAACCCAGGTCTCCTGTGCGGCACACAAAGATCCTACCACCAAACCACAGAAGACTCTGAGCAGGTATGACTATACTGGAAACAAGTTCTTGCCAACACCATGTAAATGGCAAGGGAAGGAAAAATGGGACCTCTCCCATTAGAGCAGTGATTCTCAACAAGGGTGCTGTGGCATCCTGCGGTGCCATGAGATCCTTTTAAAGGTGCCGCACAGTATTAGCACTGTTAAGTGTGCAAACATCTATGTATGTTTTCCAAGATAAATCCATTAGATTTCAAAATAGCAATCCAGAGGCCCAAAACCATTTTGACTTCTTGTGGGCTGAGTTCTCTGCAACACAGGAATTGCCCTATTATTTTTCCATAGTCAAAAAATGGATGAAAGCTAGGAACTGGGATTTTCTGAGAGGTGCCCTTAGTCTAACCAGCTGGAGAACCACTGCCTCAGAGGGGTCAAACTGGATTGGACAAAACACTATTAAACATATTCCTACTCTGGCAGCAGAGAAGCACTAGGTCATTCAAGATACGTTTCTAACACCCACAGTTGGAAATCTGCTTCAACTTCATCAAGCTTTTTGCTTACATCACATCAGGCAAAACAGATGAGACGTAGCATTAAAATAACAGTAAAAGCAGAAACATTACAGGCAGAAATGCAGCTTTTTCCTCTAGAACCATTGATGCCTCCCCTGAGTAACCTGCACAGAGCATGGCAAGGACACAGCAAGCACTGTTCCAGGTAGCCAGTCACTCACCTTCTCAATGACTTTATTCCCCCCAAAACGAGTAACGAATTCAGCTGGGGAAGCCACAGTGAAATCCCTCTGCAAGTCAACTTTCTTCCGGTCTCGGCCTTGCTTTACAAGGTGCAAGCCAGACATACTGGGCCTGAGGAAAAAGGAAAGGTGACTCAGCTGAGCTCTGAGCGCAGGTGGTTGTACCTAACAGGCATTGCAGTTTGTGATTAGGCAAGTTTCCTCCAGGTAACATTCCTTGTGGTGGGTGTTGCAGCTGTTCAGTCTCTCCTAGGGGTAGCTACCTAACAGCCCTGGACTCTCACAGCTCCCAGTACACTCTCAGAGGGTTGCCTGGGCTTTGCAGCAAGCCCTCAGTAATTGCCACAGATGTGGCAGCCAAGATACCTTAAGAAATTTGGGGTGCACTGTCAGGTGGAGGAGGGGTGGCAAATAGACTGAGCAGTACATATGAACATTAACCACCACACCTCTCTGCAGAAGGGCAGAAATGATACTGCCCTGTTACACTGCTGCCAATTAATTTAAAGGAAACAGAAGTGGCAAGAAAAGACTGATCGGGCCTAACTGTTCTACCAAGAACACTGCACACTACAGGTACAGTGTCTGCGCAGTCACGGCGCACAGTCCCTAAGTGTCAATGAGAGGGACAGGCCTTTCTGTAAGTGGCCGTCCAGGTACTTTCCAAAGCAGCCAATCTGGCTCAACAGCACAACATAGCTAGCAGTTGTGTCTATCCCCCCATACCAGCACTACACTTCCAAGGCAAAAGAGATTCAAAATGTTTCCACACAGGAATAGACAAGCTCTGCCCTTCAGCTGGTTCTACAAGCCTGAATAGTGTGGACAGTCTCACGTTCAAACAAGAGCGATTCCCAGCTCCGCCCCACTCAGACGGGATGATTGTGGGGAAAACCCCTTCTAGGTGCAAGTTCCCTTCCCGAGAGGTAAAGCACCCCTGGCTTCAACAGAGTGGCGCAAGGCCCAATCTGCTCAGATTTATAAGGCATTTGGAGTTCCCTGGCCAAAGAGCTGCCCACAAAAGCAAAGGGTCCCTCATACATTGTGCACCTGCATCAGTGCAGCCTTCTTAGGACAGCAAGGACATTTGCACCTTATTTGAAAAGCTTAGCACCTTTATTCTCTTGGGCTTCCACATGGGAAGCCTTGATGAAGCAAGAAGTGTCTTAGCCTCCCTTTCTCCAGGTGTTCCCTTTACACATGCATGCAATTGCACAACCTCACCCTTCCCTTCTAATCACACTCACAGAAATTCCCTCTGACAACAAAAGCCACTGCTTAAACAGCCATCGGGATAATGCCATTCAGGGTATTTTTAGTTTCTTTTAATACGCCCCAGCCACTGGACTCGAGGAAGGAAGCAGGACCTGAGGAAGAGGCTGCTGTGCACACAGCCACCAGCCAGTCCTCCACAGGCTGCCAGCTCAGCAACCTCTGACCAAGTCCTGCTCTCAAGCTGGTGGCATTGAGCAACTGCCCTGCCCAGACACAAGGGAAAGGGGTGGAAAAGAGGCTGGATCTTGGAAGAAAAAAACGTTGAAGGCAGAGGGGTAAAGAGCTAAAACCAAAGCAAACTGACCACCGCTATTCAGGAGCCTCCAGGGACGGACAGAGCTAGTGAGTTTGGGGTACTGTGAGCAGTTCCAAGACCCAGTGCTGCCAATGGGAAACTAATTAACTAACTATGCATTTTCCAAAGCCATATTGCAAACAAAGGTTTAGGTGCCCAAGGTAAGTGGCGCACAGCACACACAAAGCTTGCATGCATAGCAGCTTGAGCCAACATGGATAGGCTCCAGATAGGTTATACAACCAGGGACACGTGTGTGGCAATCTTGTCTACTGGTTACAATCAGAGTATACTTTTTAAGTTAGACCAGCGTTTCTCAACCCATGGGTCATGACCCAAAAGTGGGTCACAAGAATATATGAAAGGGTTACGAACAATCACAGAAAAATGTGGAAAGTCACAGATTTTCTCCTTTAAAAGAGAAAAAACATGGGAAGCCATGATCTCCCCTTGCTGGCTAGCAGAGTGCAGGGGATGCTACGTTACGTGTGTATGCACACATGCACATGGCAGCCAGGCAATGCAGACAGCAGTTCCCCACAGATAAGTCTATGGGGCAACAGGGGGGACACAGACAATGCATCAGGGGGGGCACATGCCCCCAGATTTGTGCACCCATAGTTGACACGGGGCTGCAGTCTAGCCAGAATGGCACAGGAGGGCAAAGCAGGATGGTGAGACTCGTTGCTGGGGGGGGAGCCATGCTCCTCCTGCTACCACCACTCCCCTCAGGTTGTGGCTCTACTCTGGAGGGAAGCTGGGGGGCAGGCAAAGCAGGAGGCCTGAAGAGAGCAGCAGCAGCCAGGCCATGGGGGCAGAGTCATAGCCTGGCACGCACGTGGCTGGCACTGGGAGGAGATGAGGGCAGCACTGCCCTGCCCCCATTACTCCTTGCGCTGCTGACGACACAGCTGGTGTGAGGGTTTTGGTAGCAGCAGCAAGTCTCAATACCCCACTCTGGGTCCTGTCTGCTGGGCTGCAGAGGCAGCTCCTGCTCATACTAGTCTGGCCAGGCTGCAGCCCCGCGCCCACTAGGGGCACCCCCCTGCCTTGATCGACACATTGGGGGGCTGGGGGCTGTGCATCAGGAGTGAGGGGCACCAGCAGGGCTGGGGGGGGTGGAGGGGAGTAAGGGGCTAGGTGTTGGGACTGAAAGGCACTGGCAGGGCCATGGGGCTGCGAGTTGGGAGTGAGAGGTACCAGCGAGCCTGGGGGCTGCGAGTTGGGAGTAAGAGGCACCAGCAATCTGCATTGTGGAAATTGCCCATTGATGAATGTCACTTGGGAGTAACGGAGGGTCACGTGTTGGTATTGCTGTTAATGCTTTCCTGTTGATGTTGATTTGTCTTTAGAATTAAGACCGTTATATGTAATAAGCATTTTGGGGCCAAAATACTTGTATATTTTCTACTTAAACCATTTACTGGGTCGGGACTGGCCATCAATGTTTACAAATGGGTCCAAGGTACAAAAAAGGTTGAGAACCACTGTGTTTCGGAGAATCCATTACAAGACAGCAGCAGCGCTCAAGCCAGCTCAAACAGAAAAGCACAATCAAGCATACAAACCCCAAATCAAATCCAGATACAACCAACCCCAGCTGGACTGGAAAGGAAGAGTGGCCTTTGGGTTAAGCTATTGCACTGGGATGCTGGAAATCAGTGTTTGGTTCTTAGCCCAGAGCCCCGAACAGCAGAACCTCCCTGTGCTTCATCCTGCTAGCAGCTAACATTGTCTCTTCGCCTCCCGCCCTTTGGGTATGTAGCTCTTCAGGCTATGAGAAGCTTTGAGGCAGGGAATGTTCTCTTCATGAATACACAGCAGCCATAATGGGGCCCTGATATCAGTCAAGGCTATTGTCCTACCAATAAAAATGTACACATGGTGTCTGAAATCCAAATCTTGCAGCAGTGCAAGCTGTGTCCTACCTGACAAGCTGCAAACACAAGGCCTGTCTACGCAACCTCCGAGCCTGGGGTTCCTATCAAAAAGCATCTGCCGCTCACTGGCCCTACCTAGTACATGGCAAGGTGCCCACCTTAGAGCAGGCCTAAGCACACACCGCTATGCTACTATCTTTGGATATGCTTCTTGGTCTGGGTCCCATAGTTCGTACCCGGAGTGATGTGCATGGCATGCTTCTTGGCACAGATGCAGGAGTAGAGGCCAGCAGGTGCTGCCAAGATGCCTTGCTGATATCAGCATGTGCAGAGGAAAGCCTAGGAAGCAAAGCCATTCTTTGGATCACCTCTGCTGAAGCAGGAAGGGCTTCTGAGCCCAGGGAAGGAGACAAAAGAAGGCACAACCCCAAGGGCAGAAAAACAGAGTGGATGAGCAAGAGAGACACTAAGGCCTGGGGTTTTCATCCCCTGGACATGCAATGAACCTGGGAACCTAACTCCTCTACGGCCCTCAAAATCTCTTGGCCTGAGATTGCAAGAAAAAAGGACAAGGGAGACAGAGGGAGAAGGTGCAAGTGGGTCTGGCTCTTCACTACTGCAAAAGAGCTCAGAGATTGGAGCCCAGCAAACAAGCTACATGACCGGTAGCCCAAAGTGCAAAGCAAACACAGCCAAGGAGTCAGGAGGCTGCTCTCAATAACGTGCAGTTTGCAGGGAGGCAAAGCAACAACAGGAAAAGGCACAGACTAGGGGTCCAACACTGCAAACACTTGTGCCACAAGAGGTTCTGCTGACTTCAAGGGATTGCTCACCCAAGTAGAAGATGCTATGGGGCGCACGAGGCTACAGGTCCAAGACCAAAACACTGAGAATGAGCAAAAATCCTGCTCGTTTCTAGCCAGTAGGTAGAGCTCAGAGCTGATTCAGTGGCAGGCAGCACACTCACAACATGGAGTCTAGCCATTAACCACTAACCACAGCTCTGTACCAGACTAGGGCAGGAATAAGGAGTTTTTTTTCTGGGTGGAGAAGGGCTGGCAGTGGATGGGGAGTAGAGCTTAAAGTGAATGCACTGTGAACAAAGCTGGGTTTATCCTGTGCTACAAAAGCAGCCAGACCCACTGTACAGTTACAGTCTGAATTACTCAGCCAGGAACATGAAAAAAATCACTCCAAACACAGCTGCAGTGTTCAGTACAACAACCCCTTGCTAGCAAATCCTTCCATGTTTATAATCCCACCTGAAAGTTCAGCAGAAATTCAAAGAAGATGAGTGCTCATCTTGGGTTTAGCATATTCACTTTCTAGCTATAACGCAGCCTCTTTCGTAAAGACAGTGTCTCTAAGCACCTTAGCAAGGAGGAGGGGAAAAAAAAAAAAAATCACAGATGAAAAATATTCAGGATCCAGCACTGACTTTCCAAGGCAAAGTCCCCAGTACTCCCAAATCCAGCAGACGGTACTCCTCGTACAGCCCCTTCATACCCAAGAGCTGGCCAATTCTTACCTTTGGAGCATGTGGTACCTCATCTCTTGGCTTTCCTCTGCAGAATCCTCCATGCTGGCTCCGTAGAGGCACAGGCAGGATTTTATTTTTGCCTACGACTTGTTTACAGTGGCTCCTGCTGTGCTTGCTCTTAACGCTGCAGCTGAAAATCCTGTAGGAGAAAGCTCTCAAGTGCCTCTCGGGTTCACACAGTTTTCAGTGCAATCGGATGTGAACAGCAGCACTTCCCTGAGCATCTGGGATCTATAACCTTTGTCCCTCCTTTCCCCCTTATTGGGCTCAGTTACTCTCTCCCTGTGGCACACAGTGTGTACACACAGACGGAGGAGTAGCGCTGCCTGAGCTGCATTCGAGAGAAAAGAGCTGATCAGAGAGGAGTGAGCCTCAGGTTATGCAACTGGATTTAAGAGACAGCATCGCTGCTGCAGCTTCCATGCTGTAAAGTAGACTTGACAGCAATGGTCATCCCCACAGGGGGTCACCCGAGAAGAAAGGGATTCCACACACCTTGTCCCAACTGTCAGGACAGCATCCATGTGTTCAGAGTCTGTGCCGCAGACGGCAGCTGGGGCTAGCCAACAGCACTTGCTTAATAGCCACATGGGTATATCCAAGGTAGACAGCAGGGACGTTTCTTTTTGGGTCAATAATCCTAGAGAATCAAATCCTGAACCAGTAGCAAATAAAGTCCCCATGTTGGGTGGGGACATGATAAAGAATCAGTCATGAGTTGAGGAGAATGAGAACCTCCTGCCACATAGCAAATGATAAGAGTGATTCAGCCAAGACCTCAGATGGCCCAATGCATTACTCTGGACCCCACTTCAGTTCCATCCCCTGCTTCTGATGATCGACATGACCCACGGCAAGTCATTTCAGCTGTCTCTGTCCTAGCTCGGTCTAGAAAATGGGGCTAACAGTACTTGCATTTGCTGTGAGGATAAAAACAGACTGTAGCAGAGGCTGTATAAGTAACTGGGACAGAAAGGCAATGTGAGTGCCGAGCATACACGCAAAAAGGAACTGAGGATTTTGGAAGAAGAAGGGCAAAAGGGAAAGTAAGTGAAGCTGGAATGAAACGTGGCGTACACATTTATACCTCAACCACAGTGAGACAGACATGGGACTGCACTTCCCAATCTTGCAAAGTTCAGTGCTTCTCTGACTTGGGACCATTCCCTATTATTACAAGGGTCTGAGCTGGTACAGCACTAATTCCAGTGCACAGAGGTTGTGAGGGCTCGAGTGACAGCTGAGGAACTGGAGCACAATCCAAGGATCCTTCTGCTAGGAAGCAAGAACCCACAGAGACATGTTGAGCTGCACAGCTTTTAGGGCAAGAGGAAAAAGCCTGGATCAGTGAGAAGCAAGGGCAATAGGGTGAGCTGGGGGAAGGAGAGGTGAAAGATGCTTTTCTGATAAAATCCAGGCAAACAGTAAAAACACAAGAAAAGTGTACCCAAGAAAGCTAAGAGAAAAGCCAAGGGCGACAGTGACACCCTGTGGCAGCAGAGAAGGAAGTGAAGTAGAACAGCTGCAGGGACAGGGATGTGTCCTTCAAGAGACACTGGATGGGCATGAGCTACCCAACCGGACTGAGGTTTCAGATTCTCGGCCCCCACCCCTGCAATTCAAGGCATCCAGGCTGGGAGCTCCGATTTGGCCCCTTGTACAAAGGCCACAAAATACAGGCCCCATTCTGAGTCTGTACAATCCCTCCCTACACCCCCAAAATCAGGGACGAGAGTACAGATGCTGATAGCGGGGACCAGGCAGAAGGTTCAGTCTCTTCTTTACAAAATAGAGTCAGGACTGGCTGCTTTTCCACCTGTGGTCAGATTCTCTCAGGTGGTGAGCATCACTTCTGTGGTCTCCAGAGGCCAGCTCGCTCCACTTCTCTTTGATCTGAAGCATCCACTTGGAAGCTGCTCTATGCCAGATCACACCTTGCTGGGGTGAGGAGCAGGAGAAGCAAAGGCACAAAGGTGGCTCAGCCTTCTACCTTGTGGACGGGCAGGTACAACTTTGGAAATGCTCCAGGTGGACCAGGAATTAGGAAAGCAGTTGAGACATTTCCTGCATGCTGAGAAGTAGGTAGCCATGTCAGGCTGAAGACAGGAAGGAAGCAGGATAGGGTGGCACCTTGGAGACTAATTGGTTCAGAGAAGCATGAGCTTTTGAACAACTTCTCTACAGGGTGCTATCTGGGTGGCACCAGATTGATCACTAAGTGCTAGGATGCTGCCAGACTGATTTCTTCCTGGCTGTAAGTGAAACAACTGGTCTAGTCATCCAGCCACTAAATGCCTTACTTCAGCTGTCAGCCTTTGCTTAATCTCGCTAGCTGAGCACCGGACAATGTTGGAGGCAAATTCAAACCGCAAAGTACACCAGATCTAGAACTGGTCAGGGAAAAAAAAAAAAAAGATGCATTTCCTTTCATGGGTGTTTATCCGCCCACTGACACCAAGGAAATGGTCTGATTTCAATGCATTTCCTGCATCAACCTGGCTCAGCTGCAGCCTGTCAGGTATCTGGGCTTCCAATATCTGCAACTCTTCAAGAACCCAGCAGGCAAGAATGCCTCAGAGTCAGGGCCCAACTTTCAAGCTTGGGAGCTGGCATTCCCAGTGTTTCCAGGGTTCATGCTACCTTTCAAGTCCAGAAACATTTTTAAGAGGAGGGGATTTGACATTTAATCCCAACTGGAGCTGAAAACGCCCTCTAAATATTCACAGAACTGTGACTTGGGTTCCCAGCCAGCTCTGATCCAAACACCTTCCAACTGTTTGAGCTTCCCTTCATCAACACCACCCACAGCTCCCCAATCCAAACTCAACCAGGCTCTGAATGTCACAGCAAGGAAAAACGTATTCTGGCTCCTGAGCTTGACTTCAGAGAATCAGCTACAACCCAGGCTACGAACATTAATCATGCCTGCTAGCAGCTGAATTCACTGTCACCAGATCAATGCACATGATCTGCTGCAACGCCCCCACAAGAGGCAATCTGCACAGAGATGGTGCCACTCTGATACTGGAGTCTCTAACACATACCCACATTCTGTAAATGCTATTTTTCTTAAACACATCACACACAGCCTCTGTACCTGGAACCCAAATGACGCTGAACACAAGAAAGCCAGCCCCCTCTGTGAGCCCAGGCCCACGGTCAGACAAAAAGACAAATCTTTTCCAGGTTTTTAACACCCAGGAGCATTCATTTACGGCACATACCTGACACACATTGCAGCTAGAAGCCCGCATCGATCCCAGCACTGTAACATGCCAAGTGCTATCAGTGACGTAGCGGCTGATTCCAAAGGCAGCGATGCATTAGCTGGCTTGCTTGCAATGCTGTCTTAAGGAGAATGCAGCACACACACAAATCTCACACCCCCTCTGAAAGGATTCTTTTGCACACAAGACCTCCAAAAGATGCAGCTGCAGCTTTGATCACCACGTCAGGATTTGGGGTGTTTTTTCTCCTTACATGTCCTGATTTAGAAATGTAGCTGATCGGGGTGGGCACATTTAAGCTCAGCTGAAACAACCATATGACCTGCTTCAGTTTTAGAACTGCCATTGCAACCTATTTAACTGAGACAGAGAGAGATACAGCGTATACATGTGCAGTAGAGCAAATGAAGCAGCTATTTTAGATGGGAAGGAAATGGCTGAACATAGTTTAGGTAAGAAGGGGAGCAGGAGAGGACCAGCTGTGCACACACCAAGCCCCATCTATCTCCCTCGCGCCCCCCCTGGTCGTGAACACAGAATTGGATTTTCTCTCATCATCTAAGAACAGAAACTAAGGACTTTCAGATCATGAAGATGATAGGTGGGCCAGCACAGACACACAGTCTATACACTGAAATCCAGTATGTGAGTTGGTCACCTGTGAGATTTTTCTGCAGCAAAGCCAGCCACCCTCAGCCTATGGTACAAATTCCCTTGATTGTGAATCAAACCAGTTCCCCATGTGGCTCCATGCAATTACAGACTGAGAGAACTTTTGAGTTTTCTCAGGCCATGGCATCCCCTGAGGCCGAGAGGGGACACAGTTCGCTTTCAAACCTCTAGTGAACATTGTGCTGAACTCTCTGCGTTAGCTATGCTCCAGTAAAAAGGGCTACAACTCAAAAGTTTACTTAGTGGCCTCAGTCCCACTGCTTAGCACTGCCACTGATTCACCGAAGGACCACAGGAAAGTCGCTTAGTTTTCTTTGCCTCAGTTTCCACCTCTCTACATGCAGCAACAGTTTGAGCTCCTCAGACAACTAGTTGCATCATGGCAGACTGGTACTGTTTGTCCTGCCTTATCTAAAAACATTATGCCATGCTGTGACCTTTGTTGTATTTTTTTTTTTAATTTGACATAGCAAATTTTCCAACAGGACTGAAAGTCAATTGATCTCAAAAGCCAGATCAAAGCAAGCACGTTATGAACTGTGTACCAGTTGTGTAAGGGCTCTGGTCCCAGCTGATGTCACAGGAGATGCAGGCAAGTGCTGATGTGCTTCCAATTCTTCTCATCTTTCCATGGCATCTTGGCACTTTAATGGGGAAATATTGCTCAGTTGATAACAAGGCATAAAGTCCCACGGCCTGTTGCATGATGCAGATACGTGGTAAGAAAGGGGCCCTGTTCCAAAAAGCTTTGCTGCCACTATCTTTTCAGAAACAACCCTAAAAGTTGGCTGGGACTGGGCAGCTGAGAGAGCAAGCTAAGAATTCCTTACACCACCGAGGCAAGAACAAAAACAGGCAAAAGATGCTGAAAGGTCTGCGAGGCAGACTGAGATGCACAGATCCATGCATCACAAGCACCACCATCGCTTCATCCAAACAGCTCAAACTGCAACATCTCTCAAAACGCTGTTACACTCTGACGACATCCTTTTTTCCAAGGAAATGTTAACATCCTGGGGGGACCCCTACAGAACACACAACTGGGTCCATTTTACTTAAGCCCTGGGTAAGGATGGCAGATGAAAGAGCACTTCTATTAAGCAAACACTTGCAAGCAGCAGACACATTAAGTATCAAACCTACGGACTGCTGCTCTTTTAAATCAGAATCAAAGGTCTGCTCATCCTATATAAAAACATTCACAACAACCAACAAGAAGCATCAGCAAGATCCCCTCTCATTAAAAACTATGGGCATTTCCTTGGAGACATAAAACATTTTGCCTAGAAGCACCCAAAACATAAAACTCCATACGACTGGAATGGCAAGTAATGGCACTGAGCCCAACAGAGGCACAATTTTAAAACAAATCTAGGAAGTGTACTAACCACCCCCATCCAAAAGTCAAACACACCTGACGTTAGGATACTCATCAGAGGACACCTCAAGGTTGTGGAAGTCTGGACAAAGGAGTGAGAAGAAAGCAAGCCCACCATTCCTATTAAATATATGCAGCTAAGGTTTTCAAAACAGTCCAAAAGATTTAGATCCACAAAAGCTATGCACCTAAGTCACCTGGACCACTTTGCAAATCTCAGCCACAGATGTCCATGACTTACTGAGAGCTGTGAGGGTGGGAGCACTTGGTCTGTTAATATACATTGCATTTTGTAATAGAACACTGGCAGATATGCTAACCACTGTACAAATACCTGGCATGGGACCCAGTTAAAAAGAGGAGGGTAACTTCGTTTCAACTTGCAGGGCATGCCTTCGAACAATGAAATGCATAGCCAAATAGCATAGCTGGATTTTGAAAAGAAGGGGTTGTGTAATGCCAGAACAAGCAATACCCTTACGCACCTCCGTAAGTCAAGCCTAGGCTTCTCAAATCAAGTGTCACAACATTTGCCAATGAGGCAAAACACTTATTCGAGGCCAGGTCCATGACTGCCTTCCTGCAAAGTACAGGCTGATATCATTCACCAGAACTTGATAGCAGGGAACTGGGAGCACATACGGCATCTCCTATATTTTTGGCAATAGACATCACTCATGTCTTGCAGGATCCCTCCCACAATACATCAAGAAACTTAACCTTGCTCAACTGAATCCCAACCTTGAGGCTTTTCCTCCAATGACAACAGAATACAGTGCCTCTGCATTCACTACTTGAGCTCAGTCCAGCCAAGAGCTTTACATATTTCAACTCTGGAAGTTCTTCTAGGACTAAAAGCAAGAAAAGGAGAAAAGCCTGAAGAGTCGGTTCAAATGGTATGTTTAGCCATACCTCATGTGACTTGCCAGGCCTTCTTGAATGTTAGGTAGTCCCAGGTCTGAAAAGGACTCTGAACAGACAGACACAGGGGACAGAGAACTCTCTTTCTCCTCCAGCAGATCAAGCTTCACCAAGGAACTAGTTTCATCTTCTGAGTTATCCTCAGACACAGAACCAACGATGAAGCGGGAATGAGCACTCAGCTCCAGGTGCTTTGCGGGCAGGGAGGAGTCCTCCATACTATTTCCGAAGTGGACTCTCAGCACTAGAGAAGACAAAAAACAGGGAACTCAGGGTAGAGTTAGCTACTGTAGATAGCAAGAAAGCCTTCAAGATCATGCACAGGAAGGCTACATGAGGGCTGCACACGCTGTTGAAATAGCATTTCTGGCATTGGTAGAGGGTCAGGATCCAAAGTAGGTACTTGTGTCACTTCAGTGGCTTTTCTGTTTGCACAAGTATTGAATCAAAGTAGCTGGTCATTCTAACTTGCTGCAAAAGCAACTGGCTTGGACACAGCTGTAACAAAGACCAACCGTGGTTATCTAGGACTAGCTTTGGTCATAAAACACATGGCTAGAAATCCAGTACAGATTTTTTAACATTTATACTTTGGTCATTCTTTCAGACTCAACAAGTAGGGACCCCCTGTTGCCAAGGACTGCAGAAACACAGAATTAATGTTTACATTTTAAAACTCAGTATTTCACAGATGGATGATATCAATGAGCTGATTTGAGTATGGTAACAAATATAAGCCACAGCTAGGTAGCCTTCTGGACACCAAACTGCAGCTCAAGTCACAGGGAAACAGGCTGGCTTATAAAATATACTATTGGAAAAAATGCTTGTTGTTTCTAAAAATAAAACCCAAGAAAGCTGAATTTTTAGTTTTATTTTTGGGTGGCATTTTGATCCAATCCAGGAGTGGGCAATTATTGGGACCCAGGGGCTACATAGGGAATTTTGATGACTTGTCACAGGCCAGGTCAGCACCCTGTGCAACAACACACCAAAACTTATGAGGGATGGGGCCGCAGGCAGGCAAGGAGCAGTGTTTGGAAGCAGAACAGGCAAGCGAGGTCAGGATCACGGGACTGCACGGCAGTGATAGTGTGGTTGGGGTCCGGGGCAAAGCTGTGATCTGCTGCCCCCACATCCCTGAGACAGGCGCATGTTCTGAGAGCAGGGGCATGCAGGGAGCGGACCGCGGCTCTGCCCAGCACGTAGAGCTCCAGCTCCAGGCCACCTTCCACCCACTCTGCCCACCTGCAGGTGGCTGCTCACTGCACCGGGTGAGCAGAGTGGGGGGAACACAGCCGGAAGCTGGAACCAGAGCTCCGCACATGGGGGCAGGAGCTGCCCAGGAACAGCCCTACTAGAACTTGTGCACGCTGGCCAGGGCCGGCACAAGCAGACAGCAGCAGGCCTCAGCCCTAAGCAGAGCACACAGAAGCAGCCACGGGCCAGATGCAATGAATTGGCAGGTGCCCCTTGGGGGCCATATCCAATCAGTTGGAAAGCCAGTTCCACCCGCAGGCCATATTTTGCCCGACCCTGATCTAATACTTCCTGTTCAGCATTTGTAACCCCAACCTTGTAGCTCTGTCCTAACCTAGGGAGAAAAACTGAAAAACGGCCTCTTGGGCAAAGTGAAACAAACCTCAGAGTGAAAATAAGAAGCTAGATCAATGAAAGTAAACTGAATTGTTCATATTTTTAACATTAATTATCTCAGCCAGAGCACGGAGATGAAGGAGGATTTTCTACAAATGTGATTAAGCAAAGTGGTTGCTTCCTTCTAGGAAGAAGCTGGAAAGCATTAAAAATATAACTATCAAGAAGACAAAGTCAACAATACAATTTTACAACAAGAAACCTGCTTTGCAAATAGGGAATTTCAGGCATCAGAAACAGTGATCAATGTAACATCAGAAAGCATGATGTTTCCAAACTCAATCCAGTGTTAAGGCAAAAACTCTTGATACCTGAAAGACCGCATGATTCGTTTCATGCGCTTTGAAAGGAAAAAAATAATGTTTTTGTCTCCTTGAAAGTGATGCATGCATTGCTCAAGGACAGCAGCAGCGGTTCCCAATTCTCCCAGAGACTGCCAGATCCTCTGCCTTAACCTGCAGGAACTGAGTCCTGCAAAGTACTCTATTCCCCAGGGCCCATTCAGATCTGAATTCCACCTTTCTCCACCCCAGAAACCATACGTCAAACAGGGAGACACAAAGAGGCACTGCACCATGTTAAGGAAAACACTGAAGATGTCCAAACCTTCCAGCATTTGTGTTTCCTTTCCCTGGTTAGTAATCTTTACAATAGAATAGTACCTACTAAAGAGGTGGGCAAAACGGTCGATGCGGCCAGCAGCTGGACTCCATTTCCCACCAGCACCTTCCATGTCGGTGGCAGTGCGGGCTGGACCCAGGGCAGAGCTGTGATCCGCTGCCTGCACACCCTGGGCAGAGGCATGCAGGCAGCAGATCATGGCTCTGCCCTCACTCTGAACCACGTTGTCACTACCACAAAATCCCACCCCGGCCTAACTCTCTGCCCAGCCGTGCGTCCTAACAGCACTGCTCAGGCCAGTCTCCCTGGAAACCCTGGTCCAGCACTGTCACAGCCCCACCACTCCTGAGGTCTCTATGGAAATCAGCCACAGCAACACGGGCAGGAGCTGCTGGGAAATGAAGTCTGCTGTGGGCCTAATCTAGCCCATGGGCCACGCTTTGCCCATCCCTGATCTACTGCATGCTGCAAAGCTGAAAAACAGTATCTGTGAAGTGACACAGGAACAGCAGAGTGCAAGCAACAGCCCATATTCTGTAATCGGCCAAACTCTCTGAACTTCTGCTAAATCATGGAAGTCACCAGCATGCAGAACCTTGCAGTGTTATGCCCAGAAAAGAAGTGGCAAACACAACATGCACGTGCAGGAAGGGACCTTCAGAAAAAACCACCTGAACCCAATACAGAGAAATCAGTCATGTAACATTAACCCCATTCTAACACAAGGCAATCAACCAGCAGCTGATCGCCCCCAAGTTTGCTAGGATTCCAGGAAGAATACTACAGTACAGATTAAAGCTGGACTTGCATGGCAGCTCATCCCTTAGAGACTACAGAACCTGAGCAGGTAAGACTCCATTTTCTCCCCAGTAGCCACCATGGGCTCATATGACTGCGTGAGAGACAAGTAATATCAAAGCCATACGGTGGAATACTTTAGACAGAATTAGGCATTTATATTTTTACTATATTTTATCATGAAACAACATTTCTATTCTTGAAGAAACCTGATTTGTTTTTTTGGGGGGAAAGGGGGGCAGGGGAAGAGGGAAGGGGACACACTGGCTTAAGTCCCAACCCTGACTGAATTTGATTCATTCATATGAAGTCAACACAGAGCTGCAGCCCAAAATAGTATAGAAGTAGGAATGATTAACAACAACTGACCTCTTGTGATCCTTGCAATCTGAGCTGATATCCACCTCCAAAACGAACTGGCAAAGAAGAGACAAACAGCGACAGTAATTATAGCAGTTGAGACATGGGCCTCCTGTAACCTGAGGTCTCCTAGGTGCACAAGTGAGTGGAACACTCTTCTGCATCAAGGATTCTTCTAATCCCAGCGGTGCCACAAAGGACTTGTCAGAGAGCACAAGAACCCACAAATCACAATTAGCACTGCTGGCCTGTGCTTTAACCATGAGAACATGCCACTCCTATTAGTCAGTCTCCAGGCAATACCTTGCAAGGACCTCTGGAACACCTTTCTAAGAAATCTTTTAATGTACCCAGTGTACATTTTGTTAGTACAATTGTTTTCTCTATTTACAAAGAAGGGGGCATGAAAAAGTACTCACAGTGAAGACAGGTACCTGGACAGCTTCTCCCACAGCACACCCATTGATTCACAACCTGATTCTGTCCTGTTGCATGTCCTAGAATCCCAACCTAAAGACTCCCACACAACCCTCCCAATGCACCTCTACTCATCCTATAGAAATGACCTACCCACCCACAGATCTCCTGTGGCCGAGTTGAGCTGTATATCAATCCTGCCACATGGCACTTCTGCCTATGCTGGGCCCAAGCTTAAGTGTACGCATGGAAGGGTATCATGGTACATGCACAGAAGGGACGGCAAAACTTGCGGTGCTCATTCTCAGTTGCAATCTCAAAAATGGGAAAAGCCCATGTATCTCAGAAGATGACCATGCACCTCCCCATTCAAAGAGTAACAAATATGCCTTGATACCATAATACAGCATACTACCAATTACGCCCATCAGCTACCCCAACAGACTGAGTGACTTCCTATGGGAAGGTCTACCTTTCACTCAGCCTGAATGCATTCTGCTCCTTTAATTCAGAAGGTATTGCACTTTCAAATCCTGCAGTCCATGGCCTTCCAAGAAAGACATGAGCTTCACTTAAGATGAAACATACAAATTAATATGGTAGCTTCAATAAAATCAAATGGCTAAACAGCCAAGAAATACAATGTTACACTTGAAGAAGAAAGCTGGGAAGAAATGCACGGAGTGGACTGGTTCAGTAGCCTAAGCTCAGACATATGCCTTGCCCCCCAAAAATAAGTAGGTCTTAGTTACACAGCAATCGCAACAGTATTATGAAAACAACAGGATTGTTAGCACAGATTGCTTAGCATGACTGTATAACAGACTTAGTCAAGTTTACACAGGCAAAATCAATCCACGTTATAAGCATAAAAAGGAAACGTTTGTTGTTTTAATTCAAGTGGAGACAAGGCATTAAGAGAGAACATAATCTTCAAACATTGCGTGACTTTTTCAACGACACCTCTGAAAATTAAGAACACATCTCACTGGTTTACTCAATCTCACTGAGATAGCATTCAATCAGATTACTGAGATCCAGTTTACGCTGAAATTCCCACAGCTCCCAATTTCAGTAGGACTAGATAGAGCCCAAGAGAAAAACAGGTATGTACTTAACTACTCCGTAATTCAAGTCATCTGTCAGCCAGCCCAGTGTGGGGATAACAGAGGTTGCATCTAGCCAGGTAGTTTTTGGTGGGGGAAAGGGTGATTATAAAAGCTACACACATATCTGCCCATTGCAAGGATTAAACCACTTGTGAAAACTGCTACTACAAAGGGCAGCAGCGCAGGCCCTACAAGGAGAGGCTACAGGACCTGAACCTGTTCAGCCTCCACAAGAGAAGGCCGAGGGGGGATCTAGTGGCCTGCTACAAACTGGTCAGGGGGGATCAGCAGGCACTGGGGGAGTCCCTGTTCCCCCGAGCACTACCAGGAGTGACTAGAAATAACAGTCACAAGCTGGCAGAGGGTAGGTTTAGGCTAGATATCAGGAGGCGCTACTTCACGGTCAGGGCGGCTAGGATCTGGAACCAACTTCCAAGAGAA
>NW_017728932.1:12672776-12676163 GCF_001723895.1 Crocodylus porosus | reverse complement strand
GCGGCGAGGCATGGGGGCAGCAGGGTAGGACTGGCCATCAGTGTCTACAAATGGGTCCTGGTACAAAAAAGGTTGAGAACCACTGGACTAGATGTAACCTCTGAGGTCCCTTCCAAACCTCATTTCTATGATTCTATGGCCTGCCCAACAAATCAGTGAGAAACCATAAAATTGAGGCCAGATCTCCTGACTCCCTATCCCTAGTCCAAAATACTTCATCATGCTCCCTGTCCATGAGTGTCTCACCAAAGACAAACCCTACCATCCATTCAAGAACTCCATTCAAGAGCAACTGAGCTTCAGTGCACCTCAGTCCTGTTCTATAGGCCCTGCTATCCATTTCTCTGTTTACATGTTCATTTACTGAGCAACAGCTAATTCAGAAATCACATGACTCAGACACACTCTCTACTTCTAAGGTTGAAAACGTTCTCAATTCTTCTTTTTAAAACATTTTCAGAATTACTTCTTGACCAAATAAAATGTAGCCTTCCCCAAAACAGCTCCTCATCGAACCATCTGATTTGCTAACCTGTGGGAACAGGACATTAAAATCCCGCATTGCCTGGAGTACTTTCACCTACCAAACCCCACAAAATTTGGGCTGCTCTAGTTTGAAATACATGGGGTCTCTACTGAAGTCTGTTTGTACTATGCAGCGGCTTAAAGGCTTAATCCTGCGCTACTCACATGATCAGCGAGTCCTGCAAGAGACTTCACTAGGTGTTGTGTGGGCCACTAACAGATTAATCACATTCAGGACAGCAATACTCTCCTTTTCAGCCAGAATCCCTTTGTCTGCAGGAGGTTTCATCTCTCTTTAAAGCAGTTTATAGCACAAGGTAAAGTTTGCAGAGACTGAAGTGACTAAAATATACAGCGGTCCAAATACAAAGAAAGATAAGCACAAGCCCAATCCTACGTAAGCAAGGAAGTCCAACATGCACAAAGCTCTGTTCATGCTTGATCTCTGTCAGATCTGAGCTGTATTCTCCCTTCCATCTCCCCTCCCTAATCAAAACTACTCGTTTTAAAAGTAAAACTTCACCCTTCAATTTCTGACAATCACTGAGCACTATAGATTCAGCTGGGGATGCAAAAGCCAAACTATGCTGTGTGTGTGCTTCTTACAACATAACTAATAAAGCCTCTGCAATCTGAGCTCATCATGCTGTTGAGGAATGTGTTGTAAGACAAACATGGAGGACAATGATGAAAAAAAGAACATGCAGCTGGAGAGGATGTGATGCTGGAGTGATGCTGCCCAGCTGCCATATTAACATCTAACAACACCTGGCAGTGCAAAGCAAAATATGTGGTCTAATAAGAATATAATATTTCATAAAAATATCACTTAGCATTCCCCTGGCAACATGGACTACCTAACACCAAAAGAGCTGTGGCTTTACTAAGGGGCATGCAAAAAGTCAAAGCCATTATAGACCAGTAATGAAACAGAGGTATGTCTCCTTTCACTGCCTGAACTAATGCAGGAAGTGAAAAAAAAGCCAAAAGTAGCAAAAAGTAGATTGCATTTACTTAATGGGTTGACTCCTAATTTCTCTGACTAGAAAAGTCAGTAACACAGCCAGGCAGATGGGCAGTCAGCCGCCAGGTACGCAGAGGGTCAAGCTCCACACTAAGGCCCAAAGTTATCGGTTCCTCCAGGACACAGAGGTGAAAATCAGGTAAGCCATACCTTCAGAACCACCTGCCTGGGTTTTTAAGCCATTGTACCTCAGCACTGATTCTGAAAGCCTTTTATGTCAACAGTGATCTCTGCAAAAGTAATAGGCCACCAGCCTGAACTCACTCTCAGCTGGAAGCAGAAGGACAAAGTCTGACCAAAGAACGAACCGCATCAGTATTAGACTTGTGATCCTACTGACCTAAATGTTACTCCTCCATTTATACTGCAACTTCTCCTTAGCTTGCTCCTGCAGCCATATGGCTGAGGGCAAGCAGAACTCGAGGGGATCCAAACCTCAAGCCTCTGGGTTTGGGCCTGCACCCACAGGATGCCCACCAAAGGATTTGGAAGCATCTGAAGGCCCAGGTGGGAGTGGAGGATGCTTGCCAGTGGTAGGGCCACATTTGGTTCTTGAGTGACTCACGGATTTGGAATTGATTTGACTGATTTGACTCGGGGCATGAAAAATTTTTCTTAAAAAAAATTCATACCGTTTTCTTTTAATTTACAGTGCCCTCTGCCACCGCAACTGGATACAGCTCCACTTCCTACCTACACTGCTCTACAGACCTCACATCACATGCAGTGAAGTAACTGTGGATCCTCTGTAGCAAAAGGTATTCTATGAAGCAAACGTTTCCAGCCAAAAAAATGGGGATTTTATAGAAGCTCTGTAATACAGTGAATATTTACATTTTACTAGGCCACATTTCTCCCTTGTAACTCCTTTATTAGGATGAACTTATTCATTCAATTAAAACTAAATGAGTATGCCTTGGATGGACTTTTCTTGTTCCCCTGAAGGAAGTGACCAGCTTTTTAAAAGGACCCTATACTCAGATGGATAACAGAGGTAAATCTATCCCGTGTTTAAATACATCCCCAGCCAGGAAAACATTTTAGGCACATACCTAAATCCCATTGTGCTGAACCTGTATGGATTCCCAAATTGGTGGCTACTACTCTTAATAAAAATATGCAACTTGTTCCTACTTGTCAAGTGAAAGGTACAAGGAAATTAAAAAGACTATGGGGGCAGGGTGAGAAAGAAAAACAAATTTCTTCTAGAAATGCCAACACACTCTGGGCACACTAAAAGTCATAAAGAGCTAGGAAATCATTTCCAGAAATGCCGAGAGCTCGCAGCTCCTTGAACATGGCCGGTCTGTGTTGCCAAAAAGATGCTCCTGGAAAGAGCTCAGAAATCTTTCATTTTCAACACCGAGCCAGGGGAAAGGGAATGGCGGGAAGGCGGCAGCACATGCCGCTCACGCTGCCGTCAATTGCGCCAATCCATCTGGACTTTTTGCACCGATAAACGGTGCCACTCAATATAGGCTTTTTGCACCCATAAACAGTGCCAATCAATTCGGGATGTCTACGCCAATCAAATTGGACTCTTTCCGCTCCTAAGTGGCACTAATCAATTTGGACTTTCAGTGCTGATAAACGGCCCCAATCAAATTGGACACACTGCACCAATAAATCCAGGCTTCTTGCGCCAACAAATTGCGCCCATCGATTCAGACTTGCTGTGACCCGACCCTCTTCTGCCCAGTGATGCGGTGCCCATCTCCCTGGTCCACGGCCTGTGACTAAGGTACGCACGTGTGCCGAAACCTGCGCGGTTTTCAGGGGGGGGTGAACCGAGGCAGTGGGGCTGGGACCACGGGCCCTTCAGGGACTCGAGATGCTCC
>NW_017728932.1:12663525-12672651 GCF_001723895.1 Crocodylus porosus | reverse complement strand
CCTCGGCGTCCCCGCCTCCCCCGCGCGCCCCCATTGGCTCGCGCCTCCACCCTCGAGGTGGGTGTGACCAATGGGAGAGGCCCGCCGGGAGGAGGCGGGGCCAATGGGAACACGCCGATGGTCCGAGCCGCAGGCGCGCCACTGCCACTGGCTGGCGAGGCGCGGAGGGAGGGCCCGACGGAGGCTGTTCCCCCCCCCCACCACACACACCCCACCCCTCCATTATGACTAGCCTCTTCCGCTGCCTTTAACCCGTTGGGTGCCGCGTGGCTGCGCTCACGTGCAGGCCCTGCCCAGGTCCATGCAGGGAGCTGCCCGCACTGCCAGCCCTAACCTGGTCCCACCGCAAGCCAGGCAGGTGCAGCTGGGCTGCGAAAACCCACCCGGCCGGGGCAGGCGTCTGGTCCACAACGAGCTGAGACCTGGCCCCTCTGCATCAGCCACGGGGGCAAGAGATGGAAAAAAACGAGTGAATCCTGCAAACTCCAAGCTGGGCAACTTCCCGCCGGCACGACCTGTGCCTGCATCTGGTGAAGGGAGCTGGTCACCCAAACTCATGCCACGAGTTAGACTCTACACGGTGCCAGTCTGCCCCGTCTTCAGCCCACGGGGCCAGGCGACTTATCCCAGGGAAAAGAAGTCTCTCAGAGCCAACACTTGCAAGTCTGGGCCTTGCTTCCACTGGTCTGCCTTGCAAAGGGCCTTTCCAAACCCAGCCCCTACATTAGGGATGCCACTGCAGCACCAACTTGGAAATGTTCAGGAAGGGGCTTGGACTAGATCACCGTTTCTCAACCCGTGTGTCGCAGCCCAAACATGGGTTGGAAGAATATATGAAAGGGTTATGAACAAATCTTAAAAATGGAGCAACAAACTTTAAAAATGGATTCTTCTTTAAAGGAGAAAACATGGGAAACCAGGGCTTTTCCCTTGCAGGCTTTTCCCTCCAGCCTGCAAGGGGCTGCTTGGGGCTCCACACATGCACCCCCGGCCCCATACACCTACCCCCTGCCACACATCTACCACACACCCATCCCCTGCCCCATACACGGGGGGCTGGGATCTGGAAGTGGGGGGCAGCAGGTTGGGAGTGAGGGTTACTGGGTTGGGACCAGCCATGCATCTTTACAAATGGGTCCTGTTACAAAAAAGGTTGAGAACCATGACCTTGGGAGGTCTCTTCCAACCCAACTTCTCTATGACTCCAGTGCCGCTGAAGCTAATGCAGAGGAATATGTGGCATATCCAACAGTTCATTCCTTAGGTTGTCAGCAACCACAGGAATAGAAGGCAAATACATTGGGAACACTGATGTGAATAAAACCTGCCTTCTCAGTAGCTTCTGCTCTGTTTCACAGACACTTGGCTGAGCAAGATTCCTGTGCACAGATAGCTACAAAAAGCAAAAGCATCACAAGTATTCTCGTGAATACTGGTCGTCACGCTCATGCCAGAAAGCCCTGTGTGGCTATTTTGATTATGTTCCTCTTCTTCCCTGTCCCACACATTGTAACAACTATAAATAACCTACATGGAGGAGAAGGGATTTCTCCTTTTTATACAGCACCTGAGGGATCCAGAAGACAGAAATAATAAAATACGATTTATGTGGCCAATCGTACAGCAGAAGCACGGGCTAAAAGTCTCTTGTGTAAAATGTTCAGATCAAAGGAGTAAATAAATTCATTAAAAAAAAAGGTCATGTGATTTTCAGAAGTCAAGGTTAAAGACCCTAAGCCTAACCCGGATTTTCAGAACCAAAGGCTGTGAGAAGTGGGCGACGACTCTTAGGTCCTGTGGCAATTCAACCCATAGTCTTGGGCCAGCCTTTGCGAAGCCTGTCTCCTACACAGGCAAGCTATCCTCTGCCAGAAGAGGAAAATCTGTCAACCAGAGTTCTCCACCTGTAGCTTCAGGCAATTTTTTAGGGCCCTGACCACCTTAAAAAGGAGGAGAGATGCCTCACACTGGATGCTCTATTAGAAAAGGGGGCAGGGTAAGGAGATGAAGACAATTCTGATGGGCTGATATGTCAGCTCTCATGCCAAGGTGTGTGCACACATAACCAGTATGCACCATACTTGCTGAAATTCCTGTTTGGATCTCTGTACCTTTTTAACACTGATTGTTATTATTACTACTATTGTGGCTGCTGCTGCTACTACTATCATCATCATCTTATCAATATTATCATTACTTTTATTAATACTAGTATGATGATGATTATGATTAGGTTACTCCTCCTAAAGGCAAGATATTTGAGAGTTGGAAAACATTATGGGGGAAGGAAATGACTTTTTTTGTTTTTTAATTTTTTTAATAGAGTTCTTTTTCATTTGCAGATTTCTCTTTTCAGGAGGAGCTGGGAAAGGTTAGTGAGCATTAACTTAATACTAGGAGATACTGAGCTTCAGTGCACACTCAAGTGAGTAGGAGTCAAGGGCACATGGCACCCTGTAAGACTGTATCCTAACTCATACCTAATACCTACATGCAAACTCAAATGAATCGGTTTGCATTAGTTATAAAAGGAGCCCCAAGAATTTGGAGACGGTAGATAGAAAACTATTAAACTGCTTAATCCACTAAATTGATCTTCAGTTTCCCTTGCATTTAAAAAACCCCCCAAAGATGACAAGTGGTTGGATCATCTTCTCTGCTGTACTTGAGTATTTTGGTCATGCTGAAACCTGCATTCTGTGCATCTGCCCTTCCCATTTTATTCACTCAACCAATAAACACTATTTAAATCCTGTTGGAGGAATGATTTGCTACATATAATTAAACCCTGTAGCAACTTTTCAGTTTGAGAGCCAAGGAAGAAAGAAATGTGTGTAAAACAGACAAAAGTACATATATTAACATGAGTATGTCACATTCCAACATGGACTGGGAAAGTGCCACTGACAATAAACCATAATAATCTCAGCCTTAAGCAAGCCTCACATTTGATGGCCTCGAAGCAGCATTTTAATTACTATTAGGACACTTAAACCTTTACATGGACTTTTGCATCCTGGAACATTTCACAAAGAAGGGGCTTTGTTAATGCCTCACACTTTACAGGCAGGGAGAAGGAGGCATATATATGCCAAGTGACTCACCCAAAATATTTCATTTATTTGAATTATAAATCCATTGGACTTTTGAACAAGTCATTAGAAAAGCATGTGGCTAGTAGCTTTCAGGCCTGCTCTTGTTCCCATTGACAACAGTAGCAAATTTACAGTAACTTGGCTTCAGTGTGAGCAGGATGTCATAACCTGGTCAATGGGATTTGGGGAAAATTGGGAGGAGCAGGCACTGTGATCCCAGTCCTGCCCCTACAGGAATGATGCTCAGTTCTGCTGCTGATTTAGATAAGAAAGGTGCAGTTCCCAGACTTCTATCTAATTTAGGCAGAGAAGAGCCAATCGTTATCAATGTGCTCAAAGCCTCAAAAACCAGTGTATACTAGTAATATAACGCCACAAGGTCAAATACTTCTACCATAACAGGCATAAGATACATTGCTCAGATACAAACTTTCCCAGCGTGTGCTGAGTGTTCATCTAGCACCTTGTGGACTGTACGCATTTTATGCATGACCTTAGTAGAAGTCCTGATTAAGTCTTTGTGTCTTTCTCTGAGAAAGAAAGACACATCTCTATCACAAAACGTTTTAAATGCTGAAACCCTCTTCAGAAGAGAATTATTTCTATTTGGCTTACAAATGCATGATGCCCTGTACTTAACTTTGCACATGCAAAAAAGCCACCCAAGCACATTTTTCTTGTAAATACACGTGGCCTCAAAAGTGAAAATAAACGTAACTGGAAAAACAGTGAAAGCTTCATTACCTGAATGGTCCCACACCTGTCCGGCAACACCTGATAATATCCCCAGCTCCTCAGCGCCCAGAAGGATCACCGTGGCTTTGAAGTGTTAGTGACGCCATCCATCCCACAACACAGACCTCAGGTCCTGGCAGGTAGGTAAAAGAAGAAAAGCTTCTCTATTATTTTGCTTTTTTAAAAAAGTGTTATTTTTTCACATGCATGTATTTCGGACGTTTTAACAGGCTTATCAATTGCTGTCACGTAAACATCAGAATTAAAACATTCATTATTATAAAGCTGAGCGTCTCTTTTTGTTTAGAGAAACAATATAATGATCCACCCTCTCTCTACTTAGCAGGCTATTTGCCTTTTTCAGACTCACCCCCTCTGGTGTCCTTTTATTGTTTTTAAGTTCTTTAAAGGCTTTTTGAACTTCAAAGACATCCTGGGGATCATTTAAAAGTGGAAGCAAAGTGCTGTGTGGCTCAGTGCTCCTCTTCTGCAACCAGCGGCACTAAATTAGAAAGTGAAAGTACCCAACATAACAGTAGGCAGATAAGGATATTGGGGTAAATCTGATATCTTTTATTAGACCAACTAAATAATTATTTCAGTTGATCTAATAAAAAATACTGGATTTACCCAAAGAACCTTATCTGCCTATGTTTTTAGACACAAGTACAACCTACACCCCTGCAACATAACAGTAGGCAGACAAGGCTTTTTAGGTAAATCTGATATCTTTTATTCAACCAACTAAAATAGTTGGAGAAAATATTTTTTACAAGCTTGTGGGTACAAACACCCTTCTTCAGGCACAGGGAGCATCACGCAAAAAACTTTGTCTGCCTATGTCCTTAGACCAACACCCCTGCAACATAACAGCAGTATTTAACATTCACCTGACCCTATCACCATCCTCTAGCTCCACCAGTGACTACATGGGAAAAAGTTAAGACTAAGAACAAAGCAAAGGGAATCAGTTTTGAAAATAATTTCAAAACAGCTGCACCTGCAAAAGAAAATATTCTGACACAGACAAAGGCTGGGTTAGCACTTCACCAAGGTCTAATTTCAGATGCCCAGTGATTTCTACCAGTTAAGCAGGGACTGAGTTTCTTTCAAATTTTAGCAGAAAATATATGCTGCTTACTTGCTTAGCATATTTTATTTAATATAAATGATCTTCATTAAAGCAAGTATGGCCTTAATGAAGGCTGTTGTTACTGCAAATTTGATTTTAAATGGGAGAGGCAAGAATGACTTCCATTCGAAAGCCTGTCTCACCAGCCATACACTTCCATTCAAAAGCCTCTCTCACCAACCATACAGTTGGTCCAATAATAGATATCACCCAAAGAAATCCTTGCCTCTCACATTATTTCTCGATCATGACAGCTACAACACCACACTTACCCTGCCATTTTAAACAGGTAAATTTTTTTGAAAGTTTTTAAATTAAAAACCCTTAATTTTATCCACCTCAGATATATGGAAGAAGCAGGCTATCCAAGTACTAAGGATTTAATAGTACGTGCAAGCACTTGCCACTTCATCTTAGAAAAAAGAACACACAAAAGTCCTCTGGATTTATCAATATTTATAACAAAGTCAGATTGGGCCACTATATAACTAGTCATTTTTAAAGCAGGGCATACTTTCAGACTTAACAGAAGTATCCAACCTTCAGCCCACAATCAAAATAAACGGCATTGTGGCCATTTGGCTTTTTAAAAACAGAAGTTTTAGCAGAAAAAGTGATCTCTATTGCCACCTTGTGTCAGATATTAGAAAATACCAGTTCCTGGTAAAAAATGGCTGAGCACATCCTAGCACTTGATGAAAACAGCAATGTAGGATAGGAGTCTGCTTGGATTCTCATATGTTTTGGACAATTACCTTATGTGATAACAAAGGAAATGTTTTCACCATTTAGGTCTGGCTGGGAGTCTGACACCCCCTTCTTTCTAATGAAGATGTATCTCGGTGCTCCATGCTCTTCTTGTCCTGAGATCGTTTAAAGACAGTGCATTTCTCTTAGGGCCCCTCTTTGAGCCTATTCTCAAATTCAAACTGGTAAAGAATACTGAGGCCCACCTGGTAAGTGCAGGGCACTAGTTCCTCATAATCTGCACAGAGGGAATATGGTTTCTGGGTGGAGTTCAAGGTCTTAGTACTAACCACAAGAAAACCTCAATTGCTTGGACTTGCCTTCTTGGAAGACACTTCTTTCTCCATGTAGCAGTGTTACATGGGAACCATTCATGAGAAAGCCTCTTCAGCATACAACAGGATGCTGTTACAGTAACAGTATATGCTGAACAGCATATAAAGGTTACCACAAAGAGTTTGCATATAAAAGTTGCTGCCTGGGCGTTCTCCAGGAGTGAACTTCATTTTGAAACGGGCTCAATCTTCCCTTGGTTCCAAACAGACCAACTCTGTCTGCCTTTTGGGCACACCTGAACTGGGCTTCACACATATCCTAAGCCACATGGAGAAGAACTGTGCCAGTAAGTAACAATATTTGAATCAATCAGTTACCAAATCCTGAATACCCACCCTTTGGAGCACTTCCAAATCTATAAATGAATCAGACTACAATGAGTTATGAATCTCATTTAATCCCTCCTGATCAGTTATCAATATTGAAATGCTGGGAGCTTTACCAGCTAACTTACAGATGCAGCTACATTGGTTTCATCAATGGAAGCAATAAGAGCAAAAACAAAAAAAGGCTTTATGATCACGAATATTGTATTTATGTCATAATCATGGACACAATATTGGCATTTAGTTTGTGGTTTGCATGCTACAACCTCAGCCCAAAAAGCAGGTGGATTGTTTCTGACTGCTTGTATCACTAAAAGATTTCTAATGGAACAAAATCAAAAACCCTACACAGAGGACCAAGATATGCTTGCAGATTATGTTGATTATTTTCTGCTGGGGCAATGTTCTGGAACATAGCTGGTTAAAAACTTTGAAGAATGATTGAGGAAAAAAAAAAAATCAACAGCATTTAGATTTCATATCTATATACAACCAAAGGCATTCTCTCTCTAAAGATACCCAACAAGCAGGTTTGCCATATAGGTCATATGCAGCATCTCTTCTACACTCAGTAATTTGGCCATAACCCTTTATATTTCAAGTGTGTCAGTCCCAGTTATCTGTTTAAATATAAACAGTTCCAAAGGAGTTTCAGCTTCTCCCGCTGAGTCACTAATTAGAGGCAAAGGGATTTTTCTCGTTGAATGTTCTAGCTCAAAGATAACGCTGGTACCTACAGCATTTTGAATGTTTCTGTTACTATGGTAACTTCTGCATCACTGAATTGTACCTTGGTACATAAAAATCATGTACACGCTTACAAGACTGGCCTTATTTGCAAAAAAACCCAAACAAACCCCAAAAAACAAACAAAAAACAACCCCCCCCACCCCAAAAAAAAAAAAAAAACGTGAATCCCGTGTAAGCAACAGGAAAAAACTGGCTGGACAGAACTTAAAGAAAAATTTGGCTGACACATCCCTCCTCTTTAGGAACGGTTTTGGGACCATTAAGGCCTTTTTTTATTTTAATTACAACTGACTTGCTCTTTCAATACAGCTCCCTCTCTCAAGATGATCTTCGATGATGAACCTAAATGCAGGCCTTCAGACTAAACATAGCAAATTACACCACTGTTATCAATGTGTCCTCACCTCTGGTCTGTAATTGTATTTATTTGTTGGACTGGTGGTATTTTGGTTTCAAACATTTCACACTTTTCTACTCCATAATACCATGGAGCATTTTTGGTCTGAGAGAACGGCTGCTAGAACTGAAACCGAAGGTCAGGGTCATGTAAAAGTCTGCTCCAGAGACAAAGTTTAGCTCTAGTCCCATTTCTACAGCATGCTGCTCTAATGATCCACACACTCATCTCAAATTCTCTGCATATTTAATCCTGATCTAGACTTTGCACCCTGGAGCAACTTGAGGTGCTTTTAAAGTTGCTATAAAAATATAAGACATCCACAAATGGAAGAAAGGGGTAAATTCACTAGACGCTATTAATCTATCATGACCATTCCACATAGGCCCAAAGACTGAGATTGATGGGTGGAAAACTCCTCAGCATTATTATCTAAGAGCACACAATTATCTAAGGGACCCTTCTGCAAGATGGGGGACCAAAGGGACATGAACGGTACCCACTGCTGGCATCCTCTGTCTTCTACCCACCTGGTCAACAGAGAGAGCGGAGAACATTATCACTCCAATCTTGCAACATTTTAGGCTCCATGCAGTAAATGGAATAAGGCACTGGAGACACAGGCTTGCTCCATTTCTCCTGATAGATTCTCCTAATAGGCAGTCATTAAGTCCTGAGAAATCACAATTTGATGTGATGTGAGAAATGTAATTATATTAGTCCACAGCTCTGAATAACCCCATTTTAAGGTTGCATTGTGGACAATAATGACTATAGTTTTGGTTTAGTTTTTCCTGCTGTTTCTGTTATTGTTTGCTTGGTCTTTCCCCCTTCTACCTTGCAATATACAAAGATAGGAGAAATAATTTAATTGTGAAATGCTATAGATATAGAAAAGAAAAATCTCTCCCAAATCCTAGGAGCACTCAGCATCAAATATGATCGCCTTGGTCAGTTCAACTATAACTACTATTACTAGCCAACTTTATACACTTTTTGGAGGAAAAAAAGAAAAAACATTAAAATAGAACATTCACCACAGAAAGGCAAACCGAAGGGCTGGTGTTTTCTTCATTCCCCAGCTCTTGACAGGCCAAGAGCTCAGCACATCAGTAAAAGTTGTCTCTGTATAGTCAGGAGTGACATGCTGAGCACCCAAAAACAGCAGAGGACAAGTACGGGGAGATTCTAGATTTCACACCCACACATAAATCTCAGCTCTCATGCGAGGCAACTTCGCATAACAGTTGCAACATTCCAAAATTTGAGTCAGATGCTGCTGTGAAATCCTTGCCACGCCACTGCACCCTGCCCAGATGCATGGGCAAGAGGATCTCCACTTTCACTGAACACTTCCAGAAGAATTCAGGGCTCTTGCTCCCATATTGCCCCCGAGCCTGAAGGAGAAAGCACTCTAAAAAGGTTTCATAGCAAAGAGACTGCGACATCTAGACAGATTTGCATCTTCTTGTAAAATGTTAATTCATAGATTCATAGATGCTAGGGTCGGAAGGGACCTCAATGGATCATCGAGTCCGACCCCCTGCATAAGCAGGAAAGAGTGCTGGGCCTACATTACCCCAGCTAGATACACATCCAACCTTCGCT
>NW_017728932.1:12542303-12663514 GCF_001723895.1 Crocodylus porosus | reverse complement strand
AGGAGCCCCAAATCTATTTCTTCCCCTTGATGTGGGGGTCTGTAGCAGACCCCTACCACCAAATCCTTTTCTCCTTGCCCCCCATGTAGCCTAACCAAACTCGTGAGATTGGCCCCACTTCACTTCCACTCCTTGCTATGCAAAAGAGTCCTCTAATGTCCAAAGGCAGGTCTAAACTTTTTAAACATGCTGGTTCCCACATCTCACCTAATCCAGAGAAAATGACTTTCCTTCTCTCCTGCTCTCTGAGAAGCACGACGACATGCTAATCAGACAAAGAGCCTATATTAATGCAGCAATTGTGTGCATCCTAACACCCAGTGCAATAGCCATGATTGCATTTGTTTATTTGAAGTTCCCTGCCCAGAAAGTTTGCAGAATACAACACCTCCTTATGACAAGTTACAAAGCCCAACTGATCAGTACTTCAAGGTAATTTATACCTTTCTATTGTGGAAGTAAGACATGGATGGATCTGAATTTAAGAAGTCTTTACGGACTGTTATAATACAATATATGGGAACTAAGAAAATAGAAGCTTTGGATATTGCATATCCCCTGACTTCATTCAACTGCACTCATCAAGACTTCGTACAGCAAATAACACATCCTAACTTGTCAGAAAACTGCTACTACCAGAGACAGCATTGTCACTCCCTCCTAGCAGAGACTAGCTCCCAGGCTGTCAAAGCGTTGCTTTGTGAAAGACAAGGATTTGACCCCCGGTCCCCATTATATGCTCTCCAACCCAACTGAGGCACAAGGGCATGCAAAGGAGAAGAATGCAGATCAAAAGCAGAAAGGAAGTTGTGCATCCTTCTACACTGGCACCTCCTGGCAGATCGGGAGCAGACCTGGCCTCAGGAAAGGAGTAGTAGAGAATACAGGTAGCAGCAAAACAATCCACTAAATGCAAAGGACAAACACCACCACTGTATTAAGAGGCCATTTTAGTAAGCGCCTTGTGATGCTCCGTTTTGCAGACCTTAGAAATGCTTCCATTTGCCTTTTACTGTAGCCGTTTAATGAGTTGCAGTTAAAACCTGACAACTCAAAGCAAAGAATCTCAAGAAGGACCAGCACCGCCCAGCTTCTAGCATTCAAATCTCACAGCCTCATTAAACAGTTATAGGCACGTGCGAGTCATATATCTTATACACCTACAGCATTGTACACTTTTACCCAGAATACAGAGCGCTCCACTCACAGAAGACTAGGATATAATGCGGCAAAATGATTGCCCTAAATTGTTTCAAAACCTCCCACTGTGTCGACAGCAATTCCAGTTAAGGTGAATTTCTATAGTCCTGAGAATTAGACGAATGCTAGAGGAAAGGTGGCCACAAGTAATTATAAATAAATTTGCTCCACATCCCTTTCATGCCCGCCCTCTGCAAATTACCCTGGGAAGTGCCTTTACTAGCAGAACTGTTTGCACACACAATTTTTGAACAAGTGCTGTTTGAACATATTGAAGTAAGCTTCTATTGCACCCCAGAGTACAAACACCAGCAGACTCTCCCTATGCCTGAAGAAAGGTGTCTGTGCCCGAAAGTCTGTAATAAACAATTTTTCCAACCAATTAGCTGATCTAATAAAGCTAATCACATTTTACCCAAAGAACCTTGTCAGAATAAATGCTATACATTGGGGTTTTTTTCTGAAAACAAATTTAAAAACAAGCATTCATATTAGAAACCTGCTTCAAAGAGATACTCTCATCCAGTCACAGAACAAAAACAGGGCTGTACAGCTCGTTTGTCCAAACTAAAAAACCAAACAGACAAACATTACCATCAAATATTTGCAATGAATTGCTTGGTAACAAGCTACAAACCAAAAAGTAATTTCTGAAATGTCTGGCAAATCACTTACAAAAGCAAATGAAAATGGCCCAGCTTGTGAAGCTTTCTGAACAGAAATCAAAGCAAAATTTATACACATAATTCATTAAAAATTATTCACTTAGGTCTACCTAAAGTTCCTCTGTAAGAAAAATGAATCCCTAGGAGGGTTGGAAATTGGATTGAGACCCTCAAGACTCATTTCATACAGGCCACTGAACAGCTATCAGATGGTAACAGCTTTTGGCCACTAGCAATCTGGTATGCATTAGGACAGACAGGCCAGAGGCAAAGGGCTCTTTATATTATTACCAGCCCCAAGGGGACATCAGCCCCCTGTAATCTACTTCATACTGGAGCCCAAGGATGTTACGCTAGGCTATTGGTCTGAAGAACAAGAGGTCTGTTCCACAAATCACGTTTTTAGGAGTAGCGTTGCTTAATTTATTAATCCTGACATGCATTTTCCTTCACTCCACAGCCAGAAATTCACATCAAGCCCCTCTTAGCACAATGGCCAAGATCGTTGTCATTCTTTTTGCTCAGTTGCCAGCCTCAAGAAATCCTAATTTTCTTTGATTTATCATAAATCTGTATCGTCTTCTTCCTCTCTACTTACTAGCAATAAGCAGCAGCAGCACATCAGACCGAGCCAAGCTATCACGGACTGAAATGAGGGGTCAAATTGGCGCGACATTAATCTAGTTTCAGGGCTCCCCCTCTGAAAGCATCTGTGTGCTGACTACCTTTACAAACTATTTCTGACTACATTTTAACTCCACCAGCATGGTCTAGTCATCAGAGTCAACAAGGGGAGCGAAGCTACTTGTAGAAACAATAAAAGTCTCACTGACATTACAAATTCTGCATCCCCTGAATTCTTAGATTAATACCAGTAAAAAAAAAAAAAAAAAAAAAAATCCTAGCTATTCATACAAAAACAAGCAGCAAAGTTATGCTCAATTCTATGTAGCTACTAGGTCTCATTCTCCCTTTCCTAATGCCTTTATAGTTATTTACATCCATGCAAAGCAGGTACAAAATCTTTGTAAAATATTAATCAATGATTATGCAAAATGAAAGCCAGTGGGGGGGGGGGGGAGGAAGGCATTAATTTTGTGCCCCCAAGAAATCTGCTTTGAGTTTAATTTGAAGGGCTGATTCAAGGCTGGGATCTTTTACTGATTTTTTTGCAAAGCCAGGTGAAACTCCAGGAGGTTTTGGAACACAGAAGTCAGAAGTTGCCACACAAATCCGGAGTGAAAGCAGTGTTCACGCAAGCTGCTGTGCATTACAAAGCTGTGGATGAAACACAGCCCCAGGAATCTGCAAGCATTATCATTTTTTCTATTATGAAATCTGAGCATTAGTCAAGTTTTGATGAGCAAAAATGACAAGAAAACATTTTAACACAGTTTTTCCAATGCGTTGCTTACCACTTTGTATCCATCCGCATACCTTGCTCTGTTCCAGTTAAGTGTTGCCATTTATCAATATAATCAGTGTAGTCCAATTGCTATCTAGCACCACAGAAAATGTTTATAGACTGACAGGTTTAACATTCAAAGCCAAATAAGCTTGCATAGCTATACCTCTAATAAATACACAGAAATACTCTGGTAAAGAACTGGATTAAGTATGAGACTGTTATTCTGGAAAGCCCCACAGTGAAGGAGTATGCCACAGGATACACACCAAAATACAAGCTCTAACAAACCATTTTTTTCCTTAAAGGATACATGAAAATAGTTGCCAAACATTTGCCAGTGCCTCCAAACCACTCAAGACAAGCCATCTTAGATAAAAAAATTACCACTGTTCTTGTACCAGTGTCCTATACAGCTGCTCTATCGGAAGTTTCCCAATCACAGGCCCCAGCTCTCATGGGACACTTCAAGCACCCTGAAAATATGCCAGGGGGGCAAAACAGCAGTGTACAGGCAATCCAGGAAATTTTTGGAGGGTGTTGGGGACAACTTCCTGGTGCAAGTGCTGGAGAGGCCAACTAGGAGCCATGCTCTTCTTGACCCACCGCTCACGAACAGGGATGAACTGCTGCAGAACGTAGTAGTGAATGGTAATTTGGGCAGCAGTGACCATGGGATGACTGAGTTCAGGATCCCAAGGAAAGGGAGGAAGGAGACCAACAGAGTAAGGACCCTGGACTTCAGAAGACCAGACTTCAACTCACTCAAAAAACTCATGAGCAGGATCCCCTGGGAAGCCAGTCTGAGGAGGAGAGGAGTCCGAGACAGCTGGCTGCACTTTAAAGCAGTCTTACCAAGAGTGCAGGAACAAACCACCCCAAGGAAGACAAGCAAGTACAGCAGAAGACCAGCTTGGCTTAGCAGGGAACTCTTCAGTAAACTAAATCACAAAAAGAAAGCTTGTAAGAAGTGGAAACTTGGACAAATAACTAGGGAGGAGTATAAAAGCATTGCTCGGGCATGCAGGAAGGAAGTCAGGAAGGCCAAAGTGCAGCTGGAGTTGCAGCTAGCAAGGGAAGTGAAGGGTAACAAGAAAGGTTTCTACAAGTATGTTGGCAGCAAGAGGGGGATCAGGGAAGGTGCTGAATGGGGGAGGCAACCTTGGGACAGAAGATGCAGAAAATGCTGAAGTGCTCAATGCCTGTTTCACCTCAGTCTTCACAGGCAAGGTCAGCTCCCAGACCACCGCACCGGGCAGCAGAGTTTGGGGAGAAAGTGAGCAGCCCACAGTGGTGAAAGAACAGTCGAGGGACTAGTTAGAACAGCTGGACACATACAAGTCCATGGGGCCGGATCGGATGCACCTAAGGGTGCTGAGGGAATTGGCTGATGTGATTGCAGAGCCACTGGCCATCATCTTTGAAAACTTATAATGATCAGGAGAGGTCCCGGATGACTGGAAAAGGGCAAACATAGTGCCCATACCTGAGAAAAGGAAAAAGGAGGATCCAGGGAACTACAGACTGGTCAGCCTCACCTCAGTCCTTAGAAAAATCACAAAGCAGACCCTCAAGGAATTCATCTCGAAGCACGTGGAGGAGAAAAATGGATTAGGAACAGTCACCATGGATTCACCATGGGCAAGTCATGCCTGACCAACCTGATTGCCTTCTATCATGAGATGACTAGATCTGTGGATGCGGGGAGACTGGTAGATGTGATATACTTTGATTTTAGCAAGGCTTTTGCACCACAACATTCTCATAGGCAAGATAAGGAAGTATGAATTGGATGAATGGACTGTAAGGTGGATAGAAAACTGGCTGGAGCATCGGGCTCGGAGCATAATAATCAATGACTCAATGTCTAGATAACAGCTGGTATCAAGCAGAGTGCCCCAGGGGTCGGTCCTGGGGCTGCTTTTGTTCAATATCTTCATCAACAACCTGGAAGATGGCATAGAGTGCACCCTTGGCAAGTCTGCAGATGACAGCAAGCTGGGGGGAGTTGTAGATACACTGGATGGGAGGGCTAGGATTCAGAGAGTCCTAGACAAATTGGAGGACTGGGCCAAAAGAAATCTCATGAGGTTCAGTAAGGACAAGTGCAAAGTCCTGCACTTAGGAGGGAGCAAACCCGTGCACCGGTACAGGCTGGGGCTGACTGGCTGGGCAGCAGCTCTGCAGATAAGGACTGGGGGGGTACAGTGGGCAACAAGCTGAATATGAGCCAAAAGTGTGCCTTTGTTGCCAAGAAGACTGATGGCATACCAGGTAGCACTGGTAGGAGTGTTGCCAGCAGGTCGAGGGAAGTGATTATTCCCCTCTATTCAGCACTGGTGAGATCACATCTTGAGTCCTGTGTCCAGTTTTGGGCCCCCCACCACAGAAAGGATGTGGACACATTGGAGAATCCAGTGGACAGAAACAAGAATGGTTTGGGGGCTGGGGGATATGACTTATGAGAAGAGGCTGAGGGAACTGGGCTTATTTAGTCCGCAGAAGAGAAGACTGAGAGGGGATTTAATAGCAGCTTTCAACTACCTGAAGGGGGGTTCAAAAGAGGATGGAGCTGGACTGGTCTCAGTGGTGACACATGGCAGAACAAGGAGCAATGGTCCCAAGTTGCAGCAAGGCAAGTTTAAGTTAGATATTAGGAAGAATTTTCTCACTAAGAGGGTAGTAAAACACTAGAATAGGTTACCCAGCAAAGTTGCGGACTCTCCATCCTTGGAGGTTTTTAAGACCTGGCTAGACAAAGCCCTGGCTAGGATGATCTAGTGAAGAACGATCCTGCTTTGAGCAGAGGGTTGGACTAGATGTGACCTCCTGAGGCCCCTTCCAATCCCAATTTTCTATAATTCTGTCTAGTTCTGGTGAAGCAAAATTACGCTACTCCCAAGATTTCTAGCCCAATGTTAAAGCCCCAAATGGTTCAGAATGAGGAATGAGCCTGAACAGGGACACAGGACCTAAGCCTCCCCCAGCCTCTACTTAACGCTGTGGAGGTGCTGAACCACATCTCAGTGTCTGACCTTGGGGCAGCCTCCATCTGTGCAAAGGCTCCAAACTGAATCTCTGATCACTGGCAGGTTACATATCTCTACCAAGAGCTTCAGGTTTCACAGATGAACTGCCAAAGGCGACATCCGCCTGTTCTGGAGATCAGCTCTCAAGTTCACATGCAAATTTGCATACATGAATATAAGTAGCCTTCTGGTCTCATGGTGAACAACGGGACATTTCCTCCAAGGGATCTAGATTCTGTCCACCTAAATCAGCATCACACAGCCTCTCAGGGTATATAAACAACATTTCAAACAAAATTAACATCACAACAAAAGCAGAAAAAAAACATATTACAGTCGAACAAACAGCAACAACTGTTTTGGGGGGAGATTTTGGTTGCTTGTGGGGGAGGGGGTTGGAAGAAGGCAATTAATTAATATTGGGTTATAATATCCAAGTTGTGGGTTATTAGGTCATAACCAGACCAGGTGTTCCACAGAGGTGCATTTTTCTACAATGTGTGTATGGGAAAGCAATGATATAGAATAGCATCACAGATGCACACCTATTAAAAAAAAACACTTTAATCTCTGGAGTAGGACTTTGATACCAAACATAATGTGTTCTGGTTCAATCGGTTTGGTACACAGATGAGAAACAGACCTCAACGAAAACTTGTAGCTGAGCCTTCCCTGACCAGCAGTGTTATGCAAAGCAAGATTCCCTCTGTTCAGGTATCTGCCTTCATTCTCCTAGCAACAGATAAACAAATGCAAAGAGGACTAGAGTGCAACACAGCAGGAGGGAACAAGGTAAGGTCACTAGACCGGAAAATATGGACAGGGAAGGAGCAGAGATACTAAAACAAAAAGCGAACCCTGATTCAGGAGGCCGAACAGCTGATTTCACCAGCAAGGGAACTTCTGGAAGCTTACTTAGGGGCTCCTACTGAGGAAGGGAGAATTAACTCCTCCTTGGTATAGCTACGTTGAGATCAGAGGCGTCACACCAGTGAATGCTCCCGAAAACAGGGATAAGCTGCAAGTGAATTGGTATTACACAAACTGAACCATATACCCAGGAAAATATATTACAAGTGCACTAAACACTTACGGAGGAAGACTCCGCCAGAGCTAACAGGTGATAAAAACATGACGTGAAGAACTTGTGGACCAGCAGGGAAAGGAAGCAGCAAATGCAGCAGGTGAGATGGGCAGAGAGGAACATCAGCATGATTTAACATCTCCCCGCTCTCACCTTCCTCCAAGGTTTTGCATTAAATCGGCCCTTTGGTGCAACAGGTGATTTGGATGGCCCCTTCAGTTTGGGATGAGGCTGCAGCCCTGAAGAAGTGCATGCAGACCAGTGAGTGGGAACTAGATCCTTTCTGATTTGGGCTGAAACTTTCCACTTTCACATCACCCTGCCTCTCATCTCATCTCATTCCTCACATCCCTCCTTACCGTCTCTCCTTCCTAACAAAGCGGTGTCTCGCCCTGTGCCTCACCCCTTCACCTGCACCAAGACACACTCCCAACAGACTTCCACAGCTCCTCCACAGATTGCTTCTCATGTGGCCCTGGCAGAGCACTTATGCCTGGGATATTTGTAGGGGTGCATTTGGTAGCTCTGTTGATCTGAGACAAAAAGAAATGCAAAACTCTAGGGCACTTGGTCCAGAGACAATACCTTTTATTAGACCAACTAAGAAATTGCCACTAAAAAAAAAAAGCAACCTTTTTTTCTGGGATATTTGTAGGGATTGGTTATTATTTTGCTGCCACATTGTTTGTGATCGTTCTGTTACAGCTGGGAACAACTCCTCATCCTTCCAGTGGCACCAGGACACAGTCCTGCAAAGCAGGTGAGGCTGTTTGGGCAGGAAGGGGTGTTTTGAAAAGGATCTTTTAAATGTATTTGCATTTTTTCATTGAAACAAAATCTTGTTTCCATTTTACAGGGGTGTAGGCTGTAGCCGTGTTGGACTAAGGACAGGGGAAATAGGCACGGTTCTCCGGGTGAATCTGGTCTCTTTCATTAAACCAACTCAAACAGTTGGAAAAAAAATTCCTTTCCATTTTAACCCCACGTTCAAGCGGTTGCCCCCTCCTCCCTTTCACGCTTTGGCCCAGCCTCCACACTCAACAACCCCACTCCCCAGCCAGTAGAGCAGCCCAGTAGCCACGTGCGTAGCGCAACACGCACGCGCAAGACACACTACCTACTCGCTCCTTTCCCCACGTGGATGCTGCGCCACGCATGCGCACGCCGGCCAAACCCCGCCGCTGCGCATGCGGACACCGCCCCGGCTGGCCTTCACCCCTCGCGCATGCGCACAGCCCGGCCGCTGGTGGCAGGGTAAGGAAGGGGGGGCGGGAGGAGCTCGCGCGGCCAAAGCACGTGGGGGGAGGGGGGAGCGCCCGGTGGAGAAGCGGCGGCGGGAGCGACCACGTGAGCGCGGCGGCGGGGGGTGGGGACGGGACATACCAAGAGGGTGGAAAACAACCGGGGAGCGCGGGTGGGCCGGCTCGGGGCAAGTGGCTTCCTCCCCTGTTGTGTCAGTTGCCCCGTCTGTGAAATGGGTTTATTGACTATATGTACGTAAAGCGCTGAGAGCCTAAATTGAAATGACTTGTATTTTTTGGACAGGAATAATTGGCTGGGCTGCCTCATCAAAGCCCATCTGCTCCTGCACCCAAAGGACTGTGCGCCTGGTAGAAACACCAGTTGACATTTTTGTTTGCGCTGCCCGCACCCAATTGCAAATAGATCAGGTCTGCGTCTTCCCGCGGTTTAACGCCCCGAAGGAGGGCATTTGCAGTTTGATGGAAAAAAATTAAGGGCGTGTTATATTGAGATTTTCGACGCTGCGGCCCCCCTCAGCAATCACAACCGTTATTGGGCCCCATCCATCTTCTCTCCAGATAAGTAGTGCGCCCAATGCCCCCTCAATCTTTAGTATTATGAATCGTGGCTTTCTGCATTTGGTTTCAGAAAATGGACTTTCAGCCTGGGTTCCTGTGACTGCTGACGGCCCTGTTGCAAGAGTGGTCCTGGCCATCTGACGGGACGCTCATCTACGCTAAGGGCTCCGTAGCAGCCTGATTTATTTTAGGTGGAGGCCACCCAGCCGGGCTCATAGACTGAGGAGCGCCGAGCTGGGCAAGACGACAACGGCGTGAGGAGCATGGAGCGCCTGGCCTCGTTCAGCAGTAAGTACCGTGCCTGAAGGTTCAGCATGGACAAGGAACGTTGCGCTGCTGTTTAGGGGAAGTTGGAGCTCCTTGAGAGAAGGAGGTCGCGTGCTGCATTTCAGCACCGAGTCCAGGGACTGCGAAAGGGCTGGACCACCTTGTGAAACTGACTAGCTCTGAAACTGACCAGGTCCCATCATTTTCCAGACCTTCAGTAGCAGCCTTTTGACAGCTGCTGCTTCACGGTTTTCTTCCACCAACTGGTACGTTGTCAGCCGGAGTACAGTTACGTTACAAAAGTAGATCTTGCAGCTAAAACGTGCTTTGAGTGGCTCATTCATTTAAATGCTACGCAGACAGGGCATTTTTACACATGTAAGTGCTACAGAAACCGCCCAGTGCTGCAGCGCTTGCAGATGCATAAGTGGCAAAATGCACATCAGAGGGAAGAAAATGGCAGTGGTGTGGTTTTGAATTAAAACACCTCTGATGCGCTTTAGTTCAAAAGCGCACCGCTGCCATTTTCTCTGGACTGACATGCATTTTGCTGCTTATACAACTGCAAGCGGCACAGCGCATTGTGCGTCAGCTCCCATGCGGAGCAGACTCGATTAATCGAGTCTCTTTCAAAGCGGCAGGTCTTCGGCACATCCGAGAACTAAAAGGTACATGTATACCAGTGTTTGTTCTAGTGGAAGCAAAAAAAAATTTAGACCTGCTTCATACTATGCAGTGAAGAGAATTATGCGCTTATCCAGTATGCATGTAAGTGGAGTTGACTACAAACATGTGAACTCTTTCCCTGCGAAAATAATTCATGTAAAAATGGAATATAACCTGAGAATCTAGGAGAGTGGAGACACACTTTCTAGAACCATAGGAAATACCTTGAGGGTCCCTGAAAGGTCATCTAGTCTGTTTACTTGCTGTTCCCAGGCAGGACCAGCTGTCTATAAACATATACCTGCATTGTAAAACTGAGACTAGCCATTTTGAATAACTGTATAAACCACAGTTGCATGCTTGTATTGCACTGGATTTCTTTCAGCATGTTTTCTTGATGGTTTTGTAGATGACCCATTTGATAAGCCCCCTTGCCGAGGCTGCTCTTCATACCTCACAGAACCGTACATCAAATGTGCCGAATGCGGCCCTCCTCCTTTTCTCCTGTGTTTGCAGGTAAGCTGATGGTAAAAAGTGAAAATGTGTGCTTTCTTGAGAAGGTCATCAAGGCAACTTCTAGTGTTAACCCACTGCATATTACCTGCATTACTGTTGGGCTCATATCATCTCAAGTGCACCTCAGAAATGTCTGCTCAGGGACCAAGAGAAATGTTAAAGGCTGGGGGGGGGGGAAAAAACCAAAAAATGTAACACGAGCAGATGAAGGAAATCCTTGAGTAGGCAGCAAAGGACAAACCAGGAGACATGGGCTGGTGACCCATGTAGATAGCTGAACCATCGTTTGTCCTATCGCTTATCATGTCTCAGGGTTTATCTTACCACTGAGCTTCTTTTAAAAGTTGGAGTACATAGCTATGAGCCGCCCTTAGTAGAAAATAAAAATGCTTATCAATTAAATGTTTTCTTCTGTGAACTTAACTCTCACACATGCTATGTTTGGAGCTCTGGGTAAACAACAGCTAACATCTTTTCAGTAAAGCCTAAAAAGATTCAGAAATAAAGCTGGGGGCTTTTGACTGCACCAGTGATCTTTTAGTTCTCTTGTAGGCAAAGTTCATTCATCTCAAGATACAGTTATACATACTACACGAGCAGGTTAAATTTCTTTTCTGTCTTTGTTTACGCATGCCAGCATATTTGCGTGTGAGTGCATGCATGCATGCATGTGTGTTTTGTTCAACAAAAGGGAAAAACTTTTTTCTTTCATTATGTTGCTCCACATAAAACTTTCTAGGCTCTGTCTGAGGAGTGTGCCAAGAATAGATGGCTCCTCATATCTGCCTGATTTAAGTGCCATGATACATTGCAAAACACAATTACAAGCATTTCCTGGTGCTGAAGGTCAGTAGGATACAGAATAAGTTTCAGAATTAGTTTAACTTTAATGTTCACCTTTTTTAAAAACTAAATCACACTTGGAACCTATTTTCAAATGGGTATTTTCTGGTAACTACAACACAAGAGAGAAAAACCAAACAGAAAGTCTCAAGAAAACTAACGCAATGCTAATCTCCTTGTTTTGCAGTGTTTCACACGAGGATTTGAGTACAAGAAGCATCAGAGTGACCATACCTATGAAATCATGGTAGGTACACAATTCAGGTGACTTTTATTCATCTTGGGCCTTGTTAGGAGAGAAACTTTTTTTTAAAAAACATGGCTTTACTTGATCATGGGTCTGTTAGATACAGATCCTTAAATTCAGAAATGTATAGCTATGAGGAACATAAATGAGGAACAGAATTCTGCATGGAGAGTAATGGCAACTAACTACGTAGTGGTGCACAGGGGCTTTTTCAGTTTATTTTTTGTCCATACGTGGCTCAAACTCTTTCATTAAAAAACAAACAAACAGGAGGCAATATTTCTATCCATGGAACAATTTTCTATGCACTTGCCCCCAAGAAGGAGCTACGAAACCTTTTTGGGAATAACGTGGCTAGTTTCTGTTTCAAGGCATCGCACTTTGTAGAAGTACCAGAAATAGTACAAAATGCAGCCTCGTGTAATTTTGATGACATTCTCACAAACTAAGAGCTATTACAGCAGGTGACGTGCATTTAATGATTTTTATACATCCCTGGGACACAACAAAGGCCTTAAATGGCCAGGATCAAAGCAGCGGGAGGTTTTGCCAGACTGTGACAGGGTAATAACTTCACTAGGTGGTGGGCTATACTGAAAGGATCACAGATTTTTCTTTTCCACTCCCCAGACTTCAGATTTTCCTGTGTTGGATCCTAATTGGACGGCACAAGAGGAGATGGCCCTTCTAGAGGCTGTGATGGACTGTGGATTTGGAAACTGGTGAGAATTTAGTGTCTGGACCAGAGCCAATTTGGAGTTTTCCCATTGACTTAAGTGGGTTTTTGAGTCAGGTTCTCAGAATATGCTGGGGCACAGTAATTCATCAGTTAGATGGTTAGCAGAAGGCTGAGATGCTGGCCTCTGTTCTCTTATCTTTCACTGATTGTGTGTAGCATTGAGTGTGGGATGGAAATCGCTGATGACCTGGTACTACAGGCTGCTAAGAATCTGAGAGATGTAGAGTTCCCTCCATTCCCACCGAAGTCTGTAGGAATTGACGGAACTTGGCAATATGCAAGATCAGGCTTTCAATGACACTGTGCCTCGGCTTATACATAATTGTTTTATAGATGAGTAAACTGCTTAAGACAAAGGTTCTCAAACTGTTCTGTAGCAGAGCTAGTGGTCTGCTAAGAGTTTGCTGCCACATGTTGCAATCTCTTCTCTCTTCCAACTGCTATATCGCATCAGAGACAGCTAGACATACATTAAAATACTTTGCAGATATTATTTTCCATTCACGTAATTGGCATAGTTGCTACAGGGATGATATACATTTGCAAATTAAAAGAGATCATGCTTGCAATTTTGAACCATCTCCCTTCTCCTTCACAAGCCAATCCCTATATTAAAGACAGAGAACTCCAGGCTTTGCTAGAAGAGAACTGTCAGGTCTTGTGGATATAATCGTAGACAAAATTAAGCCTGAAAGCCTGTTCCAATTTCCATTTTGAAAAGGACATTGTCATGGATGCTGCTTGCAGTACTTTAATCGCATTGATTGTCACGTTTCTTTATGCTTAAACACATATTGGCTTTGTTCATTTTTTCCCCTATGCAATTTGGCAAAAGCAGCTTTTTCTGTCTAACAATGCCCCTCCCCATGCGCACACATACACAGTTCTGAGCTTAGTAGAAATAAAATGTTTACCTATATGTCTAAAATGTGTGTATGTGTCTATACATATACACGTGCGTCTTCAAATTACACTACAACTTAATGCAAATAATTCATGCTTTTAGAACAACTCTCACCCAAATTAACTTTACAAAAGGAATTAATAAGTTTCCACATACCTGTCCAAGATTTCAAGGGACTGTTCATACATGCAGAATACAGCTACCTGGTAGGAGTAAAATACAACAGTGGTTTCATATTGCAACACAGAGAAGGAAGAAAGTTATATCCTCATCTAACTGCAAGAGGAATTTGGGAGACTGAATGCAGTTATGTGGCTTGGACTTTGCCATCACTTGAGGGTTAATGAAAAATCCTAAGGGATCTTTAATGACAATAAAAATATGAAATTATTTGTCAAGTGGCAACAGTATGCTTGGAGCTGTAAAAACAACAAAAAAACCAAAACAAAACCCCAAAAACAGGTAGTGGGGCACTCTCTCTCATCCAAAGAGTTTATAATCTGAAAATCCAAGAATTACATGGGGTCAAGATGCCTTGGTTTTTACATGGCGCTTGAAACGTGCTGCCCTGAGTCTGTGCTGAAGATATTAGTTTGGTACTGACTCAGAAGAGAGTGCCACCCCATGGATTATCAGGCCTGTTAACATTCTGTGGAGGTCTCCCACCCATGTACTTTAAATGATAAAACATGACAGGATCACACCACACAGTGAAACAGATGCAGGTTTTACAAAGCCAGACTGTTGTAATTCACCCGCATTAACATAGTCTAGAGTTTTAGGCGTAACGGAAGCCAGTGATAAGCTATGAGAACCTGTGATGAATAGGTCTTAGACTCTCAATACCCAACTGGTGATTTTGAGAGAGCTCAAGAAATACTGCATCTCAAGCACTTTCCCATGTTAGATTACAACAGTTTTGAGGAGAGTTGCACATTAGGATCCAAATTACCACAATTGATGATATTCTGAGGCAGTATTTTTGTCTCTCAGAGACCAAACGTCTTGTTGATTTGCTTCAGAAAATAGAGATTTAGATAATAGTTGTTGGTAAAGACCAGTGGGATACAAGTGCTTCTGGGCCAACTGCAGTTTGTTTGTTTGAGAGCCAGAGAATGACCAGCTCCACTTACATAATGAAACCAATCAAAACCTGTCCGAAATGGATCCCCCCTGGGGCCATTAATGAAAAGAACAATTGCTGTACTCCTTTTCCCCCACCAACCATAGGCAAGATGTGGCCAATCAGATGTGTACAAAATCCAAGGAGGAGTGTGAGAAGCATTACATGAAACACTTCATCAACAACCCCTTGTTTGCATCCACCTTGCTGAACCTGAAGCAGGCCGAGGAGGTCCAGAACGCAGATGCAGCCATTCCATTCCACTGTAAGTATCCCCCACCACGATAGACATGGGGAGAGGGGGAATGGGACATTTCCTTGCACAGTCCCTACAACAATATGCAGGGAATGCAGTGAACAGACCTTAGGGGAAAAAGTCTGTACTCCAGTTTTTTGGAAAGAGGATTTTCCATATTGTGAGCTGAGCCATTGGTATATGGATTATATATGACTGTGTCCTGCAGGTGCCTTGAAGGGAAGGGAGGAATATGATCACCCCATGCTGAAAACACATGCACATGCACTTGCATACATGCAGCCAGTTGTTACAGGCAGACAGAAAAGAGGATTTCTAAACTGCAGGATGTTAAGGTTATTCTATGAAGCACTGGCTTACTCCTACTTTAATATGCATCACTGCTTATATTTATCAAAGAAATGGCACTTTTTAAATGAGGCTAACTTCCCATTCTTTCTTTGACTAACTGTCCGTTTGTATATATGCCAGGTAGGCAGCTGTAGCAATTTTGCAAATTGATTAATCTGTCACAAAGTTAACGTTGCTCAAGCTATCTCCTATGTGGTAGAAGTTCCCTTACAAACCTCACATAAATCACTGGGTTCTCAACATCCTGAGGATGCCATTTCATCATAAAGGATGTGCCAGTGGTTAGAGCCAGTCAAGTGGCAGCTGGAAAATCTGGTTACTGCTCCTAGCTTTCATTATGTGACCTGGGGATAGTTGCACTCTGTCTGGCTCAGCTCCCTTACATGTAACATGGGGTCTGTAATGTCAGTCTCCTTCACAAAGCTGCTGTGAGCCTTAGTCCATTACCATTTGGCAGACAATAAAAATGCAGAGTTATAGGTGTTTAATTGAAACTCGCTATAAATGGGACCCAGAAGGTGGCAGCTTTAACAACCTTGTTGCTGTTAACTAAAAGAAAACTCTGACCTAAAAGTGAAGGACAGCAGCAGCTTCTGCAAGGGATTCTTTTATGTGAAACACTGAATTTGCATTTGATGTCACATTTATCATCTTGCATTTTATTCTTACCACCAGAGAGCTCCCTGTAAGGAGCAGAGGGTACCTCACCCCAGCACTTTTACCCATCCCAGTTTATAGACTGATCAGGTTTCCTTGACTAACACTAGTTACTCCTGCGTCTGCTGCCAAGGGAATATCTATTAATAAACTAAAGCAACAAAACCATGCATCTCCTCAGCTGCTGATGACCCTCCGCGACCAACCTTCGATTCCCTGCTCTCCAGGGACATGGCTGGATACATGCCCGCAAGAGCAGACTTTGTCGAGGTAGGAGTCTGTCTTGTTCTATTATTGTGTATGTGCTACTGATGCTGAAGCAGATGCAGCTGCACAAACCTCCTACCTAGCAATCTCTTTCCCAAAAAATTATAAAGGGAAATGAAATGGGGGCAGTGGATGATATAATGAAGGATTTATAGATCAGAGAGAGGTGGCGCCAAAGGGCTTGGAAAACTCCTACGTGTCCTCCCGCAAGGCAGTGCCTTGTGTAGAAGGTCTGTAAGGCAGGTTGTTATGAAACACCCCATAACAATCGGCTGCTTATGCAAGAAAGCTGGATGTGTGAATGAGATGCTCAGCTAGATCGGCCAGCTTATTTTTAGTTCATTTTTGTTCCAGAAAAGTATATGTGAGCTTGATCCAAAGCTCATTGAAGCCTCTAAGAACCTTCCCATTGCTTTCAGTGTCTATATCAGGCTTGTCAGAAAACGGCGATCATTGCATGTATAGAACCTGTCACACCCCAGGCTAAATTCAAACCTCATGCTGCCAGCAAGCACAGCCCCCATTGGTCCATAATATTTTTTGGTATAACTTTCCTTTCAGCTTGGGAGCAATATAAATTATCTAGTGGATTACATCACTGCATTTGAGTATTAAATCCCCATTCTGGTTGGCTGCATGTGTAATTTCTGCAGCCTTTGTAAATTATATTTCCCCTCATTAAAACCCCATTAATGTCCCACCTACTCATATCTTGCACAGGGATGTAGCCAGTTACATACAGCCATTCTTAAGCGTTTTGTGCGTGGGGCGACACTGATATTTAGCAAATGTTTCCATTTTCAGCCTGCCCCACCTTGTTATCCAGGTTTCGAGCATTAACTAGAGAGCTTTTGTTGGTCTCCTTTGAACAGGAATTTGACAACTATGCTGAATGGGATTTGAGAGACATAGATTTTGTGGAGGACGATTCGGACATTTTGCATGGTAAGCCCCAGAGCTTGACAAAAATGTTTGAAAATGATGTTTTAAAATGCCTGCTCACAATTCTTCCCCATTTACTGATGGGTAAAGTTGCAGTATTGATCGAGTTCTCTCACCTGTGTGTGCTGGGATTTCAAACACTTGTGCATTCTTTACTGTCTTTCCTCCCAGTCTCCTGCCAAAAATATTAACCCGTGTATTAACTTAAGACAGGGGGCATTTCTCCTATTGCAACAGTGCAAAGCAGAACATGACCTCAGGCAGTGATCCCCAACAGCAGCAGGCAGCACTTCATAAAGGAAGAAAAGAGTACTGTGTCCAGTAAAAGCCAGAGGTGAAGTTTAGGTAGACATAAGATAATTACCAGAAGTTTGCCAAGAGACAGGTGGCAAGATGCTCTTCTGAAGAGTATATGGAACAGCCATAGATCTTAAATGGTCAGGACCTTAGTTTCACTGAAAGATGGTGCTGTAGGCAGCTAAGTATCTTCTACCGGTGAACTGGGATATTGCTTTACTACTGACCCAAAAGAAAAAGTACCACCTACTGTATTATTGCAGTGTCTGTTGCACTTTGGAAGTCGTCCCATCTATCCTAACCATAAGTTGTTTAGGGAATTTGCTAGTGTACCTATTTAGGATAAATTCAGGCAGACACCAGGAAGACAGATGCAGATGAAGCCTCAGTGCAGCAAATTAAGACTCCTGTGCCCTTGAGATTAAACAAAGATTGCACAGTCAAGTGTGTGCACGGAACTGCCACCGCACAGGGGAATGTAAAGATTTCCTTTCTGCTCCATGGAAACAAGGCTTATTCAGAGCTTCTGATTTTAAAGGGTTCAGTTCCTGGAACTTAAAATACTGTGAATAATGTTGTCTAATTGCTACCAGGTAGGGGGAAGTATTAAAATAATGTTTTAATCCATGGAGAGAGAGGATTTCTGGTCTCTCCTATTTATAAAGAAGTTCAGTATTCCACAGCCCTCTGCTTGCACTTGAGAGTACTCCAGCTAATCGCTGTGGGTCAGTTCTCAAATAAAGCCTTAACTTCTTCAGCCACAGAGAAGAATCGGCATTCCTCAGTCCACCCAAATGTCACAATTTAGTTTGAAATTTAGTGAGATGCAGTTGAAGGCTTAATGATTACAAAATCTCTTGTACACGAGAAAGATTTTCATCTCCAGATGATACACTGGGAATAACAACAGTTTGTCTGAATGAGAAATGGACCCCTTATTCCTTTACCAGCTTACCTGTAGAAAGTATGGACTTGTTCATTGTACGGACATTCACCACACCATTTCTCCAACAAAAAAGTCATAATTTCTAGCACTGCTTGTAGTGTGTTTATATGTCATTACATCAGGTCTGGTTTCCCCCAACTTCTAGGCTGAAAAGCCAAGAAGAGTCACCTTGTTCTGTTCACTGATTTTAACTTTTTCATTCGTTAGTTATTCACTGAAACCACACGTTCTCTGTCTCTCTCACACAGACACACACATACTCTCGCATATTTACTCCCCTCCCCTCTTCAATTCAGCTATTTAAGATAGCTGTTTTCCAGCTTCCTATTAACTCCTGTCAAGCTAGGTATTATAATAAGATTCCTTTCAAGACCTAACTCCTGCCTTGAATCTTCCATTATATACACCGTAGAGGTGTCACGGTCCCTCTTGGCAGGCACGCAGTCAGTCCCATGGCCGTCTAGGTCTTTTCTCTCCAACCCCACGGACCCTGCAGCAGCCATCCCCTTCACTGCAGCTCCTTGGGCAGATTCTCAAGAGAGCGCCTGGGCAGAAAGTCACAGGGTCTCTCTGGCTGCTTGTCCTTCTATGTGTCAGACCTTTTCCAGTCCTAGCAGATCATCAGATCCCTTTCCCAGCTTGTGCAAGAGGGGAAGGAACTGTGTCTAGTCCATATTCCGTTGTCCGAGGTGTGATTCCATGCTGTATGCCAGAGGCATGGGGAATTTCTGAGCCCAGCCAAAGATGCAGGTCTATGTATGACTTCAACCAACTTCCCTGATCTTGGGTTATTCCAGGGGCTGGAGAGGCTCTCTAGTACATTTGAAACCCTCCTGAAGACCTGAATGATAGCTGCCCTGAGGGGCTTCAGTACTATCTAGAATATCTGGAACTGATTTTTACAGTGCCCCTTCTGCTTTCTGGCATAGATCCGCTGAAGAACGGCTGGCTGGGATGATGTAGTTGGGACTGGTCCTGCTTTGAGCAGGGGGTTGAGACTAGATGTGACCTCCTGAGGTCCCTTCCAGCCCTTGTTTCTATGATCCTAAGAAGGTCCCTGAGAGAGAGCCATTGCTGGCTCACAGCTGGGGCTTCTAAGCTTCTTTACAAGGCTCTGGCGCCTTTACACACTATAGAAATCAGCCAGGGCTGAAGAACTCATCCTTCTACAACAGGGGTGGGCAACGTGGCCCAGGGGCCCCGAAAAAATTTAGAAAATTAATATTAATCTGCCCTGGCTGCCTATCATGTGGCCCTCGGTGGCTTGCCAAAACTCAGTAAGCGGCCCTCTGCCCAAAATAATTGCCCGCCCCTGATCTACGAGGATGGAATTTCTCTTCCTGGGATTTAATGTAAATTTGTTTTCCTTTCCTTTTCTTTTTTTAAAGAAAAGAAGTCCTTTCCTCCTACTACAAATCTAGGTTCCTTGTCTACTTTTTAAAAATGTTTTTAGATTATACAGTGAAACTGAACCTGTTGGATTTGTTTTCTCGTCTTTTCCTGTCAGGTTCACATCCCCAGACAGCCCAGCAGTTTTGGAATTGCGTGCATTGCACAGGAATGTTTGAGGGCTTTCATTTTAATGATTTAAAAAAAACCTGATAGGTAATGCTGTTACTTTCCACATTTATATTCGGCATCTACACTACCTGACCCACATCCCTCTAGTATCACTGCAGTTGTCCTTGTTAGACTTCCTTGTATCGCTGAACAGTCTCAATACTCCCACAAGAAAGATGACTGTGATTTTAACATCAGATCCCCAGTCTCCCAAGCCATCTTGAACCAGAAACTCAGAATCTTGTCTGCTGAGTCATCCTGCACAAGTCTGACCGCACAAGGGATAATCAGTATTCCTCGGTTTGTCCTTTTTGATTCGAACAAAACAGTTTCAGCAACTCTGAAATATTTGAGTCCGTGGCCTTTTGTTGTATGTGGGCAGCATTTGTAAGCCAGCAAGTGCATGCAAATATATAATTTATATTGCAATTAGATATAGCATAATGGATAGGGTGAAAGAAACAATTGATTACAAATCAGTAATTCAGTCAAGGATTTCTGACAATCTCATAAATTGTGCAGTTCCATCAGAGACTGAATTACAGTATTAGTTATTAATTCTTGTCTAGAATTCCCCCTTCCCTCCCCTATAAAGAGAGATTCACTTTCAACATTGGAAAGCATTTTCCTGAGGCTCTTTATAAGCTTGAAAGAAACTATTGGAAGCAGACTACAAATGTGATTTTCAGAAAAGGGCAAGGTTATTTTGTATGAGGTGAAAACTAGCAGGGTCCTTTTCAAAATGCTGCTTTTAAGTACTTGCAGACGAGCTTCTTTGGGTAAATCTGATATCTTTTATTAGACCAACTGAAATAGTTGGAAAAATTCTTCTTTGCAAGCTTTTGGGTACAAATGCCCTTCATCAGACTGAGGAAGCATCTGCAGTTGGTGATGCTACATGATGTTTATGCCCTGCACATTCCTGCGGAGACCGCTATAGCTGCCTCACTTAGATCCCCTGCCTGCTTGGAGTCATTGGCTCAGAGCGGACCTCGAGGGACTTCTGGTCCAACTGCCTGCACAGATGCTGGAATCCTACTCCTACACCACCCCTGTCCAGTGCTTATTCCATCTCCTCTTGAAAAACCTTCACTAACTTGAAAACCTCCAGTGACAAGTTCCCTGGGCAGTCTCACAGTAAGGAGGCTTTTCCTAAGATCTAATCAAAATCTACATTGCCGCATTTTAAAGCCATCACTTTATGTCCTGCGGGGTAAATTTGGACTGTACCCACTACATGTACACCAAGCTGGGTGCATACTGGGAAGGCCATCCATTTGCAGAGGCTAGTTTAGTCGTAGGATGCCAGACACTGGGGTAGTTTGCCTGCAGCAGGCCTATCGCTCAGTAGCATGGCAAAGGTCTCTGTAGAGCAGATGTTGGAAAGAAAAGCTCTTGGACATGTTCTTGAAGATTTGCAATACCTTGATTTTGGAGTACAGGAAGTAGCCTTGAACTTCTGCCTATTCTGGGAACCTTAGAAACTATTGCCCAGGGCTTTATCATGCCCTTAAAGGACACTTTGAACATGATGTCAACTTGGATTTTCCTCAGGTACCAGTACAACAGCTGTTTCTCTAAAAGAAACATGTAGACCAGTCATTTTAATTCTTGTAGCATTTCTTTTCTCATTTCCATGCAGCATGTAGCACAGTAGTAGTCTGAGTTATTCATGCATTCCATATCTTGTAATCAGTTGCTTCTATGTGAATGTGTCAATAAAGAGAAGGAGAAGACTGCAACAAATATGAATTTTCTCTGTGTGAGAGCTCCAATTTTTCCTTCATTTGCTCGGGTAAATGTTCTCTCTCCTCCCCAGTCAATCATCATTTCTTTCAGAACGTTTTACATTTAAGTGAAAGCGTAAGAAATACAATCCTCCAGTTAAAGGTGACCAATTACTAGTGGTATTTATAGGAGTCCCTTTTTCAATTTCTGTGTCTACTTATTACGTTCTGCCCACACAAGTCCCCCAAAAAATAACATGGTAGCTGAGCTTTCTACAGGTTCAAGAATGCAGAAAGGTTTTATTTAAATTGGCAGCAGTTCCAGAACTTAGTAAGGTATTTCATTCATATTTGACTCGCCGCATGTCTCCTTCTCTCCCTAAATCTAAACAAAAGAGAATTTCCTAATCTTGCCTTATTGCTGGGTTAGGTAACCCCCAAAGTTTATAAGACACCTTTTTTTCCAGTCACCCTGCACTTAACAGGCAATCAGTAAAAATCAGAGTCATAATAGCAATAACGATGCAATTTTTTGCAGCTTGATTTTTATAATGCTTACAGTACTGCATTTAATAAGCTGAAGTCTGAATATGTTATAACCCTTATGTCAGTCTTTAGGTATTGCATTAATTACCTCTAAAGCAGAAGTACAGCATAATCCTGAAAATGCTTTATTTGCTGACAGAGCATCAAGAAATGTCTTTCAGAACAAAATTCCTTTTAACTCAGCCACATAACCCTTGGAAATTTCTAGTAAAACAGGGATGACTGCTAACTTGCCCAAAGACTTGGGGTTATATATCATTTGCGCGCATATATCTATCTATCTATCTCCCTATTGTATATTTCAAAATACCGTACAGTTCATACAGTCATTTTTCATGCAGCCGGTTTCTTCATTTTTTGGTTAATTGCTTATTGATTGGTCCCTCCATTAATAAACTACTATTGATCAACTTTGTCCTTAATCTGTAGCTACAGGGAGAAAATGGTCATGTCTGGGTCACATTTCTAAATTCTGCTACACTTTGGCCACCCTTCTTTGTGCAACAGACTGGGTTGGGAGGAGAAATGCTCTTGCCCGGTTTCAGAGATTTGCATGTTGTCTCTGCAGACTATGAATCTATTATAGATTCATAATTTTTCTCAGAAGGAACAGGCTTAAAATACTTAATGTTGTGAGAGAATGCCAATCTAGAAATTGACCCACTCACAGCTTGTATTTAGCATCATAGGACCTTTGAATTATTTAACAGAATTACGAAGGGAAGGCAATGGGTGTCTCCTTATGTACTCTTGCCTGAGTTTACCGGGAAAGTTATTAACCTCATTGTATCAGTGAAAATGAGCTGCAGGATCTAGTGTAGATGGGTTGAAAAGCAGACAAATTAATTTAGAAATGCACGTGGCCTCTAACAAATACATTTTCTCCATGCTTACCGAGAGCTGCGCTCAACTTTTCTTTTTATTCTTTTGCCAGAGAAGTTACAGAGAAGTTAACTGGCTAAAAAGCTACTTAATTTTCCCAGAAGGTACAAAGGACTACATTGCTCTCATGGGCAGAACCACAAAAGGTTTCCCACCAGTAAAAATATTTAGCCCAGTTATTGAAGGGAAGGAAAGTGTGGATCAAGGCAAACTAAAGTTCATACTTACACAAGATAGATGTCTGTGTTAACTGGAAAGAGAAACTAGAGGAAGTTTTTCCAAGTGGCATGTGTAGCTTGCACAAGACTAGCCTACAGCAGTTTGCTGCTGCTGCTGCTGCTACGTAGGTCAGTGGTTTGAGATGTTCAATGTCTTGAAGACAAGGCAGCTAGCCCCCTTCCTGCAGGTGAAGTGGGTCTTGTCAGGCTATGCTGAACATGGGTTGTTGGGGGACTTGGGGGCAAACCTAGTTTGATAAGGCTTTTTGTGATGAATCTAGTCTTCATTTCTATGCTTTGCAGCTCTGAAGATCGCAGTTGTAGATATCTATCACTCCCGGTTGAAGGAAAGGCAGAGGAGAAAAAAGTGAGTTTGTCACCAGTGACTCTATGTGACTGCTTCCCCCGAACATGCTGTGTGCCCTGAGATTCAGTGTAATTGGCTGTTCTCTAGCTTTGATCACTTCAGGGACATTTCTCCCACTGGAACTTCATAACAAGGCAGAAGTGGTAGAAAGGCCTGGCGCTGGTACCTTGCACGGTGGTGCAGTCTGGGGCAAACAGTACTTTCTGTACCAAGATCTCAAGGCACTTTGTTAGCAACTAAGATTCCAACGTGTCTGGGAGACAACATACCCATTATACAGAGGGAGAAGCTGAGGTTCTCCATTGTAGGGAGCTAGTGGTACGTCCAGCAGCAGAAACCAGCAGTCCTGCCTTTCAGCTCCTTTCTCCAGTCCCTATACAGTCCTGGCAGGCCACACATACATAGGTCCTGGTTTAGGAAGCCTGAATTCCAGTCTGCTACTTTAATTGCTACACCAAACTCTCTATGGTGAAACACTCGCTTCATGATCTTACTGCACTAGAGTTTCCAGGTTAGTTCCTAAGGATTCATAAAAAGATCACAATTATATTGCTGTCATGAGCGGCTAATTTCTTCAACACGCTTCAGGATTTTTAGAATCAGTCAAGAAATTTATTTATTAGCCTTTAGTTTGCAACATCTTTTCAGGTGGTTCATTCAGGTTTAAGGTTATCATCTGCTCTCTTAGTGCCTTGGGGAAAGATGATCAACTTCAGAGTGAGATTCCTAGCCCTCCTCCCAAACACAACACGGTTAGTCTGAAAATAGTTGAAAGAAAGGTGACCTAATTCATCCTGACCTTCCTTCCTCTAAATACTTAATATTAGTGTGTCATAATCTACATGGCAGTATACCGTGTAAGCTGTCAAAGGCAGCCTGGCCCCATAGTCCCTGTCATAGTATAGTTCATATTTGTGTTGGTGACTCCTAAGTTTTATAGATGGGGAGAAGGTAGTATCTTAAAAGAAAAAAACCCTGCTAACGTCAGTGTTAAAAAGTATGTCCCTGCTGTACCTGGGGCAGGGATACAGATTTGTGCAGTGTGTATTAGTCAGAAGTGTGATGGACTTCCTAGAGTAAGAGCTGTAATTTTCTGAATGCCTCTATTGCTCACAAGCTCTGTGCGTATATTATAACGAGATGATGGAGATGATAGTCATGTGATTATTGCAGAGCTTTGTGACCAATTACTGGTCAGATACCTGTGACCACCTCAATTGCCTTTGCCATCTTTATTCCCTCCAACTGTTTTAATAATCCAAACTCCTGAGTGGCTTAAAAATGACCAGTTTTTAACATCTTAAAAAAAAAGTCAAGCTGGCAAAGAAGCTTCCTTCTTTGCTTTTGAATTCTGGCATTGATCGCCCATTATTATGCCCCATACAAGGAGACATTTCTCCCACTATGCAGCTGGAAATCTTGCCTACTGAGACCTGACTCTTGCTTTTAACCTTGGGAGCTGACATTAGTCACAGGGAGTTTGTTTCTAGAAAAACCATTTTCAATCCTTTTGAGAGGTCACAGCTTTCCTCGCGCCTTATGCAGTTGGCTTTGTAGTAATACACATGGCTATCCCAAACTCATGCTGACCCGAAGCCCTCTGAATCAAGGGTCAGCAGTGTTTTTGGGCCAAATGCCAAACACACCTGCAACCTCAACATGCAAGATGTTGTTGTGTCAGGAGCGGATGGCAGGGGAGCTACGAGGGGCCCAATCCTTCTTGTGATGGCGCAGCCCCAGTCCCTTCCCCACCATCCGCCCCATGGCACATGTGCCAAGCAGAATGCCACATGCCACGCTCTGACATATGTGCCAGGGGTTGCTGACCCCTGCTTTAGATCCTCTTTTCTCGGCTTATACAACTTTGCAAGACTTTCACTAAATGTTACCAGAACTACTTCAGAGTTTTAAGTCACAGTTTATTCCCAAGCTTTCTTGGTATTTATGCGCTAATGCATGAATTACTACTTTATAGTAATACAGGTTCTTCCTTCTTATAGAATTATAAGAGACCATGGCCTCATCAACCTCAGAAAGTTTCAGAGTAAGTACAAATAAAGCTTTTTTGTTTTAATATGGTCTCAAGCTGAACGCTTTGCATGCCAAATGTTCGATCTCGTGTTATAGTGTGGTATACTCACACTACATCTAGATATCACGTGGTGGCATGTATAGTTCTGAGCACCATATCATAAAGTTGCTTGACACATTAGATGATAATTTTGTCACCATAAGAAGTATCTCAGATTTGGAGCTTTGGGATGGTTATGCATACTCGCAGTCTGTTCTGATCCCTTTCCTCTATTGCTGGTGGGTTTTATTGCCTCTTCTCAAACCAAAATTACCATTAGACCCATTTCACAGCTTTATGCTCATCCTAAAAAGCATTATAAACCCATGTTACTACAAACTGATAGAAACCAGGTATTTCAGCAACAACTTGGGACCCTGATAGGGCCCCTTTATACAAAGCACTTCATAAGCCTCAAGGCCCTGTCTGCACTGGCAAACACTAGTAATAAAAATCACTGTATACTTACTGGTTTGGGTGTCCCGGTGCTAATAGTAATGGCATGCTTAATAAGGTTTTTGTTCCCCAAGTATATTTGACCATCGTGTTGGGTACAAAACAGTAGGAATTCTGCATAAATGCCTCGACCTGCCACCTTTTAGCACTTTATCTCTAACATTGTGTGAACTCCTGAGTTGCCAGCACCATGTATGAATGCATAAAAGGAACTGCTAGAAGTTATCACAAGAGCAGCTTCTCAACACAAGGCTTTGCTGCTCCAGTTTCCTGCCAGGCATAAAGGTGTTGCTTATAGGGTGCATATTTTTTCTGTGTAGTTTTGGAGAGACGATACCCGAAGGAGGTCCAGGACCTTTATGAGACCATGAGGCGGTTCGCAAGAATTCTAGGGCCAACTGAACACGACAAGTTCATTGAAAGCCATGCATGTAGGTATTTGGGGTTTTACGGTTAAACTGTTGGGAAGGAGTGCACATTTCCAGTGAGGAGTTGCACTTACTGATCGGTGACCTCCCATAAATGTGTATAATATGGAGAACTAGTTTTCCTTCTCTTCTCCCATCTCCCCACCTAAGGCAAATATGGTTTTGCCCTACATAAGCAGTAGCTCTGACAGGTTGGTTTTTCTTCAGTGTTTTGTCTATTGTCTGACATGTCACCAAATGCTCTAGTCCTATGGTATTTTATCTAGTCCTTTCTCTTCATAAGACAACTCTCCAGGCACTGCCACTCTGGCACAAAAAGCAAAGCACTAGTGACTTAGGCCTGTGTTGGGATTAAGTCAGCTATTAATTGCATCTTCTGTGAGATACACATGTGGCATCTTAACAAGTACATGATGGTTCAGTGCAGCCTCCATTATGTGTTCTTCCCTCATCTAATTTCAAATACCACTTTTTTTTTCTCACATAATTATAGGATGCACCTCAGTGTGTCCTGGTGTCCTAGTCAAATCCCCATATAAGTCATTACATCCTGCTTGCTTAATTCTGTGATTTGAACTGGGAAGATCCTTCTTCATTAGCAAGCACAAGGCTACATGTAAATAGCCACTATGTTCTACCCCAGATGTGGCTGCATTTCATGACCGATACTGCTACATATCAATGGCCTGATCTTAGAAATCTCAGCTCCCCAAAGTGGTGCTTCCTTGCAAACGTAGTCCCATGGTCTTATTAGCAATAGTGAAATTCTTTTGTAACCCAAGCAGTCTTTTTATATACGTCTCCTAAGCAACGCAAATTAATTCATGCTAGACAAATTATGCTTATTGTGAGGTAACTGGTACTTGGAAACTATATAAGTAAAGCTCCAATGAATAAATCTCTGAACTAGAAATGAAACAGCAAGGTTATAATGGCAACCTGAACGGATTGCAAAGGGGGATGCATGTCAGGGAGATGGTCCAATTATTATAGCAGTAGTTCAGAAGTGGCTTAGGAAAATGCAAGTGCCTGGAAGGCAAGGAGCCGCATTTTTTAAAATAAGTAAATAAAGGTAAAATGAGAACACACAAAGGTTTTCAAACCATGAGTCACTCGCTTGCAGAGATGTTATGTGCCAAGCCAGAGTCCCTTGCTTTGTAGTCTCAGTCTTTTGTGATCTGGGCTATTGCCTTCAATGAGAACTCAGATGGGCCCTAAATTTTATGTAAAGCTTTCCTGTCTGTCAACTGGAGAGAACAGCACATACGTGACTAACAGTGTTGTGAGGACTGTTCATGTCTGTCAAACACTTCCTGGAACCTCAACGCATCATATGTGCCATATAATAGGCACGGAAGTTACCTGAGTTTGAACTTCCTTGGGCACAAACTTGTAATTCAGACGTGGTTTTGTAGAGCGATGACCAAGACTGGCTCAGAGGTTCTACCAGCACAAGGCTGCCTGTGGCTGTCTGCACTTCAGCACCAGACTGCAAAGTCAGGGCTAGTAGGATTCCTAGTGCACCGATGTTCGCTACCACCAGTGCTGACCCGTTTTTGTTTTTGGCTTTCTCTACTCCTCACTGTTGGGGGGGAAAACAGTGGAATTCGAACTGCGAAGGGAAATAAAGCGGCTCCAGGAATACAGAGCAGCAGGAATCACCAATTTCTGTAGTAAGTACAAGTTAGATGACTAGAAAGGCCTATTTCAGATAAAGAAGTAGTCTAATAATACATATTAGAAATAAACACAGTCTTATTTTACACATCCTCATGCTAGCATAAGTATCGTTCGCTACCTCGGCTACTGGCAGTTGGCCGAATTATCCATGGGTTCAATTATGGGGGTTTCAAAACTAGTTTGAGCCATTGGGTAGGTTGATGAACGTGCCACTTAGAGCTCTATGTTTGTTGCCACCCAAAAAAGTACAGAAGAAACTGTATTGTACCCTGATCACAAGTGCTTGGCATCTAGGGGAAGGGGGAGCTGCACGCACCGTCTGTCAATAGGCAGAGAATACAAGGGAGGGATCCAGCCTTTGAAATGTCCAATTCCATCCTGGAAGTGCAGTTACAGAAGTTTTTCTGGCCCTGAAATAACATGGGATTCGAAAGGGTTGGACTGCCGTGCTGAGGGGGTTTTACCCCACACAGGTCCACTGAAATCCCTCACGCTCGCTGACTGAGGGTGGCAGAACCTCACCCAACGTTACAGAAGAGTTTTTTGCCCATCTCTAGAAGTGAAAAAGCAGCAGGCCAAGAGTTTTGCTTGAGCTCAGTTAACCTGAATATGGGGTCTGTTGCTATAGGTGCTAGGACTTATGATCATCTCAAGAAAACCCGAGAAGAGGAGCGGCTTAAGCGCACGATGCTTTCCGAAGTCCTCCAGTACATCCAGGACAGCAGCGCCTGCCAGCAGTGGCTCAGTCGACAAGCCGATATGTACGGATACAGTAAGATTAAGCATTTTCCATACACAGGCATTAATTGGAAAAACACATGAAGCACATTTCTTTTTGTTGGCAATGACTGTGTTTCCAGATTAGTGTGGTGGGAAAGGAAGGGCAGTCTGCAGAATCCACAGGAATAGAAACCCTGCTCTCTTCCCCTTGCTTTTACTTTTGTCCTGCTTATCTCTACCCATTTACATTTTCACTGATGTCCTACCACACTTTTAGCTTCTCTCATTCCTTGGAGTCTCAGACCAGCAGAGACCCCCTATGCCTGACAAGGGGTATACCCGAAAGCTCGCGAAGAACTGTTTTCCAACTACACAGTTGGTCTAATAAAAGATCTCACATCTACCCAAATAACCTGGCCTGCCCATGTCCTTAGACCAACACAGCTACAACCAAAACCTAAGAAATAGAAAAGCACTCATTTTGGGCTGGAAAAAAAAAAGACAAGCTAATTCAGTAACTTGGTTTCTGACATGTGGTTGGGTTTGCGTTTGTTTGTAGCACTTTACCACATTATCTTCTTACAAATTGAACTGTGCCTATTAAGCCGTTGAGGGAAACAAGGGTCTTTACAGCTTTTAATGACAGCACATGATATGTGAAACACTTTGTTACAGGATGATCTTAGATACAGTGGCAGCAGCATTATCACTATAACAGTTCACAGGGCTCTGGGGCTTTGCTTTAAGAAAAAAAAGCACAATAGAAGGAAGGCAACTGTGCAGCTCATATGCTTTGGTGTTGAAAATTTAGGAGGATTATGATTTCCTTCTGGCTCCCACAAGGATAGATCAGTCTCTATCAAGACAGTGCCCTCCTAGGTGGATTTTGGTTTTTGTTATTTTTCCTTTTTTAAAAAAAAAGCTTTCAACTTCTGTCTTTGCTCCATGGCCCAGTCGTGAACAACTGGAAATCCCGCTGTCCCATTGCACACACAGATCCTTAGACTTCTAATTATCATGAACAGATAGAAATGTAGGGACCAATTTATTGTTATTGTATTGCTATCATTACATACATGTCAGTAATTTGAACTCTTATTTCCTTACAGTGATGCTGGTCTGAGCCCCACAGTCACGGTTGCTTCCAATTCAGGTAAATATACCTTGCAGTGGAGCTGCAAGAGCCCAAACCAACCATGCATCAGTCACACCACCCTGGCAGCTGTCTAAAGAGAGTGGTCTCTCTTGGCCAAGTGAGAAAGTATCACTCCAGAGCCCTTATGTGCCAGCACTGTAAGACTTCACACAGCCTTTCATTCACAACTCATTCCAAGAGCAAAAGGCATAGATTTGCTGAATCCTTATCGTCTTTGGTTACAGAAGAGAATCCGTTCTAGAGCTCTTTTATTGAGCAGGGCAGGAAAGGAGAGTGGGGCCCCCTATCATACTGAAACAAGTCACTGGAAATATCTTGTCCTCTTTCTGAAGCGGCATGGAAATGGTACCCGGGCCCCTTCACATATCAGAGGAATGCGAGCATGACAAACATGGCTGGCTGCAGATGACGTGAGGGTACATGTGACTCCAAAATAATTATCTAAGAAAAACTATTGAGGTTGCAGAATGAAGCGTGCTAAAGGGACCAGATCCCAGAACACAGGTCCCTTGTGCAACCTCAGTTGCCAGTATGCTTTAGGATAATCTTCAATTACACAATTGCTTACTACAGGACCCCTACCACATTCAGCAAACAGAGTGGCAAGGCTCTTAGGGGGATTCACGCTTGGATAAAAGAGACGTGTCAATAAGAACCCCACTGCATTTGTGGCAGAAGAGGGATGGCACGTGCTGAACGGTTGGGGGATTGCAGGAGCAGGAAAGCACGTTGGGGTTAAGGTAATTGTGAGCTAACTTGGAGAGCGGGATTCTATCCCCGTCTTTGCTGGAGTTCCTGTGATGCCAGGAGTCGCTTCAACCCACCCTTTCATGGGTGGACACAATGCGTGTTCCTCAGTTTCTGGGTGCCTGACTTGAGGCCTTGAGCTCTGGGCTGGAGTGTTGAACACGTGGCTGCTGCTGAAGTCAGTAGGAGCCACGCTTTGAACACTCATGAAATGCTGTGTTTTGTGGCGGGGAGAGAGGGAGAAGGAAACAGGCCCCAAGTGTCTCAAACCAGGTGGCCAAAATGAGTGAACTTCCCCCTTATGTGGTAGGATTGTTGTGAAATTAGAAATGGGGAGATCTTTGTGAAGCAGGTAGTTACCACAGCAATCAGTGCTGTAGCCAAAGGCCAGGAGGCTTTTGCACTCCTCAGAACAGGGCTTGTTCCGTTGCACAGTCAATAAGGCCTGAGGCTATGGGATGAGCACCCAGAAGAAAAACACAAATCTGGAAGAGCTGCTCATTAATGACCACTGTCCATGCTGCACACTGAGTGTGACAGGGACGCTGTGGGGAAAATAGTATGTAATTGTGTAAACTGAGCCTGTGCCATCACGCACACACATGGAGGGACACCTTAAGTTGCACTCTTCTGCGCTCTTCTGCTTGCCTTCCCCCACAAACTCTGCCCTTTGCCCTCTACCATGTCCCTGCCCCATGTTCCTACCATGTCTCTTCCTCCCTAGCCAGTCCCCCTCGTCGTTCCTCAGGCTTCTCATCCTGGTCCCAGTCTTGTGGCTAGAATCAGTCTGCCCTTCCGGACTGCATGCCCCATTCTGCTTGTACATCCCCTCTGAGCTCCACGTCTGATCTGTCATCTCTTTCCCTTGCCAGATTGCAGTCACCCCTACACCCACGTTCCTTTTCCCAGGTTTTTCCCCCAGTCCCTCCCACCTCTCTCCCATATCTCAGCTCCTTATCAAATCTGCCTCCTTGTCTCCTGCCCACCCTACCGGTTCCCAGCTCTCTTCTTGCCCAGCAAGTTCCCTCTCCTGTGCTGACCTCCAGGCTGTCTTTCCCTCCCCCATTCCTTTTTCCCTTCCACTCCCATCCCACATCAGGCTTTTGTCCCTCTGTATTTGGCCCAAAGATCTTCCTTATCTGTGCTGTCTGTGCCTAGGAAAGGGGAGAGGGGCTTCCTGCTCTATTCTAGTACTCAGACCCAGAGCAAGACTCAGCATAGCCTTGGAGCAGCCAGATACTGTAGCTGCAGGCAAAGTCTTGACAGACTCTTTGGGGATTTAGCTATGAAGTTATAAACAACCGAGAATGGGGTCCAAAAGTGAGGATTTCTGGCAGGCTTTTGCTAGGCTGTACTGCAGCCCTCCCTTCAGCAAACAGAAGACAAAGCCTGAATTGCAGTTGCTTTACATTGAGTGCATTTTTTTGCCCGAATGCATGATAGGAGATTTACAACCAGCTTTGCAAAGGCTTTTGGCACCTAAAGGAGACAGGTGCCTTGCAAAATGGAGAGCTGCCCAGAGGAAGTTGGTTATTAAAAAGTAGATCAGCCAAAAAAGGGTAATAATCCCAGCAGCTTCCTGTAACCTCTGTGTTTCACCCCTGTTTTTCTGGTAGTCTGTAGCCATTGTGGCACAGTCCACACTCAGCACTGTACTGCTTTAAACTCCAGCAGTACCCAAGTCACTTCTGCTAAAATGGTGCCTAGTTTTACTTAATCCTAGCCAACATCCATTCAGCCTGCATTGCCAATTCTAGTTAACATCAGAACTAGAATATTATTTCAGAGTGAAAAAAATCCATTGAGCCTCATGCATTTGCACCACTTAAAAATTGCAAGCCCACCTTCAGTTAAACCACTACAATTTCACATTAAGAAAAGTCCCACATAGCTGCCCATGAACACTTGGATTGTGCTGGGTAAAGATGAATGGCATTTGCCTGTGGAGCAAAGCCCCCAAAACATGCTGTCTTCATCGGGGCTTATACAGTGCTTTGCTTTTCACCACAGGCAGACGGAGCGCCCCGCCGCTGAACCTTACCGGTCTGCCAGGGACAGAGAAGCTTAACGAGAAGGAGAAAGAGGTAAGGAAATCAGGGAACATGAGTGGGAAGACAGCCAAGTCTCGGCTAGTCAAACTTGGCAGTTCCCTTGTTGGCTGCTTAGTCTCCGCTGCTACCGCACAAGTATGACATGGACATAGCAAATTAGTGCATTTAGCAGCAGACGCCCAAGGGAGTGCGCCGGGGCATCATTACATGGTATTGTGTGCAGAGCACAGCAGACTTTACTCAGCCCTTGTTTTGTATTGGAGGAAGAGGGCAATTATTCTCATTCGTGAATATTTGCTTTGTAATTGGCTGAGCATTTTGAAGGCCTTCCTGGAAGGCTCAGTGAACCCCTATGATCTAGCACTTAATTCATCCAAATGCCACAGGGCCAACCTCAACCTACCCAATTAGACCAACCCTGCTGCCTTGGGGTTAACCCAGAAAGAGCTGCACGTGTATCAGAGAGCAGTTTGACCTAACACACGTTAGCAAAGCATTCCTTAGCTTGGCCTCGCTCTAGATCTGTGCCACCAATCCTTACGTGAGGAACTGGCCTGTATACACTGCAGTCAAAATAGGCATATCAGTGCTGGATGTACACCACCTAGCGCAGAGATTAAAAGCAGCGTAGCTGCTGCAACACAGCACTCTGCACAGGCTAGTCCTGGGAGGAGTTACCTAGCTTCTCAGGCAGGTTTTACAGCCTGCATGGAGCTTCATGCCGTGCAGTTAGACTGGTGGCAGTAACTGCAATCTCACCACTTAACCAGTGTGGATATTCCTTTGGACTAATATGGCTAGCAGAAAGCATCCCTGAAAGGCTCCACTACTAGAATGCCCTCCCCTCACTAGGCCTTGCAATAGTAGGTGGCAGCCTTGACAGAAGAAGAAAAAAAAGCCGGGGGGGAGGAGGAAGATGTTCTTAATCTTGCCTCAGGTCTTCTACAGGGCATGTATCAATGCATGTGATGTGCACTAAATGGATTTCAGACTCTCCTGGCTCTTTCCATCTGGCATGGTGCTTCCCCTTCATTGAATCCTGCAGAATTGAAAAATCAGATCACAAGTTCACCACTGCACGTGGCGTTTCTGGCTTCCTTCAGCATATAAATAGCAGGGACCAAAAATATTAGCTTATGCGGGAATCCGATATCCTGGTCTGCAGAGTTCAGAGAAGCTCCATCTTGCCGAGACCTTGTCTCAACTGTTCTCTGTCATCAGGGTACAGTCACTCCACATTGCCTTATTAAATGAAAGAGCCAGCCAGCATCTCCAGTATCCATATAGCACAGCATCTAATGGGAGGCCTACTGGTGAGAGCTACTGGTACCTTTCTGTCCTAACAGCAAAACCCGAGAGCTTTTTAGAAACAATATTTTCAGTCTGCAGGAGACTGGACATAGTCATCGCTAATTAACTCAGATGCATAATCTGTATAATGTTCCCAGCCGGACTATTGTGTACAGAGCTGCTTTTATGGAAAGGTATTAAAGCCTTTGTCTGTCAGAGGTTTATAGATGCCCTTCCTGGCATGTGCCCAAGATACTAGACTCTGTGGTTGTGAGCCTGAGCCCCTTTGGCACGTGTTCTTCCCTTGGTCTGCAAAGAATACCCTGCTTCCCTTCCACGCACGCAGGACATAAGAGCACTGCTGCCTCATGCTGGACAGCTTGGTGTCATCTCCCTAACCGATTTGTCAGGAAGGGATGTTTCTGAAAGCAGCAGGAGTGTTGGCAAGCTCCTCCTCTAACAACCTGTAGGTTGGGATCCCCTGTCATTGCTGTTTCCCCTTCAGGAGACAGGGTGGGGAGGACATGTATTTTGGGTTTTTTTCCTCCCCCAACAGGTATTGCAAAGCAAGCAAGTGTGACAGATGTTAATGTTTATTAACTTTACCTTGTCTTCCAGCTCTGTCAGATGGTGAGATTGGTCCCCGGAGCCTATTTAGAATATAAAGCTGCTTTAGTGAACGAGTGTAACAAGCAAGGAGGCTTGAGACTGGCACAGGCAAGAGCGCTCATCAAAATCGATGTGAACAAAACCAGGAAAATCTATGATTTCCTGATCAGAGAAGGGTACATCACAAAAGCCTAGAGACAAACCAGGGGGGCTTTGATGCATGTCAGCATAAGGAAAGTTTGCAGTAGTTTTGGCAGCATGGAAAGATCTTAACATTGTTGAGCCAAGGACACTTTAGTGGAAAATCTTTTAAGGCTCTCTTGGGTTAAAAAAACAAAAACAAACTGCAGAGGGAGCTTTGTTAAAGTTGTATGAACACTGGTGTTTCTCTGTCTAGTCCTCTTGATTGTCGTCAAATGTTCTTGTCAGTATTAAGCTGCCGTGTACTTTTGCAAAGCGCTGTGCGCTATATAAGCTAGTATTAAATAGGTCTGGGCATTCTTTCCTAGCACTTTTTGGAGCTCAAGAGAGACAGCAATGGAGGGTGAGGACGCAAAGCAGCTCACATGCATACTGTGTGCGCAGGGTGAGACTTAGAAGCTCATCCCCTTGCACTCCTTCGTAGAACAGCATTGCCTATCTAAGGAGACAATACACACTGGAGGGGAGGAAAGCAGCATCCACCGTGCTCTTGTTTTTAAAATGTAATGCTGTACAGTGAGGGAGAAAAGTCACTGCGGGAAGTACTGTCATCTGAACACTACCTTTATGTGAGCTTAGTGCACATCACTGCAAGAGGACCTCCAGGTTCATCGAAATGTTGGTCAGACTTGCACACAGCTCCTGTTTTCGTTGATCTGTCTCAGATGGGAAGAGCTGATGCTGCCGCCAGAAGCGGGTCTCAGAACATACATAAACCATTTGCTGCACTCGATCAATACCGAGACTCGCTGAGGCCTCCAATTAGGACGAGCTACATGCCACTATGGTAACGGCTGCTCTGACCCGCTGAACTTGGGGCCAGGCTCCCTTGTATTACTGCATTTAGTAGGAATGTAGTCAGTTAGCCAACAGAAAATGTAACAGGCTATTGCAAAAAAAAAAGAGAGATCCATTATTAGACTTCAGTCTAGAGTGCTGTGTTAAGTAGTACGAGAAAACCGGCGGGCTGTCCTTTGTGGCTATGCAGAATATGGTTTACTAGACAGTAAGTTAGGATTGTTATCAATTATTGGATAGGTTCTGTCTGTTAGTGCGATGATAGTGTCTGGTTGGATCATGATTGCGTGGATTACCTAACAGCTAGAGCAACTGGAATATCATTTATAGTCTCAAAATTGGGGTTTTCAACAAAAGAGATCCCAAATAAGCTATCAGTCTACTGAAAGGGTTTTTTTCTCTTTACGAGTAATTACTCTGTGCATATGAAATACCATTGAATTTGAGATATTTTGGTATGTAATAAAATTGATTTGAATCACCATTCCTTAGCTAATGTTCTTGGGTAATTCTGGCCAGATTTTTGAAGGTGTTAAGGTGCTGAGCTCCCTGTGTCTTTGCATCTCACTTTGTCAAAATGATAGTAGCTAAGATAAAATACTTGTTCCTGTGTCTGGCAACAGCTTTTATGGAAGTTGCTACATGATCTTGCCAGTAAATACCGCTAAGGTAAAGCGGAAGTTCTAGATGGCCAGGTGGTCACAGTAACCCATAAACAGAGGGAAGGTCAATACACCATGTTTTTATTGGACTAGATATTGCAAAGGCAACAGACTCATTTGTGCTCCTTTTCAGTACCTCGCAGTGTAAGATGAGCTTTAGGAGCTTCTTTCTTACATGAGAAATACAGAACTGGTCTGCTCTATTTTTCCTGGAAAACTAGCAGATTTTTTATTTTTTGCTGCAGTTGGCTGTTCCTCGAATGGGAGGCATCGGGAGCTAGTAATAGCTCCATGCTGACCTGCTCCAGGCCAGGCTAGGCCATAAGTTGGGGCTGCCCGAGGTCTGCCCTAGCTTCTGCCAGCTGGTTCAGCTCTTAATCATCTGCCAGCTGACCACAGCTGAAGCACAGTGTGTTGCAGCAACTCTTCTCCGACCCCCCAACCCCTGTGCCATGAACTGCATGAAGGAAGCAGCTACACTGGCTATACCCACTGGCCCACATGACCTCCCCTTTGCTTCAGCACAGCACGAAAGAAGTTATGCAGGCTGAGGATTTGGCCCAAATGCAGAACCAGCCTTGTTATGACACCACAAATGCACCGGAGAGCAAGAGGCCTTTTGCCACGCCAGAGCTCTTGCTCCTTTTGTTAGCAACTATTTGACCTGACTGCCTGGAAAACACCGGGGGAGAAAAGAGCTGTGTGCAAGAGTCAATAGGTCTGCCCCTTCTGACGGGTGCTGGAGCAAACGCTCCACTTCAGGTTTCCCACAGAGACCAGCAAAACCAGGAAAGAGGAAAGGCAACAGATCCAGGGTAACGAGAAGCACAAGGGGAGGGGAATGCCTGACTCACACACCATTGAAGTAAAGGCCAACCTTTTCTGCCCTCACTCATCTTTGCAGGCAGTAGGGGTGGGGGCAGGAAGAGTGGAGAAGGTGTTTGTGTTAGTGTCAGGCTTAATAACTAACCAACGTTTGCCATTGTCATTTTAATCTATGCTGCAGCCAATTGGGGTTGTAAGACAAAAAGACAACCCAAACAAAAGGATACCCTCTACCATTCAGCTCACTGCTGCAATACAGTGGGAAAACGGACATAAGCTGCATATTGTTGCAGACCATTCCCTTTTGGTTGTGGTCTTGTTCTGTCCTATGCTGTGTTGCCCCCCCCATCCTATATTTTCAGAGCCAGCCTTGAACTTGAAGAAGTCACGTGGTTGTACGTGGAGCTTCAGCACCTCGCCATTGCTTTCCCAGTACTTAAACACACCAAACAGAATGGAAGAGCAAGGCTTCCTGGCATAACTCCCACCAATCCTACAGCCATCCGTGGGCATGTACTGCCCAGTTAAACACTGCTGAATAGGGAGGCATGAACTTCTTCCCAGCTGCCAGAAAAAAAAACACCCCAAGGACATTTAAGCGTGTTGCTCCCTGGAGAAGTTTCACCTCACATCCTAACTGGTTTTAAAACCTGCTGGAAGCAGATAGCTGCCCGCAGTCAGGCGGCTGAAGAGGTTTTAAAACCAGCCCCCGACCAGTTTGCAAACAAGCTTAGCAGCACTGGTTTGAAAACAGTTTAGGCTTTCTGGGTGTGTGCAGAGCAAGTTCTTCCATTAAAGAGATTTTTAAAGAATAACTCCCCCTCAAAGGCTTTGCTATGGTAGGGTTCAGCCATCCACTCATAAGCTCCCCAAATGCCATCTGATGCCACATCCTGCCCCACCCCAAGCTGTGCAGGCTTCTGGTGCGCCTGCTTGCAGGCTGAGAGGGGTGCTGGAACCGGCCCTCTCCAAATCCCTTCTCAAAACCAAAACCACCCACCCAGTTCATGAACCGCAGTCTGCCAGGAACTTGGTCTCACGTTGCTTCAGTATGTGGCTCATTTGTGGCCACTGGTCTTTATTGGTCCTGGAAACTGCCATGCACAGCCCTGGCACTACACAAGTAATTAACAGTAATGAAAAGTTAGGGTTGCCATGGATATGGTGTTCTATTTACAAGGCTCGTCTTTTCCAATCACTTGGAACCGCGCGGCGACAAAAGGAAATCAGAACCCCATTCATCATCTCACTTTGCCATTTTATTTTTAATCATGATGCGATATTAAAGAGGCAGCCTGATCCACAGGTTCACACCAGCTGTGGGCTAAAAGGAACTGGGGTCTATTTCTGTCTTCTTTGCTGATGGGCAGCGGGGGAAAGAGGGGACGGAGAAGGCATCAAGTTAAGCAAGTCACTCAGGCCAGGATTTTCCAAAGGGATTTTAGAGGCCTGCCTTCCTGGATTCCCAATGTGACACCCTAGAGGGGCTGAGCTGAGATGCATTAGAGACCAACTCTCTGGGGGAGGGAAAAAAATATTTATATTTTGTGGGAGGCCAGTGCAAGAAGCCTAAATAGCTAGGCTCTAATTATCTATTAGAGAGAGAGAGCGAGCTTTTTAGGCTTCCTGGACTGGCCTTCCATAAAAGTGGCAATGCCCCCAGAAAACATCAGTCACCTTTGGCAGTCATGTGCCTCATTTTCCCCCCCAGCCTGCAAGATCAACGTAATAAAAGCCTACCTCACAGGGGAGGTGTGTGTGAGGCTGAATCGTTTAAGCATGTAAAGTGCTGTGCAGCTCTCGGACAGCATGCATTAGAGGCAAGCTCTGCGCTACTGGCACGCCGTGAGCTCACAGCTCAGGATTTCAAGTGGCTTAATTACAGAGCCAGGTGAATGCGAGAGCCTAGTTATGGAACGAGACTCGGGGAAGATGGGATGCAGGCCAGGCTCGGTTAGCATGTCTTGCCAGGACCCCGTACTAGTCACTATGCCTGAACGCAGGTAAACAATCTTGGCACTGATTGCTTCCACCACTTGTTACACGGTACGACTTTGGGGGGTGGGACTCTACATTGGGTGTGTTGCTACTCTGCAATTAAAACAAGGTGTTCGTCCTTGTTTTTAATAACATATGTAGCTCAGCACATGTTTCAATTATGATTCAGCAAAGCACTGAAGCTTCCTGGAATGAAAACAACTTGACTTTTCACTACATGTTCGTACAGCCCTTAGCACACTCGGCTGTCTTTGAAGACGGACTAGGGCTCTTGCATGCGGCTGCAAGACTAATAATGCAGTCATGAGTCTTAGTTTTAATTGCCACCTGACTGGAATTTGAGCAGCCTTTAGTGACATCCAAGCCACCTCAGTTTGGTGACAAGAATCACCTCCGCAAGAGCTACGGCTTTTCAAATAAAGATCATGCCGCTTGCAGTTTGCTCATTTAAAATAAAAAGCAAAGCAAGAAAATCCAACTGAGGTGAACATGCCCCCACGGCATTTTTCTTTGACGTGCCAACAAACTGGTTTGGCAGCCCTCTCTGGGAATGAAAGAGGCCGATGTCTCGGTTCAGAGAAAAGCAATTCTCAGTTGTATGGGGATGGCATATGACAAGCAAGCATGTTGCAACCTGGCTTCAAGATCTACAACTCGCACATCTCGGGGTCTGAGAAGCGCAAGAGAGCAAACAGTTGGTAATAGCCAGCGTGTAGCTTATTTAATAGAAACTATTCTCCCCATGGCTGTCACCCAAATGTTTTCAAGCTCTTCCTAAAAAGAGTTGTCCTTGCTCTTTGCATTAGTGTATTCACTACCAAAGCATCCTATGTGCACATAGTCACGCTAGCAGAGTTGGGAAGTGATGATCATACATTTCAGCTGAATAAGGAGCCCATGACGCGTGCCCATCTCTGCAGACACATGCGTGAATGTTTTAAATGCAGAAGAGCCGTGGAAACTTGGTCTGATAGTCAGGGTCCCAGCCTAGGGCTTGGCAGAGCTGAGTGGAGTTCCCTGCACGCCACAGACTTCCTGATCTGCCCTGGGTCAGGCACTTCACGTCTTTTGTGCCCTAATTTCCCCCACCCATGCAGAGGGAAGAGCAGCACTTCTCCATTTTACAGGCATGTTTTGGAGGATAAACGCGCCAAAGGTGCTCAGAGAGCCAAGAAACGGGCAATGTAAATATTACGGATAAGCAGGAGCTACTGAAGGAAGAGGAACAAGCAGAATCGTCAAAACCAACCTCATAAGATGAGGGTAGCACAAGAGGAAAGGATGCAAGAAGCTAATAATAGTTATACATACATACATACATACATACATACACACACCATCAGTTAGCGTCAAGGGCTTTGAAACAAGACTTTGTACGTTGTAGGCCACGCTGGAGCAGTCGTTAGTCCAAGCATTGATTACTTTGAGTATGCTGTGGGCACACTGCAGCCAGACGCTCTGTGCTGCTGGTGTGTGTCCATCCGTCTGTCCATCCCGAGGGGCTCAGTGTTGTGAAAAGAATGACCACATGCTTACTTCGCCCACCACACTAGTTCTGCAACCCAGCTCCTATCGACTATGTGCAACTCAGTATAAAAAGGTCACATCAGGGAGGACAACACTTTTTTGTGGGATAGAGAGAGCCTGAGTGCTGTATTAACCCCAGGAGCTACACGTTCAGGAGACAGGCAGGTAAGATAGCTAGAAACCAGGTGGTGCCAGCCACAAAAGCAAGGCTGAGGACAAAGCTCAAGGAGGTGTTTCAGCAGAGCTGAAGCCTATGCAGTTTATTGCTGTTTGTTAACGGGTCTACGTCCAAAATTGAGTTCTTGGACTGTACGCCCCTGGGGACAGGGAAAGCCTCTCTCTTCTGCATTTGGCAAGCACAGCTGTCCTGCTCCAGCTGAGGCCACTGTAATAGTACTACCCCTGCTAGGTAAAGCTGCTCAGTGGGAAGTGCTTGGCATTTTTCAGGATCTGGCCTTGTAAGTTCTGAGCCAAAGCCTGCTGAAGCCACTGGGATCTTTGCCACTAATTTCAGGTCGGGCCTCTGATGACTGGTGGGGTGGTTATGTTGGTATGTACACACACGTCGGGGACTAAGGGAGAGAAGAACCAGGTCTTTAAGTTCACCAAGGACTTTGTGCTTCAGCCCTTGCATGATTAAGGCTCAGGCCAGGCAAAGCCACAATTGGGGACAATGACTCCGTCAACACAGCCCCACATCACGTCTGTGCCTCCCAATTTCTTCCCCACACTCATGAATTGGACATGCACATGGGAGCGGTCCCTGCGTATTTACAGTCCACACCCAGGCAAGCCCAGATCCTTTCCACCAGGGCTGTGCGATACCAGAGCAGGACAGGCAGGCACTCCTCACCGCAGCTCACCTGTCCCTGACTCCCTCCCTCCCCGCATGTGCCCAGACAGCCCTTGCAGCAGCTCTGACAGCGCCACGTGTTTGCCCAGAGCCCTGTTAGCCCCTTCCTTCCACTGACCCAAACCACCAGTCTTTGAGATGAATTCAGCCCCTTCTCTCGTATTCTTCTGCCGCTAACCCTGTGGGGTCAGCCCGCAGCTCCGGTTTCTGTCCCTATTAACAGCTGTGCTCTGCATTGTCACCGTGCATTTAATGAAGCCCGCGCCAGGCTCCTTTGTTGGATTCACCCCTGGGAGATCATTTACTGCCTCCCTGGGGAGTCACTTGATGCTGGTAAGAGTTAGGGAAGGAAGAGAGGCAGAAAGGATAAAAGCGAGGGAGACGGCAACCCAAAATACAGGGCTCTGCTTGCTCCTCTGGACATGACAGAGCCTCTCGGCCTTGATCCACACGAATGGCTGTTGCAACGTGGTTTAACAGCACTGTGGGCGAGTGCAGTGGCTGCTGTTGGAAAGCTGGCCCTTACCACGGGCAATACACGGAGGCGCGTGGGAGACTGCATCTTGCCCGTTGCAAACAGAGAGCACGTGCGCGGTCTCCCCTCCCCGGCTCGCTGTGGTCAAGCGTGACTAAGTGATTGTTTAATTGCAGTCGCCTGCACCTCTCCTTCGCTTCTCCCATCCTGCAGCCAGGCGCGCTATGGCACAGAGCGATTCGCCAGCATGGCGCCGCAGGCTAGCGGAGGAGTCTGGGAAAGGCATCCCGACCCTTGGGTGCTGGCTCTGACCAGCTGCCCGTCGCGGCGTTGGCCCCTGCCGTAGAAAAACGAGGCCGAGGCAGTGCTTGGGTAGGAAAATACGTCACACGAAGGCAGGGTCTTTTGAGAGTCAGCCTCTGCCCATCATCACATGATGCACTCAACCGGCTGCATCCTGGGCCTGGGCTTTTGCATCACACGGAAAACCAGGGCTCTGCAGCCTTTCCAGCCAATAGAGAGGGGGGAAAAGTAAACTGTTGCGTAACCATGGAAACTGGTGAAGAGCAGCTGCACATGTGGCAACATGGGCCAGGTGGGGAAAGCGGGAGCCAGCTCATGGCTTAGGCTGCCTGCACGGCCCACGTGTCAGCCGCAGATCACAGAGCGGTGGAATGAAAAACACGCTGGGTAATTAAGCTAATGTCCCTAAAGGCCGGCTGGGTCATGGACCAAAACTCACCCTTCAGAAACGCACCATAACATTTTCTAGCGATTGCCAAGCCATGCAATCATGATACAACGCCCTCGGGCGCTTTGGCTCGTCGGGAGAGCTTCGTTGACTCAGAAAGATGGAAACGAATGCTGAGCTCCACCCCAGAAGCGCCCACCCCGCGATCTCTCCGACACATTTCAACCCCCTTGAATCTGATCTGGTCGCAAACGTTTCGTCCCAAAGCATTGGGTGATCTCTTGGGTCTCCCCCTTGCTTCACTGTTCAGACATTATTTCTCAAATGGGTCTTTCCGGGGGAACCAACGGGGTCACCGGGCCCTAACCAGCACATCTGGCCATGCCTCCAGGTGGCCAGTTGAAGCAAGATGCTAAATTCAGGGAGGTATTCACAGTTCAGCCTGGGACAAAACACAAAAGGCTGCTCTTGAGAAGTCAGAGCAACACAATGAAAAGACAAGCGGTTTTCAAAAACAAGGGGTGTGGGGACGTGCCTGAGTGAGCTAGCAGAGATCTCCAAGGGGGAAAGCAACACTGCTCTCATGATCCAGGCCCGTCCCTCCAACCTGTCAGTCTTTGCATTTGCTCAGTTTGGAGCTGCGCTCCTAAAAAAAAAAAAAAAAAAAAAAGGGCAGAGGAGAAAACAGGCACTTTAGCAGGGATGCCTGAACGTCACCTTGATCAGCTCTCCTGCTGTCACTTAGCTCCTGCGTTCAGGGCCATCACTTGCCGTCTCAGTGCTTGTACTCCCACATGCAGGGGGGAAAGAGGGGGGCCTTTTGACATTTCCTTTTAACTCTAGCGCTCAGTTAATTTGTCGTGCGCCTAGTTCAAAGGATTCCAAAGTTTCTCTCTTGTAAATTGGACTTCTCTAATGCGCGTTAAAAGGCTCGAGGCTCCCGGCAGGTTTAAAAGCACCAGTCACATTAATATTTATGCTGCCAGACACTTTTGTGTGGATATTTAAAAGATGACCTAAAGTTCTCCTCCTGGTGGCTATCTGCAGTGTCCAGTCATCTAGGTAGTTATAATTTAATCAGTACAAAGGGACAAGAACCAGGAGACTGAGCATCGAGTTGAGGGGATGCTAAATGACCAGTATTTGTCAGGTGTACATGACAAATAAGGCCAAGCCTCTCCTAAAAACATGCATGTCCATGTATGTTTTTAGGAAAGGCTTGGCCTTAGCTCATCCTCCATGCCTGGTAACCCATCCTGCCACGACCAGTCACCATCATTTATGCTGAAGTGGCTTCTACATGTCCCAACCAAAGCCAGAGTCCTGTTGTACGTACAGCACTTGGTGCACACACAAGGCTTGGAAGTAACCGTTAGCATAGCACTGGCACGTTCAGCACACAGATAACACGTAACCACTGAGACCATCCCAGCCCAAGGAAGGTTTATGGCATCACGTACACGTTTAAAAGGCAAGGCTCCCACCTCCTCCACTTAAGGCATTCGGCTGAGCCAATGCAACATGTGTACGAGGTAGACACCGAACATGTATTGCAGTTCACTCGCACGCACGCAGACAGTGGGCAGCTCTGCCAGACAGACATTCACCCACCACGGTAGGCCTCTGGAAACAAGGAGACAGCAGCTGACTTGGACATCAGAGGCCTGATTCCCTATTGCCTTACTCCACCTTAACGGTGGGATAACGCCACATAACGGTCACATTAAAGTGAAGCTGGAGCACTGCAGAAGTGTCTTTAACCCCCACCCCCCAAATCCTCATATTTTTGGCCTCTTAAGGATTTTTGTTTTTTTTTTAAATAATCTATTTTTGCTCTTCTCCCACCTCCGCACTGAATGTGATGCAATTCCTCACCAGAGAGGCAGGGTCTGAAGGAAGAGCACTGCCTCCTATAAGGCCGATAGAGGGTCCGGGAAAGCAGCAGCCTTTGGAGCAACGAACAGATTTGGTGCTGAAGTCTGAGAGAGATGGATCCATCTGTGCTGCTGAGTCATGAAACCTTCTGAAGACAAAAGCCACAGGGCCAAGTGTTAAGGGAAGTTTTCTATTAAAAGAGCTCGCTATTTTGTGTGTGACAACAGAGCAGAAACTGAGCAACTCTGCCCGGAGCCTGGCAGCTACGTGGCAGCATTTGAGGGGTTAATGCTGGACACACATTTCCCACCCCCGCCCCCCCGATCTCCTTAGTAAGAAGTGAAGCTAATGTTGTCCGACGTCCTAAGCTTGCCAGGCCCCAGCAGACCCGCTCACACTGATTTTCAAGGCTTCAATGAAACTAAAACCCCTCCCACATGGTTTTATTTTTAGAAGCACACTTGTTCCCAGCTTCGCTGGCCCTCAAAGACTTGCACGGCCCTTGTCACTGCGATACCAAGGCACCCTCACCCCATCTCGGCAAGATAAAGCTGTATTATTCTCCCCATTTCACAGGTCATGAACTGAGGCACTGAGGAGCGAAAGGACTTGGCGCAGAGGGTGTCTGCAGTGCCTTCACTGGGGGCCCGGGGTAGAAGAGAGACTGAGGAAGGAACAGGCAATAAGGGCTGGTGGCCCATCTCGCCTGTCAGGCAGAAGCAGCTGCTGGGCTCATCAGCATTTCGTGAGTTCTTGTTTCCAGCTTATAATATACATAAATAAAAGTGAAGGAGCCTTTTGGAGAAGTCCCTTGAATAAAAGAGAAACGCAGTCTTCTTTTTAAACCACAGGCCTGGATGAGACAGCTGGGGTCTGGCCTCAGTCTACTTGGGTGGCTTCGGCGACATTTCTGCGCCTCAGTTCCCTTTTCTGTACAATGGGGCCAGGGAGCTTTGTCAGCAGAAGAGGGGCGAGAAGGTTTAATTCGCTCATGCATTTAAAAACCACACCGGGCGTAAAAGAGGGCAGAAGAGCGCGTTTATTTGGGACGCAGGGCGACAGCTACAGCGACCCGACCAGAGCAAAGCCACCGGGGCAACGCGTGGTGCAGATCGGACCGAGAGGCTGTCTCCACACCTGCGTTTCGCGGACCAGTGCCGCCCACAGACACCGGAAAAAAATGGTGCTTCATCCCTAGTGCAAAGCTCCTTATTTCCTAGGAAGCCGTGCGGCTCCTTTAACAGGCAGACGCCGAGAGTTTGCCTCCCTCAGCTTTGGGGAAGAGCCAGCTAGCTTAGCCTGTAGAACCGTATCTTGGTAACTAACACACACACCGAGCTGCTAACACGGAGGCAAGGAAAAGTAGGAGGGGCTGGCACAACGGAGAGCGGTGAGATCAGATGCCAGCAGCTCAGGGAGTCATTCCCCAGCTCCCAGGAATATAAAAGTCCGGCTCATTCATCACCCTGCCCTGGGACACTCTGGACCACAGCTGGCCTGGCAGGGAGGAGCAGCCTAGGAAGTGAACTGCTGAGGACCCCGCTGTCGCCTCCTGCGAAGAGGGTAAGAGGAAAACAACATCACTTTGACATTTTTTTAAGACTCCATAGACAAAACTCCTAAAGAAAATGACAGCTCTGGAGGAGGGGATTGGGCTGCGCCGGGGGAGAGGGGAAGCCGTTCGCCCAAGAAAGAGGATTCAGCGGCCGGCAATGTTAAAGGAGTCGATGAACCAATCTCTAGCCCTGGTGTTGGGAAGTCAGACAGCAGCTGGATGTGTGTGTGTGTGTGTGTGTGTGTGTGTGTGTGTGTGTGTGCATGTTGGGGGAGGGCATGGGGGGAGGAAAACCGAATAGCTATTCTAGTTTATGCTGAGATCATTGGAGTTTCGTCCGTCGATAAAAGCCAATCGATTTAGGAAGACAGGACACGGCAGCTTCCTCCTTGGAGCGTGGTCAAGGGGGCCTGGTGGGAATACAGCAGAGCGCCCCAGCCTCTGGGCTCAGAGTTTTCTCGTGCCTCTCCGTCTCCAGCCTACATTTTTCCAGTGATGTCAAGGAGGCAGCTCCGTCCCCACCTCTGGAGAGGCAGGAGCTGTATGTGCAAAAAATAAACTGTGCGAGCTGCTCCCACGGGGAACTCGGCTCCCTGCTGCCGGTTGATTATCAAAGATGCAACTCGCTGGACGAGGCTGCTTAGGCGAGGGACAGAGGAGCTGGAGGGGGGAAAAATAAGGGGGGGTGGGCGCAAATCTTGTTTATTGCCATGGTAAGTCCAAGTAGCGGCAGGCACCCAACCACCTCTGCTCAAGGAGGAAGTGGGCTTAGCTTTGGTTTTAGGAAAAGATAGGATTCAATGTCTCTTGGTTATTTCCCTCCCCGCCTTTTAGCCCACCCACTGGGTACAAGGGAATTCTTAAATCCATCCAACCAACTCGGGAGCATTTAACTACTGTAATAAAAACCACAACACGTCCTGTGGCTTCCTCAGTGCCTCTAATTCCAGGAGTGTTTATAGACTAGACCTGTGCTGATCTTGTTAGTTCTTTACAGCCGGATCGATGGCAAAGTTGCTTTAACATGTGCCGTGCTACCAGATGCCTTTATTCCGCCCGAGCCGAATGCCCACTCTGTGATGGGCAGCTGGTCTTTTAAGTTGTCTTTGTAGCTCTTTGAAACTCGTATGAGGTTTGCATGGTTTGCAGCTTGTGTAATCCTCTTGGGGAGCCTGGGGTGGAGAAGGAAGGGCACTTCGTGTAGGGTTTGTCGCTGCCTTCACTGCAGTGGAAGGTGAAGAAACACTGAGGTATGCCTCAGCCTCTCTGTGCAATGGCAAAGAGGTCTCCTTGCTTCACCCACCCAAGCGCTCTCTCTAGCCAATACCTGGTCATCTCAGGCAAAGCGATGATGAGTTTCCTTCTCCATCTGCGGGTCTAGCCTTGCATCATTGAGGCCCAGGGGAGCTTTGCTGAAAACAGTTATTAACTTAGTTTCTTAGGGCCAACCAGCCTGAGCAGCTGGGTGGGATGCAAGGCAGGTGCATGAAGGACCAGCACAGGGAGAAGGAATGGTCCGAGTAGGGGCAGGGTTGTTTCACGGCGGCTGAAGCTGCTCCACGGCCCCGATGCAACAGAGGATGGGAGGCTGGCCTAGCGCTGGGTCCTCTATGAGGAATGTCAATGAGACTTCACCACACCCTCCTGAATGCTTGTAGAGAGCCTAAAAAAAAAAACAGCGGGAATCCACGGTCAGTCCCGAGACAGGGTACGTACACAACCACTGAGCAGTCAGGCAGGATCCACCCTGATGAATGCCAGGACAGAGCAACAGGCTATGCACCTCTTCAGCTGCCTCTAGAGAGGCACACCTATTCCTCCACTATTGCACGCAAGGAAGATGTAGAGATGACGACTGAATGGGAGGGCCTCAGCATCCTCCCCAGAGACTGGCTTACTGACGATGTGCCTGCTAGAAGGTTTTACTCTGTGCGTCGCCCTTGGGGGCTCCCTGTGCTTTGCTAGTGCGGTGTGTAGAGCTGCAGAGGAAAGGCTCTCTAGGGAGGGGACCATTAGCAGGAGCGAAGGTGAAGGAGCGGACTTCAAGGGTGGAAGAGAGGAATGTGCAGAAGCCGAGGCCTGCTAGCTGGTTAGTTTCAGGGATGAGCGCATGGGGCAGTCTAGGTCTCCGTTCTTCCTGGGAAAGCCAGAGAGGCAGGTTCAACCACCACATTAAAACTCTTCCAATGAGATGACACACAGGCTTTCTTTATGCCGGTATGCAAACACTCCTGTCCAAAAACACCGCCGCTGCAGTCCCTGTGCTTACTGTGGGGTTGCCACAGCGGTTTGAATGATGAAGGAGTGCCAGGCTCACAAGAAGGCTGTGATGGTGACCGTGCAAAGTACTCTGCGCTGCTACGTAGCTTCTCAGATCTGACCTGCAACCCCCTCCTTGCTAAATTAGCATTGAAGTATCCATCTTGAGAGGAGAGCTGGAGCAATGATCAGGGTATGAGGCTAAGCCTCGAGACATAGGTTCAAGACTGGCCTATCGCAGGCCCCCCCTGTGTGGTCTTGGACAAGTCATTTAATCCAGAGTTTCAAAAGTAAATAAGTTCCTAATGATGCATATTAGGTACCTTTAACCCCATTCTTCCCCCAGCTAGGCAGTTAAACACTTGTGAAAAGGGTCTAGGTGCATCTTTAGGTGCCTTTTAAAAAATATTGACTTCAGCCTTTTGGTGCATTAGTTCTTCCTGGTGCAGATGGGAGTAACAGCTCTCTCCCCATCTCACCGGGGTGGCTGTGAGGATAATTCCAGTGAAGAGGACAAGTTACTCAAGTAGTTCGGGGCTGGGTCCTGTTCCAGCGCCTGCTATAGAGGTGCAGTCTGAAGTTTCTGAGTGTGGAGTAGGCCTGTAGCTGATGCAACAGAAATAGCAACAAGAAGGGAGGGAGAGACATGCCCATAAGAGTTGATTTAGCTTACATACACAAGATAGAGATCCCCCCAGCAAGGTTTCCAGCCTCTCTCAGCCCAAGGACCAAGTACAGACTCTTGCCTACCAGGTGCCCTGCCCTAGCTGTGTTTCCCCACAGGGTACTATCGACTGCATGTGCCCTCTGCAAATCCCACGTGGCTGCCCAGTCCCGTCTTGGGATCCCAAGGGCCAAGACGGCGGCACCCTGCCTCTGGTAGAACAGATCCACTGGATTTCGTGCAACTGTTCATGTGAGCAAAGCTTTTCCACGAGCACTCATTACATGCCGACGTGTTACTCTAGGCTAGACCAGGGCAGTTGTGATCAGAGTTCAGACATGTCCTTATCATGGAAAGGCACATGCTCTATTGGTGCCTCTCCAACAGCAAAGTGATGTACAGGAGTTAGGGACACTTCACCCCTCCTCTCCAAAAAATCTTCTCCTGCTTCTTTCTTGGGCAGTTATTTTTCTTCTTTCGCAGTTATTTAAAAGACACCCCGTGGCCTTGAAATCATAGCAAGGGACTGCCCAGGTCAATGCAGACTGACCTCAGCCCTGAAGCTGTCTACACAGATACTCAGTAAGGTCTTTTCTGATGGAAGCAGGTGCAGTGGCGACTGCAAACACCCCTCAGTGTTGTGCCAGCTGGATCCATTTCCCCAGCCCCGCTGCACAACTGCTGCTCTGGGCAGGACTAATCAATGAACGGTTTGTGGATGTGATGAGCCTGGAGGAGGATTATAGCCTGCTCCAACAGATTGATCTGTAGTCCTGAAGCCCAGAATATTAACAGATGTTCTGTTATTACATGTTCGGTTGAATAAGGATCTCCCAGGAGAAAACCAGAGAGTAGCATGGAAAGGATGCTACTGAACACAGAGGTGGCAGGGAACGTGTTCCTCTACGTTTGCCACCTCGACACACCCACCCATCGTTAAACCCACTGATGCACCCTAGGGATGCAGCTGGATAGCCTAGTTCTCTTCTATAACACTGATGCTGGTTGAATATCATCACCTGCCATCAGGTGTTTGCACGAGATCACACCAGCAGCGATCTGACTCCTTTCAACTGACTGAGTTATGCTGGTGGAAGTTAGGCATGAGAGGTGAATAATGCCAGGGGGGGTTTCGTTTCCAACAGTCGGCAGGGAAAAAGACACTATACGTGCACCCATCCAGCCTTGGAGAGCGGCTGTTTCCTCTGCCATGTTCACGGCACCTCCAGACTATACCCTGGTTCTGCGCTAAGAGGAAACCTCCTCAGCCCCACCTTCAGTAAGAGGAAGTTGTACCAGGAAGACAAGTGCATCCAGAGAGTTGGGTGGAAGTTTCTGAGTCTGGAGTAGGCCTGTAGCTGATGCAACAGAAATAGCAACAAGCAGGGAGGGAGAGACATGCCCATAAGAGTTGATTTAGCTTACATACACAAGATAGAGATCCCCCCGGCAAGGTTTCCAGCCTCTCTCAGCCCAAGGACAAGTACAGACTCTTGTCTACCAGGTGCCCCGCCCTAGCTGTGCTTCCCCACAGGGTGCTATCTATCTAGGCATCTGGATAGGGCAAGTTTCACCTTGCCCTTTCCACCCCCAAATTACATAATGCCCCCCCACATGCTGGCTGCCTTATCGCAACCAAAAGAGGCCATAATACAACTGGAAGTACAACAGGAAATAAAAAGGGGAACAGATAGAGGCAGCACCCGGCCTCTGGCCATTTGGCATCAAAGCTGGCAGCACCATTTGAAACCCGAAGGTGCAAATCCCCGGCATGCACACCCTCTGCGTGCATCACGGCACTAAAAATACCCCTGCAGACAGTTGCCTAGTGAATTTTTCACACAGATCTCGCTTCTCATCCCCGACACCCAGGCTCACATTTAGAAACCGCTCTCACCCAGCCCGCTTTATCATTCCCCTCCCTGCGGAAAACAAGCAGGCGGGCTTTAGTCCCCTGCCAAGCGCTCTCAACAGGTTCAACGTGAGCAGCTCCTCTCTCCCCGGAGCGTAGTAGATGCAAAGGCTCAACAGGAGGTGGAAAGGGAGGTCAGATTACCCGGCCTCTCTCAAACAGCTCATTGTGGGGGAGGCTCGGGAGCCTAATGAGCTTTTATTTTCCCTTTTACCAACACTCCCCTCTCCTGTACACATCTCTTCCTGTTAGGAGAGGGAGGTTTTAACAGCAATTCGCCAGGCCAGGCGCTCCTATTCACAAAGGAAATTGGAATTCGTTCACCGTTAGTTCTGCCGAGCGACTGTCCATACAAATATGAGTTTACGAAGCTGTAAGCATGCAGGGAATTATCCACAGAGAAGCAGAGAATAGGCAAGGGGCAGGTGGGGCCTAGCCCCATGTTGCTCAGCAAGCAGGAGGGAGAAGTGTTTGCCGCTGTGTGTAAATTCTCTTTAATAGACAGACTACCCCAAGCAAAGCCACCGCTGTGCCGAGCGAGCAACCTCTTTCCTTTCACCAGCTGCTGCGGACAGGAAGCCTGTTTTCATAATGGTCTGCTTCTGCTTTCTCTCTGGCTGCTGTCTGCTGCGTGTAGTGCCCCCTCCCCGCTGTAGCGAGACCCCCTTGCTTTGCCTTCAGTGGTTGCGTGGCTTTGTAGAGGCAGCTCTACGTCAGCGGCCGAGGAGGAAACTCTTTTGCCCCCAGGAGTTGGGAACGGCTCCAAAGCACGGCTTGCCAATGAAATGCTTTGAGATCCTTCACTGAAGCGAGGTGGGTACTGTATGAGACCCTCTGCAGAAAGGGGGGTCATCACAGACTCGGGCAGTGCTCAGAGGCAGGACAGGGCCACAGCCCGCCCCTCCTGCATCCCTGTACTCCAGCAAGCGTTAGATCAAAGCCACCGAAGGACACCGATCTGAATCTTGAGGATTCAGGATGGGGAGAGTTAAGCAGCGATGCATCCCTGAGCCCCGTCCTGAATCCCAGCCCTGCCTGCCAGGGGTTGCTAACATGAGCTGCAAAGCCTTCCACGTTGGGTCAGCTACCTGCAGTGAGCAACAAAGTGGGAAACAATACTGCTATTCACACGGGCGCTACAGCCGCCTGCCCCTCGAGCCGAGCAGGCTGGTTTGTGCCTCCCCACACGGTAGCTCTTAGGTAGCCTGCCCTGCTCGAGTCACCTTGCTGTGCTTCTAAACAAGAGAAGGGTTTCTGGAGCGCCCAGATGCCAGCGCCAGGCCTGAGACCTGCCTTGTGTTCGGGTTCACGGTTCGTGGCCGTGGCATGCAAGCGTGCGTCACGTTACGGTGAGCAGCCGGGCCTGCAGCCAGACACTCCAAAATAATCCAGCTCTTGCTTTGAAAGGTTATTTCCAAATAAAACCCCATTTGCTCCCTTGCTGTGAGAGGCCCCAGCCCTGAACCTGGTTGCAAATGCCAGCCCTCCGAGGCGCCCCCGCCGGCTCGTGCTCCCCGGCCCCCTGCCCTTTTCTGCCACTGCAGACTGGCTGCGAGCTCCCTCGGGGCAAGAGGCTTCGCTAGCAGCTGGCAGGATCCAGCTGTCAAGTGGGAACAAGCAAACAAACAAAAAAAACCAGCAGTCCTGCCTGCTCCTGCTCTCCAAGGGGAGGGGGCGCGAGGCAGCGTGGCAGGGAATACAACGTGCCTGCGGGAAGGCTCGGCTGAGCTGGCAAGGATTTGCTATGGCAACTGAAAGGCCTTGAAAAGTCAAACATGCAAAATGCTGTGGGCAACAGGAGAAGCAGTGTCAGCCCAGATCCCAACCCCGGTGCTCCCAGTATATTCCCTTCCTTCCCCTGCCCCTGGAAACCCTCGCTTCCTTGGGATCCACCTGCAAAATGGAAGTGCCAGACTCAGGGCCACAGACCTGTACCAGGAAATCCAGGATCTTAAATAGGCAGCCTTGTCCGGCAATACCTCATGCTGAGGTTTCCCTTCCCTGTTGGGTCATGTCTAGCCCTGTGCCACCAGCTCCCATCAGAGCTGTCCGTGGAGTGCCTGGCACTGTAAAAAGAGCAAAACAATGGGGGCACTTAATGCACCTGCCGTGGACTCGCCCACGGCTTGGCTGTGCAAGGGACAGTCAGCAACAGGTTAGGAGAGGATCAGATCTCTATGAAAGCATCCAGTCATCCAGTGTTGGTAGTTACAACATTGCTTTTACCTATACTATCAATGTCTTTTAGCCATCAGCCACATGCAGCTCAGATCTAAAGTGCTTCTCCCCTTTGTAAGCTGCGATGGCTTGACTGTCGTAGTGGCTCCAACCCCTAGTCATGGCCATGAGAAACCCTTCTGCAATGTACCTTGATAATGAACTGGGACCTGCTGCTCTTCAGAGCAAGACTCTAGACCTAGGCTAAGTCTAAGTGCAACCAGGGGTGTAATTGCAGTCCGTCACCCAGCTCTCACCTAGCACAGCTAGCTACCACAACAGTGTGGCAATGGTGGCACAGATTTCAGTATAGGTTGCCCAGGCCCCCTGGTACTTCGTGGCACTAAGTCAGCTGCTAACTTTCATTTAGCTGGATGCTATGTGGCTCCGGTCACACTGCTAGTGGCAACACAGACAGTAGTGAGCAATAGGGCTTTCAATGCTATCACGGGTAAGAAGGTCAGCCTAGCTCAGTGCAGGTGCTTTACTCACCCGGCTGTGGGGTGAACCCCAATACCAGATGAACAGGGGAATAAAACATCCCACAGATCCACCCTACCCGAGTAGCTGCATGCGTCACAAAGCAGCAAGTCTCGTACTTCACACTGCAGCTCAGGCAGATATCCCCGATATAAGCACACCCAATGCTGCTTTAATACTTCCACATACCTGTCTAATTCTCATTTCCCTGTGGCATAAATTAGATCTCCTTTGAGTTACGCAAATCTGTGTTTAACATGTTTGCGGAGTGCTACGTAACTTCCTTCTCAATAGGCCTGTTAGGACTTCCAGGCAGGTTTCACATGCCCAGTAACAAGTTGCCAGGAAGGCAGTTTGAACAAGCAGCTCTGCTCTAGAAAAGGATGGTTAAAAAAAAAAAAAAAGTAGTACCTATCTTACTAGCAAAATCCATCCCTTCCCCAAAGCTAGAGTTGGAGCAACTGGATCATTGTCATGAAGCTCCCATGGCCTTGCTCCACCCTGCCCTGCGCAAAGTTAGCCAGCCAACTTCTACAGTGCGAGTCAACACAGAGCACGGTCCTTTACCTTTACCCTTCTCCACCACTTACAAAATCATCCTCGTTATTAGGCCTCCCATCTTCAGTTCATTCTCTTTCTTTACTGAATTGCTTTTATCCCATCCAAAGGGTGTACTGACATGGCTCTGAATCAGCCAGCATTTTCAGGGAAGAGTCAGGCTATCATCCCCAACAGTCCAGTGAGCTCGCGAGAAGGGAATCAGCCACAAATGCCAGCCTGGTGTGGCTCCACCACACATCCGTGGCTCATACCCATCTCACTTCACCCGCAAACCAGCAGAGCAAATTCACATTGGGTCTCAAGTCCTTCAACCCACTGCTCATGGGCAGAGCTGAGGGATACATTAGGTTAAGCCACTGTATACCACAGACCAAGAAAAGAGTGAGAAACCTCTGCCCTGACATAGCCTTCCCCACCAAGTTTTGGTTGCTTTTTGGACAGTCTCTCAGATCAGCCGGATGGTGACCGGTGTAGGCCGTTAGCATAGGCTGTCTTTGCTAACAGTTTGATCCACTCAAGCATCATCAGGCCCCAACACATTTTCACTAGCTTCCTCCAAGAGAAGCACATTTGTCATGTTTAAAATGAATAATTTAGCCTCTCCTGGGAGAAGGGAGAGATCCTGCCTCAGAGCTGGCATTTCATGCACCCGGCCTGCAAATCTGCTTCAAATCCCACATGATGCTCTAAGAAGAGAGCAGGAGCTTAGCTTCCTCTCTTTCAAAGAGCAATCCTCTAGATTTAGTCATTCTCCTTCCCCCATGCTACCCTGCTGGGTTTGCTATAGTAACTCTGACTCAGAGGAGATGCCATTTGGGTTTACGTCAGATGTAGCTAGTTCCTGTGTGGCTCCGCTCATCCACAGATCTCCAAGCATATTGCAGAGGTCAATCTCACTATCAGGGAAGCAAAAAAAAAAAAAATCAGAGCACAGAGAAGAGAAGGGATCTGCCTCCAATTATTCACCAGGCCGGCAGAAGAGACAGGAAAAACCCTCACAAGTGTCCCGAGTTCCAGATCAGTACCATATCTGTCCTCCACCCCACTTGAATTCAAGTTCAGCCATGTGCTTTGGCCACATCCATGAGGCACTGGCCATGTTACTTATCTTGCTAACACGTAGGAAGCAGATTGCACTTCCAGCAGCCTCAATTAATTCTGCACAGGCACTTTGGGGCAGATTGAGTGCACAGCATTTGCAAGGGAGACCCTAGTTTTTAAGGAAGTCGCCTGAACAACAGACACTAGGGCAACCAGCCACAGCCATGAGATTTTTAAAACTAATCTATGTTGGGTACTTTCAGCTTGAGGCTTTCAGATGCACTCAGATTACTTTTCAAGCATTTCTCTGCAGCTGAGGGCTAGAAACATTCCCTTTTTTTAATGACAGCTGAGAGTCTTACACAAATCTCAGGAGTCCAGAAGCTGGGGCTAAAAGAAAAAACAAACAAACAAAAACTACCACAAGACTTGCAAGAGATTCACAAGACTCAGCAACACAAACTTGCTCGAGAGTTTAGGGCCCCGTGCAAGCAGGGATCTGAAAATCTGGTCACTGCCTAAGTGGAGGCTGCTACCATTAGAAAACCTGCCGCAGCGAGTACGTGCTAACCCCTTCCGAGAGGTGAAGATCCCAGCATTGCTACCAGCGATCTCGGGTGATGAGGACACAGCAGCAGAAAATAGCTGTGATGTGGATTTTCATGGGTTAAGGCCAAAAGGGAATCTCATGACTCTCTACCCTAATCTCCTATATGAAGTCAATGGGATTTGAGCATGGCTTCTAACTCCTTTGGGATTCCTGCCCTGCAGAGCCAAGCTGGAACAACTAAAGCCAAAGAAGCGAATAAGGAGAAATGGAAAATTTCTACTCCCTATTTTTCCGAACAAGAGCACATCAGGTTTGTGATAAGAATCGGGCAATTCGGTGACGTTGCACTGCTTTGGAGGGAGGCATGGGATGCTCCCAGTCAGTCTGAGGACCCAACCCCACCCTGCTCAGATCCCTGAAACCAAGGTAACACATCCACTTTTGTTCCTCTCGGCCTGAAGACAACATCCTGGAAGTGGTGAAGGGAAACAGGACCCACCTGCCCTTGGCATTAATGGGGTTTCCGGGACTCGGGCAGGATGGAATCGGCTCCCACAGCAATGCCTAACAGCTGGACTAGCATCTTGCCCCATCTAGGTTCCCACAGAGATCCTAACCTTGAAAGACTCGTACTAATGGCCAACAGAAGTGGGCTAAACACACATTTCTTTCCTGCTGCTTTTATTCTCTTGTTCTCCCCTTATGACAATAGCCTGCTTGTCCCCATGACAGACCCACCATTGATTTTTGCAAGTGTCACAGACACCCCAAAACAATAATAAACGTGTCCCTTGCCAGGCACGTGAACAATGTCACGCATTAACCAGCAGCAGAACAAAACCCACAAACAATGGACTGGAAGCTTGTACTGACTAGGATGCCACCTCAGGACCAGTATCACGGTGGTGCTTTGTGCATACAGATAGCTTTTAGCACTGATGCCCAATGTGCATGGCTTGCAGAGAAGCATGAGTTTGCCCAGTGTAAAAGTATAAATTATTTGTTGTCTGCAAAGACATGAAAAGCAGCAGCGTTTCTGAGGCAGCCACTAAGGCATTACATCAGACTGCTTTTGAGTCCCAGCTGGGAGCATCTTGAGGCTGGCACATCACGCTGTAGGTCTTGTTGATCATCTGGTTATTCCTGACGAGACGTGTCATTTGGGGTGAGCGGTGCGGGGGCGAAGTGGGCTCGGGGGATTGGTAATGGGAGCCGGGATGCAATGCACTGGCTGGTGTAACGTGATAGCCCTGCCTGGGGTGCTGGCTCAAGGATGTACTCCAGAGCCTCTGGGTATAAAAGCACAAGTCTGCTGCCTGAGCGAAAACAGCCACCTAGCACTGAGGCTGTGTGGCCTGGATCCTCCATAGCAAATCAGAGGGCCGCACTGAAAAAGCACCAGCTACTAGTGCTAGTCCAGCCCAGGCCCACAGCGGTGAAGCTGGGGGGTCACTACCTTTTCCCACTAGTTGGATTGAGGACACAACAGGTCACAGGAACCTGTTTCCCCTTCAGACATATAGGCAATTGTGCTGGCTTGTAGCTGGGGCTCACTGGCAGAATCCAGCACCTGCCCCTAGTTGCACAGATCTCAGTGTACCTGCAGGGCAGCGTGCTTCAAAAGGCCAACAGCAAATCTGCAAGAAAGCAGGTGAATTAAACTATTTTTAGGTCTCCCCAACCTGCTGGACCCTCCTTTGTGGAAGCTCAAACCTCATTCATGCCTCTGAAAAGATTCAAGACTTCTGACTTCACATTAAAAGTACCCTAATTTCCCTTCTTGCCTGGGCTCTGCTGGTTTGGACTTTTCTATTCAAATGCACGTAAGATGGGACTGCTAATAAAAATGATTCCTGAGCCAGGCAGGAACAGCACGTGGTAAGATGTAAAATCAAGCAGCCTAGCACAGAGCAACCAAGGGGATGCCTCCGTCACAGCATACATGTGTGCTGCCAATGCCAACAGCCAGCAATAAGTGTCCTCAGGGGCATTAACTGAGCTCTCTCAGCCTTCCCCAGTGGGAGGCATGCCTTGATTTTAAGAGATTCCCAACTGGGGTTTTTGGCTTCCAACCACCTCATCTAAGTCACGGTTCATCAAAGTCCCCAGTACACCGCACCTCTACGTTGCAGCATTGGGCCTTACTGCTCTGCTTAGGAAAGTACTTTTCTTCAGCAACTGGCAAGGGAGGCCTTTCATAATAACAAGCATGCACATCCGTGGCCTGCTGGGCCTCTCACTAAGCTCACATCATGGTCACAGACAGCAGGGCAATCCCCATGCTCTCTCGCATTAGCTAAAGGAGACTCTCCACCCAGCAGTAGCAAGCGTGTGGAGCCCAGCTAAGCCATGGCAGCTCTGCCCAACGCAAGGTAAAAATATACAGGCAGTCCTCGGACTTACGACACAGTTGGTTCCTGAAAAGCACATCTTAAGTCGAAACGTAACTCGGAATGATTTTCCCATAGGAAACAATGTTATAAATGGGGGATTGGTTCCTGAACCAAGGCCCAATACCCCATTTTCACCAACAATAACCCAGAATTTTGTACTCAATCAATTATAGGTGAGTAAGATAGCTACGTTAATGTATTATATTGTAACTAGCAATCCTATTGATTTGGAAGGACTTCTTTGAGGTGACTGCTGGACCTTTTTAAAGGCCGTTAGTTGGACTTTTTGAAGGGCTCTTGACTGGAGTCTTCTCAGCAATCCTAGCTGCAGGTTTTTCTGGAGTCTCGTCTGCTTTCTTAAAGAGAGTGTCCAGCGAAGAGATAGGCAACGCAGCAAACTTGCTGGCTGGCGTAGTGTCGCATCCAATCAAGAGTCGTGAAGTCAAAACCGGTGTCAGAAAGTTGAAACAGGGTGTCAATTTATAAACATTGTAAGTGCGAAATGTTGCAACTCAAAACGTCGTACGTCGAGGACTGCCTGTACGTGCTTCACAGAGGCAGCCTTAGCTTCAAGTGCCCATTGGGATTTCAACTGCTTGCATCAGCTGGCTGGAGCTAGTTATATAGCACTGGGGATGTGCAGGGGGCCTTATGGGAAAAGAAGAAGAGACAGCTTTTGTCCTGAGGTGTTCACAGTCTCTATTATACCAATTTGCAACAGCCAGCTGCTTTTTAAGCAGGAAAGAAATCCAGGCTACAGTACCTTTCAAAGCCTGGACCATTTCTACTGGGGATGCAGTCCACCATGGGGCATTGCATGCCCGTTACACTTGACTGGACACCTGATGCCTACGTATCTTGGTTTATCTAGTTCCTCACATGCTGGCTATGAAGACTAGCCCATAGCCTCGCTGTTCACTGGCCCTCTATTTCTCCTTCCTCACAACAGGCAGTTTCTTTCCACCTTGCCACACTAACCTAATAGGAGCACCCATCAGCATCCTGCTTATGTTGTGCCATGGTTAGCAAATGGAGAAGCAAAGTAAAGTAGCAAGGGGATGAAAAGGACAGCTGGGTCACTCTCAGAAGGTGTCACTCTGCCTTGCCAAAACACTAGCTGTTCCCTGGGCATTAACCCATGCCTTTGCAGCGTTTCTGAAAGGATAGCTGGACATTGGCTTTTGCGTTTATCCAATGTTCCTTCAGGGAGCCAAATCATTTTCAGGTAAGCATGTCTTTGCAGGAAGGGATCCCATTCACGTGGCTTCCGTATTGGCCAATACTGCCCCCCAAAACAAAGACATTCATGTCACTCCCATAGCCAGTTCAGTACAGAGAAGCTGAATGCCGAATTCAGCTTTGAGGCAGCTGACAGCAGCAGTTTTAGCTTCTGGAGCTGGAAAATGTTTGAATGCAACAGGATTGTGAAGTGATAATTTCCTCCAGAGGGAGGCTGAAGAGCCGTCTTATTAGAGAAGAATCACACCTGCTAGCAGCTGCCTGGTCTGTTCTCACATAGGGTCTCTTACTGGCGATTACTCTTGACCATGTACAAAGGAAAAAGCATAATTTTATAGTTAAGGGACTGGACTGAGATTGAGGAGGATTCACTGTGCAGCTTCAGGTTTCTACAAACTCTAGACCCCTTTGGCAGGGAACACTTTGAGCAGCCTCATCAGCTGATCAAAGTCTCCCAACAGGCAACTCCACCACTTAGCAACAAGCCCAGGTGGGAAGGCTGAGAGATGACAACTGTCCTTCCAGAGATGCTTCCATGTGAATGTGGGATCACGAGGTTTTAATATCCATCCGTCGTTAACACAGCACTCTCCCTTGAGATCCAGTCCGGTACTGGGCCAAGAGACCGGAAAAGACAAGCAAGCCCCATTCCAAATGGAGTTTGTAGCTCGTTACATAGTCTTAACCCGCCTTTCATCAATACTGCATTGACACCAAAAATCTCAAGCACATTATTTTTCTTAAAAGCTTCAGCTCCAGCATTCACATAATTAAGCAAACATCTCCTCTTCCATTCAAAACAAACATTTCTAGCCTTTCTGATTATACAGGAAACTCAGCACAGATGACACAGGCTCACCTTAAGGCTGAAAAAGCAGAAGGCAAAGGAAATGAAATATTGTTGGTGAAACAAAAACAAACAAACAAACAAAAAAATCAGATTTTCTTAAAAATCAGTATTATAATTTTTGGGGGCCTAACGGTGGATATTTGAACGCTTGGGATTGGCAACAACATAGCACGTTCAGATGCAAATTCATCAGGGCAGGGACCGTCATGCTGTGTATGATCAGCAACTGCAATACTAAAGCTTTATTCTCTCTTATAATTCAGGTTTGGATGCACTATATAGACACCTGCAGCTACAGCAGTACATCTCCTCGATCTCCAAACTAAACAGTCCACAGAGAAAACGGGTTTCCAGTGAACGTAAGTGCCCAATACCTTTTCTTTGTCATTCTCAGTGTGGAGTTGGGTCTGTGGAATTGAGTGATTTTATCCCTTTGAGAAAAGATAACTTGCCTATGGCTGGCTGGGACACCAGAAAAATGTCTAGAAAATAAAATTAGAGCTGCATCTGTAAGGAACTCAGCTATAACGGGTGAACTCAAGACCATCATCTGTCACTATAATGCAAGCTCCACCCTGATAGAAGCAAGCCACTGGAGTTGCTGGCGGCATACACGACTTGCAATGCAGTGTAGCACATGGGATGTCCTTGCAAAGGGTTTCTTTAATTCACAGGGTTTAAAAGGTCAGAAGGGACCATTAGAAAACTTTGTCAGCTCTCCCAGGCCATTAACTTATACCTCATTCTCTCTTGCGTTGAGCCCAATAACTTGGTTTGGCTAAAACAACTGTAATTTGGATAAGGAATGCCCAACCCCAGGCTGAAGGAAACACTTGCTGATTGACCTGCACTTACTTAAAAGCACTGGAGTTGTTCCCCATTTGCTTCTCCACTAGATTTAGGGGAGACCAAAGTGGCTGTGCTGAGAAGGTTCTTCCCCCGTTTTTATCTTCAAAATAGCAGGAAGTGTTGGAGGTCTCTGAGGATGTGCCCTGCAAGCTCACATCCCTTAACTGAAGGGTCAGGAGTGTCAGATGCCTAGCAAAAGCTTCTTTCCTCCAAGATATTAATTAGCCATAGAAACTAAATCAGCAATAGAAGTCCATGTCAGAAACCCTTGCCTTTATGCTTGCTCAGCTGTCACTCGCTTGGTTCTTATGGTACAATTGTTGCTTGTTCTCCAATCTTCCAGCAAGAAAAGGGCCTGGATTTCTAACGTGGAAAAAAACACACCCCAGTCACCACTCTCAGGGAAAGATAAAGAGAAACATTTGAATGTATATTTGCTTTGCAGGTGCCACGGTTCCCCTACTGACAAGAGGGAGAATGTATTTGAAAGAGGAAGGCACTGCAAACCCCCAATATATATATATATAAATTTCAAATAGTTAAACATTTCCCTGGGATTCCCTTGAGCCCCAAGCAGTTTGAAGCTAGTGCCTCTGCACAAGAAAGCCAAGATAGCTAATCTATTTTCATTTGCTAAAGTAGGCAAAGTGCAAAAAAGCAACACGCCGAACAGCATAAACACTCGAAAGATAATTTGGAGTCAATTAAGTGCAGAAGAGATTGTTCATTATTATTTGCATGGGGTAGAGCCTAGCGGCCCCATTATAGTAAAGCGCTGCACACACACACACACACACACACACACACACAGGCCCAGCCCTGAAAAGCTGCATACCATTAGTAGGTGTTCCAGGCATGTTAGGATTGTGCCTCCTTCTCTTGTTACACAGGCCAGAGCTCCCGTTTGTTTGTGCTGCCCTGCTCACGCAGTGTTGCTTGTATTTTACAGGGTGAGTAACTAAGCCAAGGAAGCTCCTCCAGTTCTAATCCACCAGGCAAGACCATTGTTTCCTTGGCAAGAGATCCCACGGGATCCCTACCCATAATGGAAGCGTGAGCGCGAGGCTCCTCCATGACCTCCAGAAGCCACAACTCCTTGCCGCGAACTCTGATGGCTCCTCGCATGCTTTCTGAAGGGGCGCTGGGAGGCATCTCCCAAATCACCTCTTCTCTGTACCTGAGCAGGGGCAGCGTCGCCTCCAACCGACACCTGCTTTTGGCTCGGGGCATCACCTGCATCATCAATGCCACCATTGAGATCCCCAACTTTAATTGGCCCCAGTTCGAATATGTCAAAGTGCCTCTGGCCGACATGCCTCAAGCCCCCATCTCCCTGTACTTCGACAGCGTGGCCGACAAAATCCACAGTGTCGCGCGGAAGCACGGCGCCACCTTAGTCCATTGTGCTGCAGGGGTGAGCAGGTCAGCCACCCTGTGCATCGCCTACCTGATGAAGTACCACAATGTGTCCCTGTTTGACGCTTACAACTGGGTCAAATCGAGACGTCCCGTTATACGCCCCAATGTGGGCTTCTGGAGGCAGCTGATAGACTACGAGCGGAAGCTCTTTGGGAAGACCACGGTTAAAATGGTACAGACGCCATACGGCATCATCCCAGACGTTTACGAGAGGGAGAGAGGACCTCTGGTGCCTTACTGGGGTATTTAACATGACTGCATCCATGGGAAGAGCAAAAGGGACTCGTTCCGAGTCAACCAGACTAGAGACAATCCCTTCTTCCTACGGCCAACTTCAGTTCTTCACCACAGGGCAGAACCGTAATTGTCTCACCTCACTAACCTGAAAAGCCAACAATTTCCCCTGCTTGTCTTCAACACATACATAAGCAAGTAGGCCTCATTCTACCTTCCACTGATTTAGCAGAGTGAGGTCTCCTTACTAGCATTTATTCCCGTCACAAAGCACCTCTTCCACCCCTCCATCCACCCCCACCCAGTCAGTTTACTAGCATACTACAAGCAAAGAGCTAAAAGGCATTTGGCAGAGTTAATGAACAAAAGTACACTTTGTGATGCAGTAGCCTGGATATTTCTTTAATAGCTTGTTTGCTTCCTCGCGAAATCCTGTAGCTGATAAGGAGCGGCACTAGCACAAAATGAATAAGGTCCTACTCTAACTCAGCGGGTTTTTTAAGAGCCAGAGAGAGGAGTGCAGAAATTTTTGCTAGTGCTGTTATTTTCTTTAACTACTGTAGTGATTTATAATATTATATAGTGTTTAGGAAACCTTTAGCCAGCATTTACTCCTCATAAAGTTAAGTCAGTCCAAGTCTGCCACAAACATAATCCAAAACGATTAAAATAATTGCAATATGTTCCACAGCAGAGTAATAGTCCCTGAAAGCACTTGTCCACCTGGATAAATGCATACATGAGTATGTGTTTGCAGGATGGGGGAAACATAGCAGGGCTCACTTCAAAGCATAGCTCGGTACAGAAGTGATGGGTTAACCTTTTCCCACACCAACTGGCCAAATGAATGCTTAGGAAGTTTTGTGCATGCAGCTACCCTCGCAAAAGGGTGTTTCATTACCCAAGCAGGAAATTGGAAGTAGGGAAATCTGCTGGATCACTTAGCTCCAAGTACAGCTGCAATCTGCCTCAGATCTTTTCAAGTTCACTTTGTAATGGCCTCAAGGATTATGTTGCATTCTAGAATTATCCTGCTCAAGACACATTGATCTAGTAAACCTGCAGTACAAAGATGGCTCTATGGAGAAGGCTTCGGTTTCTTTTTTTTTTTTTTTTTGCTTACAATGAGAGAAGGAGCAATTCCAACCTGAAAAGCGGTAGATGATGTTCAACGATCAGAGAGCCGAGTCATGAAAGTCATCCACACACTTGCATACAGGCAGATATTGATATCACTAATGCAGAACTGGAACCCCAGGAGAACCAAAACCAAGTAACTTGTTTGACAAAGCCGTTTGTGTCCTTTCCTGCATCTCCAAAAGAGGAAGACACAGATTGCTGGATGCTGAGAGATAAACACTGGATTTAAAATGAGAGACTATACTTGTAAAAATTCTCAATAAAGATTATAAACAAGAACATGCCTTAGCTTCCTGTTCATGATTGGGTTTTTAACATCTCTGAAATTAGTGGCAATATTGCTTCAGCTTCAATAGTGCCTTTAACGCAAATCTCAGGTTCAAACTGGCTCCTATTAAAATGTTGTAAATCGGTTACTGGTAACTTGATGGCATTGCTTACCATTTAATCCAAACCTTCACATCATGCCACCATATCATTCTCATAACAGAAGGAGGGCGACAAATGGCTTCATGCAGTATTTTTGTCTTCTGTAACTGTATCGGAAATGTTGGTATGTTCATTTAAAAAAAAAAAAAAAAAAAAAGAACAAGAACTGACCAATGGTGTTAGACAATGTTGAACCAGACAGCATGAAGATAACCTAGGCAGGATTTTTTTTCTCCCTAGGTAAACCAGAATGATTGAAATCAATGGAATTATCACCAGTGTAAATCAGTCTGTTAGTGGGTTCAGCATCTGGCCTCTGCAGCCTGAACCTCAGAGATTGAGTGAGAAAACAAAATCTGATTGGAATCAGATTGCCTGGAATGGGAGACCCTTGATTGCTGCGGGGCTGGAAATCAGTTTTCAAACCAACTGTGAAGATATGAATGTCACTGAAGTGGGCAGATGCAACATGCTAAGCACTACTCATGGGAAAAGAAGAACAAAAGGGATTCTTTTCTTGGGTCTGATTAAACATGCAGAAAAGTCAAAGCTCCCTGCAATGGGCCAAAGCCAATAACAGGGTTTAGTTGCATACTTGGGCAAGGAGATGCAAAAATAAATACATTAATAAATAAATCAATCAAATGAATTAATAAAAGGGAGAAGAAACCTGAAGACTGCTCTTGAGGCACAGAAATGAGAAGCAGGTGAGTGAATGCTGTGAACCCAATGCATACATGAACCCAAAATTTTGGGCATTGGAAAAGCATTGTAAGTACTCAGTTACTGGGAATGATATCTTTATCCTGTCAAAGGCAATTAAAAGTGTCCCAAAATTACTGTTTCCCCTGAATAGCTATACCCCAATTCCCCTGCAAAACCTTCTTTAAACTTAATTGCTATTAGCTGTGGTATATTAAACAAAGCAGCAAAAAAACCGCAAGAATCTTAACAAAGAGTGGCCTTTTGATCTCATACTGCTGCCCTCTAGTACACAGTTATATCGTTCTAGGTTTCTCTAGCGATATCCATTAAGGACTGCTTTAAAAATGGGGATGCAGTTTCCTTGATGTGGAAGGAAGTTTCTTCTGCCTTTTGCAGATGGGCAAACCAAAGCACAGTCTCCCGACTCCCAGTCCTGTGCTTCCAGCATAGGAACTACCCTGACAACAGAAAAATAGCCCTTAGACTAGGGGCCAGCAATAATCAAACTAGATACCTATAAACTGCAAGCAAAATGAAAAGGGTAGAACTGTACATGTATTAATTCCAGAACTGCCACCAACTGATGAAACTAAATGATTTGGAAATACATTAGATGGATTTGAGAGGGAAAAGTCATTCTTCCAGACAGGTAACCCCACTGCTAGCAAAGAGCTATCCTTGTTTAAACAGGTTTCTAGACCTACTGCAGCCCACTTTCAAAAGTTGCTAGGTGAGGCATCTCAAACATTTGCTAATCACAAAGAACAGCTGCCAAATAGAGAACTGGCTCACAATAAAGTTGTCCTATAAGTGCCCAGGGACTTAATATTACTATCTGTATAACTCTGCTTAGAAAGCGGCCAAAGCATCATTATGCTGTATAAGCAACTGTATTCCCCTCCATCCCCATCAAGTTATTCTTCTAACCTCGGTTGTTATGCTGAAAGGCAAGGCATAAACTTATTCGCATTAAACTTCAAATTACTCCTATTTGTACTTTCAAATAAATGTCAAGGCTTATAGGAGTAGACAGTCCTAAGAGCTTTTGACAGCATAATCTTTTCTTTTTTCCATTTTGCATTTTGAGTGTAGGATGTATTATTACAAGCATACCCCTGGGTAACAATATTCTGAGATAATGTGTTAGCCTTTGAGATAATGGCCTGCTTTGGCCACTAGACAAAGAAGAACGTGCACTCCAGTAGAGCACCGAGACAGGAAGCAGAGGGGAGGGACTGTTAGTGTTAACCACTGATCGGGGAAAGCATATAAGTACATGCCTAACTCTATGCACTTGCTAAAGAACCAGAAAATCAATGGACTTTACACACATGCTAAAGGGCTTTGCTGAATTCCAACCAGAGGCAGGCTCCTATTAATACTCCTATCACAGTCAATATTTCATTGATCAAAACATTGTTTTACCTACCATTGAAACAAGTGCTACAAAAGACTTCTCAAAGTGTAATGCATGCAAAACACCGAGAAGCCGAGGGTAGATCTAAAGTCTGTTTCTGAGCCTCTGGCCTTGTAAAGTTCCCAGCAAAAGGACCCCACACAAACATGGAACAGACCCGCTCGGGACATAAAAGGTGAGATATCAAAGCAAGTCAGCAGCATATTGTAGAGACGTGCCAGCTATCCCTTGCAACAAGTCAATGTAGAGATTTTGTCAGAAATCACAGGTTCTTTATTGAGATCAACATTTCACTGAGATTCAACAAGAATATTAAGCCACTTCATGGATTAGTGATGTAAATCACATATTCGAAAGTAAAAGCAATAAAAGCTTTTCTCATCAAGTTTAAATTACCAGCAACAACTCTAACATAGCACTAATTAAAACAAGAGCTTCCACTACTGTATTAAATCACAAGGCAAATGAATATTCAGTTGACTGCAGAAAAAAACACAATAGAAAGGAACATTTTCTGATGTAGACATATTCCCTTTAAAACTATGATATTTATGTTTTAACCTGGGAACTGGAAGAACCGGAATTAAATACATGCCCAGAAAGCAAGAGTCACTTTAAGAAAAAGTGGTTTGCACAATAGCAGGTTTTATTGGGGAAAAAAATCTCTCTCTCATTCTAAATTTCGCTAATTTAACACATTACTAATTGGGAAACAATGTATCCTTTAGATTTTCTTCACACATTCCCTTTCCTTGACCTCATAGACTGTACTTCATTGTAACTGCATTTTTACTACAGGGTTACTCCAAGAAATGGAAAAGCTGATTAGCTCAAAATACATTTTATGGGAAAGCCAACTGTTGCCAAAGGTGAAACATTACTGGAATATTCAAATGTGGAAAGAACATAGTGATTCACGTGTTTTTTTCTTTATCACAACTCCAAACCTTTACAAAGAAAGATTAAACAGTTGGGGGATTTAAAAAAAAAACAAAACACCACGTGACAACAGCTAGGTTTGACTGGTTTCTAATGCTTGAAGGTACTTCATATCACTTAATATATTAAACACTCAAGGGGTGGGGAGGGAGGAGGAAAACAGTCATGTTAGGAACCCAAAAGAACATTAACAGTATACAAAGTTTAAATTAACCGCAGTAATAATCAAATCGAAAAATCAAGATATACACAGAATACAAAATTCAGTTTCCACAAGCAACTCAAAGAGAGAATAAGCACATTAAAAAAAAATAACCGTTTCACACATTTAATTTCATTAATGAAACAGAATACACCAAAAGAGCTACATTTCCAGAACGCTATAACCGAAGCGGATCGCAGTGTGCGTTAGCCTGCGCTCAATTAAAAGTGAGGGAAAGTGGTCTGACAATACAGTGTAGAAAATACTGTAACCTTGGATACAGAGTCCAAGGACACTGGGCCTTTGGCTAACAGTATAATAGCTGAGGAGAAACTGAATGCAACACTGAGTCACTTTAATGACTGGGATATGCAAGTGGAATGCCCTTATCAGCGGTATCTAAATGTAAAATATTTGCATCGTGGGAAAGTATTTAGAAAACCGCCTTTTGCTTGACATGGACACATTCATATCATCTGCTGCCCTCCCTGTCTCTACAGAAGATGAGACTAGTAGTGTCATACTTCAATAAGCTCTTCTATAATTATACTTTTAAATGTCCTTTCCCTATTTTTATGTGCCGAAGACATGCTGGCTACATCTAACGGGGGATATATCTGCCTAACAAGTGGGAACAAAAAAAAAAAAAAAAAAAGAGGAAAAAACTTGACACTAGTATAACAGCCCATAACATACAGTATTCAAAATACAGGTTTGCTGTAGAGTTTGTGTTGCAACCAGTTGAGCCCATGTCATTCCCCTCTAAATAAACTAATGTAAGAGATTTTCTCTAGTTTAAAAATATATATATATATAGAAGATCAGTGAGGGAACCCAAGTCAGTAAAAGAGCTCCTTTTGTCACAATACAAGCAAGGGCCTGGAGTAACCACGGTATTTAACCGCTTAAACTGTTCCATTGCCTACAGCAAGACTGCTCAGGTGCTTAAACACCACCCTAATTTGGTGGATCAGGGCCTAATCCTGCTAATTTACTAGGCTGGATAGTAGACAGTGGAGTTCTTTCCAACAGTAAATACAAGACAATGGTACAAAATATATGGCAGTCCTTGATCGTCATGAAAAACCCCATTATCTTAATCACAAGGAGCTATACTAAACACTACTGCATGCAGACCCTCCAACTAAAACAAAACAGGACAGATGAACAGGAATCACCTTGTTTCAGTAAACACCCTACAGCAGAAGGTAGGTGCTCAGTTATTGAACAGCTGCTATTTGATAAGCTCGAGTCTGAGACCAGGAGACACACATTATTTATTATACAAATACACCCATTTCTGAGAATAGGACAATTTATTGTAATTGATGTAAATAAGGGTCAGCCACCTTTTATTCTTACTAGCCAAGCCTTCCTTTCAGCTGGGGTAATTAATTTGTGAACATAACTAAGTCTCGTGTGTGAAGCATCATTTTTCCCCACCCCTGTAATTTGTTTCCAGCCATTCCTGCAGTTCACAGCAGAGACAAGGCTTGCTCTGAGAAGCCAGTGTTATCTTGGAAAGAAGAGAGCTTCTCTCCAGGTCTGTATGAGAAACTACAATCAGTCACTGAATGATGGAATCAGTTGTACAATGCAACAGCAGCTCTCAACTGGCCCTCTGTGAATCAAAACTAATAAAGTCTTGCTGTGGCAGCGTCCTTAAAAATAAAACACATTTCCATTGGACTGAAAATTCTCTAGCTTAGTAAAGCAACAAGGAATTCAGAGGAGCTAAGTTCAAGCACCATTTGCTGCAGTCTGAACTGGAAAGGTTTCTTCATAGCAAACCTGTTTTATATTCATATTTTGCACTGTTGTCATGAAGTTGAATCTGAAGGGTGGGGGCGGGAATTGCAAACTTCTAGATTTGAGAGTAGCTTTTTGTGACAGCTGGAGACACTAAACTCTTACTGTCCAGATGGGAACACTTGCCTTGAGTGCCACTGTCCTTGGTACTAGCGCAGTGCTGAAACGCCTGACTCCCGGGATGAAAAAGCCAGCGCCTATCTAAATGCTGAACTTGGGGGAAACAGGTCCTGTCAGTTTAGTGAGTTTGGCAAACAGCCTTTACAGACTATATTTGATTACATAAGCCAAGAGGAGTCCCATCAAGAAACACACGTTCATTTACAGCGAAAAGTAAAAGACATAGCAACAGACATTTGATAGCCGTTGGGTAGGAATTTCACCATTATGTGCAGTGATGTTGCTGTGGAGTAATATAATAAGGGAGATGAGCTAAATTCATAATGCATCTTTTTGAAAATATAGCCCCTTCCACCTGCAGTTCTAGGAAAAGTCTTAGGGGGATGTGTCTAGTATTTACAGTAGAGTAGGAAAGACCACAAGCTTTAAAATCCAACTGCCTGTAACAAAGCCTAGAGACAGGGTAAAAAAATTCAAACATACAATAATTGTATTTCCAGTTTTTCCTAAATATTATCCAGCTAAGTATATGACTAACATGTATTATGATACAGAATCCATAATTCTATAAATTAAACAATGGCTCATTGCAGTCTAACAATCTGATTCCTTCCAAGTCAGTAACTTCTATCTCCTTGAATATTACTGACACTTGTGCATTGTAATATGTAGCAGCAAATAAGTTAGAGAAAGAACATCTTGGTCCACATGTTAAAAATATTAGCAAAGGAAAGGTTAACTTGCAAATACACATTTCAAGTATGTGCCTCAGGGGTGGTTCTTCTGTGTAAATGCACACAGCCTAGTATTTCTGCTCTCTCTCTGAAGTGGCAAGAACTGTTTTACCTCACAGGTTGATTTATCATGATCAGCAAAGCGGTCTGCTATCAGTGCCAACCAACCTCAGCTTGGGAGACTGAAATGACATGTTTTGTGCCACGGTGCACACATTTCTCTGGTTATTCCTGGAAACCTCAAATCACGGCTCAAACTTGCTAGGGAAATTCACAGGGGGAATGTGTTATAGTGGCTTTGACCTACTGGAGTGCAAGAAGATTGCAAAAATGAACATTTCAAAAAATGCCACCCACTGCTCCCAAAAGCCTTCACTCTTGTCCCCTCACATCAACAATCCAAGGGTCATGTGTCACTCCAGTCTGACAGTTTGTCTTCAGCACAAGTCTTTTCAAAGCAGGTCTGGCAAAATAAGGCCTGGAGGTTTCGGCTCCACACAATTGATCCAGAAGTTTGCACAGCTCGCATGGTACTGGTGCCCACCATAAGCCAGTTTAAAGTTATCCGTTTCCGAATTAAAGGCCTAGAATACAAATGGAAAGAAAGTGTGACAGTCCCATCTACGCAGCAATGCGAGAACTAAGATGACCGGATCCCTGTGCATGTGTTCACCCTAAGAAAGCACAGAGTTGTCAGACCTGCAGCCTGCCCCAAATTTCATCTTCAGCTGCACAAGTAAAGCAGCCAGCAACAAGATGCCATTTCAGTCCTGCAGAAATCTGGGCAGACAATGTCTTCAACTGAAACTGCTTAAGCTGCGGACTCCAGTAGCTACACACAGACCAAAATGAGCTGTTTGGTATTATGTTTGACCTCAAGCCTGGGAACTGATTCAGCTCATTGCATGCCTCCCCTCCTATTTTAGAGACCAACTTGCTGGGCCATCCCATGACTACTGCACTTCAAGTTTATTCTGCTGCGATTCAAGAAGGTGCAACTTCTGACATCAGACTTATGTCTGGCTATTCCAGGGTTGAATTTAGCACCACCTTCTGTAAGCAGCAGCTACTTTAAGAGGAGCTTTATGAATAAAGAGTGTGAAACTATTAAAACAAGCTGAAAAGTCCCTGAAGGGGTTTCAGGTTGTCATTGCTAGTAGGAGGCAGTGCTCAGATGTCTGGGTAAACAAGAAGTTACAGAGTATTTTTTGATTAAGTCCCCATGGGATAAGATGAAAGAGTTTTCTTGTTCAGTAACAAAACAGCTAGAAGCTTTTCACTGCTTATTCTCCATAGCTGCGTGGTTCTAAAACTTCACAGTTCTCCAATGAAAACATATTCTTTAAAAAAGAGAAGTCATTAGCAAATACTCCTGCTATGGTTATCTAAAGCATATGGTCGCCTTTCTGTAACCCCAAAGCAATAGGTCGAGCATGACTTTGAAAGACAAACAGGTCAAAGAGTGCTGCACACACAAGCTGCACTTCCCCCTTCCACAACAAAGATGCAGGCAGCTAACGAGAGTTCAGGAATTCCCCACGCTGAACTGTCTACTACGCAACAGAAGTCGCACAAAACAAGAAGCTATTCACAAGGTACAGGCATGCAGATGAGACACACAGGAGGGCTCTAGTATGCGTTAGTTGATCAAATCAAATGTTATGGTCACAGATACAACTAAGAGAAAGATTCATGATTGGCACAATTGAGAATGACAGCTGGAGGCTAGTCACCAGTCTTGCCTTCCATAATCAGAATTTAGAGGATGAATCTATAAAGAGAATCATTTTACTGCTTCGTACTTTTCTAGGATGCTCCTCCACAGGGTTCTCTTCTTTCTGAAATAATGTCGAAACCAACAGGTCAACAGAAGTCCCCACGTATACGAACTGGTCGGCAATTACTTTGGTTTTCAGGCTCCCCTCCCAAGTACCCTCCTTGCTTCCCTCCTGGTGTTCCTCACTGGCACATTTCATAAGGGACAATCATTACAAGTTCCCTTGCATCTTGTCATCGGAGCATTTCTCACAGTGCTCCTTGCATGCAACTTCTCCCCTCAGCTCTTCAGACTTACCTGCCACTAGTCACACGCTTGCTGAGAACTGACAATAAAGGGTTAACATGAATTTCCATACAACGTAGCTGTAAAAATGCTTGAGCCCCATCCTTTGCTATTGTAGGTGGTGAACTGCAGCCATGACATTTAACACAGGCAAGGCCTAAGTGGTGAGTTCAAGTAGGAAATGCAAAATGAGCTTAACAAAGGCACCGTTACTTACTTTACTTCTAGAATCTACATTCAAAAGGCACACCCCACAAGCAAGATCTTGGGCGTTTTTAATGCCTGGACGCAGCATACAAGAAGAGAAATCCAATGAGTTTTCATCCGGCTACAGAAACAACAAGATAGTTGAATTTAGGCAATTTCAAGAACTGAAAAAAAAAAAAAAAAATTTCACACAGCATAAGGACTTAAAATTACCAATGTGCCTGCTCTGGAGTGGGCATGAAACTAAACAGTCATGAGGGAGAGATAATATACTACACAAGACCCATAAACTGATGCAGTTTTATCACAGCTATTAGCAGAGTTTCAAGCCTGCTATGTAATCTCCACTGGTATTAGTTTATAACATTCAAACACCTGAAAAAATCCTAAACAGAGCAGAGAATACTGGAGTTCCACGCTGCCACTTCAAAAGGGAATAGATGTGAAGTGAGAGGACAGGTACCTGCTGCTATATTTCAAATTAAAAGATTCCAGTATATACAGGTAAGATGACAAATTATCCCTACAATTAAGGAGGTGGCAATAGGATAATGGGCAGTGTATTTCCAGTTCCAGTTGTATTTAGGGTGGTATTAACTGTGTTAGTGCTTACCATTCAAATTTCCACAGTAACACCTAGTCAATTATTAATGATGAATAATCAAGGATTTTTCTTAAATTGGAACCAGAGCATAAGTACAACATGAAGTATTCATAGTCTGGTCAAACCCTGCAATGCTCAGGAGGACTAACCATTTCATTGTATATGTGTACGGTAAAGAAAGAGCTGAGAGGATAGTTTTGCACATAACTAGTAAAAAAAAAAAAAAAAAGAGAGAGCTCCAACTGTGTGTCATAGCTCTCCTGATTAGTTTTACTAGGCAACAAAAGAAATGGTCAATGTAAAATTATGCATGGGGGGTATATACACACTAAAAGCATTATTTGAAGGCTATCTGTAAGTTGTAATGTTTAAACGATCAAAAGCAATGCTTAGAAGTACAAACACAAGAGGCTTTTAAAAAATTGTGAGATCATAAAACAGATGCGTACTCATAATCCACACCCTAGGTATTCTAATCACGCTCCCAGAGATGAACAATTTGAGAAATAATTGGAATCCTGAAAAAACCTTTAATCTTTAAGTAGATCAATCAAATTAATAAAGGCCCTCTAATATTTGTTTACCAAATGCATGAGTGAAGCAAATGAGAAGGTCATACAGCAATTTGCAATGGAAAACCATAAGGCTATGCATAAAATTACCTTGTAACAAAATTAATCCTTTAAATGATAAAATTAACCTTTTCAAGCACATGCCTGCGAGCTGGGGGATTTCTATGGGCTTAACTGGCACTTCGGCACCATTTAGAAACCACAGTTGTAAGTTTTATGGGTAGGTGTTTTCCATGCATTACGTGCACACAAACCCATTACCAGCTCTTTTAAACTAAAGCAAAGCCAGTCAATTGTTATTGATTTTAAGTTAAAATAAATACCAATGGAGATTTTGGGCAAACATGCTGCATTTGGTGCTGCAAGACAAAAACCTGAATATCTCGTTTGGGACTCATCCTCCCTAAATAGCAGAAACCCATATTTTAGTTAATTAACTGTACTTGTCTATGCTTCAGCAATATTAAGCAATTGAGGAGCAACACAAGGGTTAGGAATTCAGGTCTTCAGGACAAAGAAGTCAGGTATTTCCAAAAAATATATTCTCAACTGTCACATTTGCCACTCAATAGTGGGGTGGGAGAGGGAGGAGGAAAAGCGGAATGCGAGAGGGACAAAGTCTATAAATCACTTTAGACTAGGGTTGTCAAGCTCATCTGGCCCCATGGACTGGTCCGTGCGCTGGATCTGGCTCAGGAACCATGCCATGGGCTCGTGCCATGCCCCATGTGGGTCTGACTAGACCCATAGACAGCACTGGGGGTCAGATGGCAGGGCTCTGTGGGCTCAATCCAGTCTGCAGGCCATATGTTTGATGCCCTGGCTTTACACCATGTCAACCCCAGCAGAAAAAAAAACAAAAAACAAAAAAACCAAAAAAAACCTTACAATTGCCTAAATCTCCTAACATAAGTCATTCTTTTTTGTCTTGACTTCAGTTGAACATGTCTGGTGTACATCTAAAGTGTGCTATGCTGGAATTAAAAGAAAAAAAAAATGCCCGTCCTTTCCTATAGAGGCAAGTATTTCTCCCCCCAGGTATTTTTACTGACAGCACTTTGCCACGTGATGGCAAGTCATGAAAAATGGAATCCAGCAACATGAATGCAGCCAACAGCGAGCTGGACAGGAATCCACCACATCAACAAGATAATCTAAGTTCTCTGGTTAAGTGTAATGGTTCCTTTTTACAGGTAGCAAGGAAGTGACGCAGGTACACAAATCCTTTCGGCTGTCAACTGGAGAACAAGACATACCCAGAAAAAATACGCTGATAAACTACTGAACAGACTAATTTAGGGACAGCTTGTGACACACTCAAACTGAATAGTACTTAAACTGCAGACTAAATAAAAGAGGATCATATCTGCCCATTAAACCAAATGAACAGAGCACTATGCTAAGCTCGCAAGGCAAGTAGGTCCTTCTCCCAGCTTTGTCATTGGCCTGCTGGATAAACTTGGGCAAATCACTTGTCTCTGTGCCTCAGATCCCCTACCTGTAAAACGGGATGATTATACAGAGCATCTCTGTAAAGTGCATCAAGGTTATCTTCTGCTGGAAAGAACTAGAGATCAATGCAACAATGATCCCTGATAGACTTATGTTTCAAATGTGTTTTGATGACACCTGTCTACCTTGAGTACTTGTATGGTGTTTATTGTTTTAACCTCTGAATATTGATGAATCTTATTCCTTTGATACCTGACCAGTTCTAAAACAGAGCCATACTATTTTAACGTTATCAGCTGGTGCATTACATGTAGCGTGTCAGAACGTGACTAGGCTTTGTTTGCCACCAATATGATTCTGATGAGAAAGGAGATGAGCTGCTGATCACTTATAGATGTCTTTTTTCCCCCTCTCCTGAGAGTTACAGTTGATTGAAAAGAAGTTTATTTCAAGTAGAAATCTAGCATACAAAATCTCTTGCAGCTACGTCTCCACAAGAGAGACACTAAGATTTTTGGTATGCAGAGTTATGCTGCATGCAAGAATCCATGAATTAAAGTACTCGATAATGAGAGGAAATATTCTAGCGAGGATTTATTTGTTTATACCTGACATGGTGTAGTGGTTTTAATCCAAATATTAAAAAGACACTTTGATTTTGAATGGAGTCAGAAAGAACCATTACACTGGATAATGTCAAGGACTGACGGATTAACCGCTCCCAAACAGGTAGCAAGTTATTTCTGTGGTTGGTATCTACCAAGGAAATGCACGAGACACATGTGTACTTCTCTATGTTCTGCATTCCACATTACTTATTGCAACCAAAGAAAGGTTCTTAAAAATTGAAAGTTTTAACGGAAAGTTAATATTTCTTGCCTTCAGTTTCTTATTTTCATGCCCAGTCAACAGCAAGATCCCCTTTGACCTCACTCCCTCTAAGACATCTTCCACAGCAAGCTCCCCTCCTCTCAGCCTCCATGCATTTAGGAATTAAACAGAACCCCTCTTCATATCGCATTAAAATGCCCTCTCCCAGCTGGCTACGCAGGAACAGCTGTTAAGGAGGGAACAAAAGCACTCCTCCTTCCATCCCAGGGCTAATGAGTTGTCTCTGGCCTTGGCAATTCCATCTAGAGGACGGAGGGCACTCAGAACCGAGGAACTGTTATTTATTCTGCAGCAAAACCCAAAATGAATTCAATATTTTATAAGCACAGAAGATGACAGTCTCTACTTGGAAGTGCGTCCAGTTCCAGCCAGCCTACTGCAGAGCAGAGTTTTAGGATTCTCTGCTGGAATATTATAACGGCTATTTATTTTTCCTTTTCAACACCATGCTCATATTATTTAAAGCCCACTGTGGGTGACCCATGGACAATCGGGATGTATCACCTAAATCTAAAAACAAGACCATTCCACCCTATCCTATATGTAGAGTTTAAGTAGTTTAGGAAGTTGGATATATAAAACGATAAAATGGAGGAACGAGGAAGTTCAATGACTGAACTTGCATGTGATACGAGGTTTCTTCCAGAAAGGAAGCAGCTTACTCAAGGCCTTACCGTTAAAGCAGCAAGCGACATGAAGCTTATTAGGTTGTTCCACAGTTTATCAATATCTTTCAGAAGCTGCTGGAGTTTCTCACTGCACACGGCTGTAGCCTTGATACCCAGTTCAACTCGTTTGGTCACTCTATAGACCTCGACAACCCCTGGGAAAAATTACACAGAGCAGAGAATGACAGACAAGTTGTTGACTCCCAAGCACAGTACCCTAAAGGTTTCCAAAATGCAGGCTCAGAAAGAACAGTTAATGGGCATTACACACATTTTGCGGAACGCCCAGGACCACTTTAATTTGTTTCAAAATAATTTTGCTACATTCATTTCACTAAAGAAATCACCATTATTCCCATCCGGGCATTCTTCGAGCCAAAAATACTAATTGGAAAGTGTGATAACATACTAATATTTTAAACAGGAGAACATTTAATGCAAGGCACACAGTAAAATGAAACATACCTAATAAATATTCCATGCCTTGCGCCGATTGGATTACTTCAGTGCAAACAGATGAACTACTGATTCCATTTAGGGTGTCATTTGCCTTCTTAATGACCTAGCAGAAAAAATGGTGGCGTTAACAAATCCTGTTTACCTTAAAATAACAATTACAACAAAAAATGCCAACAAGAGAAATGGCAGCAGTTAATAAAGTTAGCAGGAAAGTGGATACAGACTATCACATGGATTTATTCATTCTTGCTATATGTTGATCAGTGTAGAAGAATGGCCATTTTTAGACTTTAACTCAAAGCTGTCTTTTTTGGTAAGAAATATATATAAGTGAGGCAAAAAAATACATAAGCTTATAGGAAAGCTTATCTATAAATATAAGCTTTTCTTTAACAATACTGTTTAAATATCCTGAATGGCTTTTTCTCCTGCTATCAAACAAAACAATGTTCAGGAGGAAAAAGTACTCTAGTCTCCAAACATATACCAGAAGAAATTCTTGCCCAACCTGAAGCTACCCACAGGGGTCCAGTTTTAAAGACAGTGCTGAGAACCCATCCTCTGAAAACCAAGATCTTATGAGGCATCTCAAGTTGCTTCAAGAGAAAAACTAAGACACCCAAATTATCTCCTTGCTTGAAAATACACCAGCCAAATTATCTGCAAGTGATAGACCGTATGGTAGCAGCTTTATTTGGCAAAGTGAACTATCCGATTAGGTTCTCTCATATATATATGTACAGCAAGTCATCTTCTATCAACATCATTCATTTTTAAAAGACAATTCATTCAGGTCCACACACGCCCTTCCAGATGCTTTCATTGGATCCTGCAGTACATGCAGGAAGTAGGCAGTAATTTCAATAAAGGTTATACACTTACTTGTAGAGCACTTTCCAGGCATCTCTGCCACTCATATGCATATCTCTCACTTTCCTATTTAAAAAAAGAAGAGGCATACGAAAAGCACATCAGGCTGTCACATAAGGAGGCATCATTAGATCGGGGAGGATAAATTTGGAAACAAAAACAGGAAATAAGCATTCGCCTTTGCATCTGAACTGCAATACTTCATCCACAGCCAGTGAAGCCTGTACCATAACTGGGATTAGATTTTATGAATAATTTGCATTCGTCACCAACTTGAACCACTCAGGCCTAGTGACAGATGAGATTGATCTAAGTTTCTAAAACTCAACAATATTTCTCCATAGGGAAGGTGGGTATTGCATAGTTGAATTAAATATAGTTACAACTATGGAAGTTAAATCTTAAAGAGCTACGTTGATTAAGGGGTTACACACTCCTATTGCCTCCCAAATCTAGCATCATGCATCACAAAAGAGACGAGCCACCAAAAGCAAGTAGACCAACTGCAGCTGAGTAAACAGGCCATGTGAAGACTCATTTACAGGAATCTACTTCTAAACCTCCTTGCAACTGTGCTCAGAGAAAAAGGAAAAGGAAATAAAACTCTCTTTCCAACGTATCTATTTAAAACAGTGCATAGGAAATATTTTTTAAAAGACTATGCAAAACATTTGATGCCCCATGGATTTGGATAATTATCCACTATCGGCAGCTTAATAATTCCTCCTTAAATGCAACTTTGCTTTCTATATATGTAAATCTGAGTGAGGACAGGGATACGCAAGGGAAGTACAGTATACAACACTGACTATACTTTGGGTCACCTTGGATGCTTCGTGTCGTTTTTATGAGCATGGGGTTTGAAGAAACCTGGAGGAGAAAACTCCTTCCCAAGCAGCTTACAATTCAAGGCCTGAAGGCTGCGTGCAACTGAACCCCCCCCACCCCCGCACAGGACCAGGCCTCAAACAGTACGTCTACCAAAAATCCCAAACAGATGAACAGTGGAGTACTGTTAATATTGCATTAGTTCAAGTAAGCATCTCCTGGATGGGTTTGCAGACCAATCCTTACCTCTACTTCCCCTGTGAGGTCTTTGTATTTGTCTCTGATGACAGGCAAAGCAGGCTTCTCACTCAGAGTATTGGAGCGATCTCTAAATGGTTGCTCCAAAGCTGGTGATGGGGAAGAGCGGCTTATCTCCCTGTCACCTAGACTCAAGCTCCTTTTATGAGACCCTGTGAGAAATTATAGTACAAGCTAATTATTCACCGCATGTATCCAGAGAAAAAATAAGAAATCCTTTACGTTTAAGGTAGCGATAGCGAATGGGGCTGCACTGACAACCAGGAAAATGAAGTCCATTGATCACTAGGTGTAAAAGCAGCACTGTGAGCCTCCCAAAGCGAGATGCGTTATAGTTCTAGCTCCAGGCCTATTCAATCTGTAGGAAGCTACTTGTAAAAAAGGCCTGATACAAATCCCATTGAACTCAACAGAGGACTCAGATTTAGTCCAATGAGCTTTGGAACAGTCTGCAAGGGAGACTATCATTTGCTCACTAATAAAAAACAGAATACCGAATGGATGCGTCTGTATGCGTTATGAACCACCCTGAACATGCTCACCTTGAACAGAGAGGTCAAAGGTAGCAAGTTCACTCTTGATCATTTCTTCACTAGATTTCACCTTGCCTTGCGACGTGGCCACCAAGAAGTCAAATTTGCTGATTTTAGGCTTTTCGCTTTGAAATTCTCCGAAGTCATCTGTGCACTCTTTTGGTGGTTCAGAGGAGATGCCACCAGTGGCTAAGTCAACCTCTTGGCTTCCATCAACTGCTGCTGTATACTGCGCTTCTGATAACGGCCTTGCAAAGTCTCCAAAGTCTCCAACATCATCATCACTCTGACCACTGGATGTAGGGCCAGGTTCTTTAAAGTTTGCAAAGGCTGCGAATGCAACGTCCTGTAAAGCTTCCTCACTAAAAAAGGTGGTCACTTTGGAAACTGTCGTCATGGTAATGTTTTCTGAACTGCCAAACAAAGTCTCCTTCTTCTGCAGAACTGAGGTAGCCGAGGAGAATCCACTCCCTGGGCTAAAGGAAGAGGGCTTCTTGCTCTGAGGAAGGTCTTCTTTGTCTGGCCACTCATAGCTTGCAAGGCTGCTTACCGCAGAGCCGCTGTTATAGTTTCCAAACTGGGCACATTTTAAGTCATCTATATCTGAGGAGAAAAAAAAAAAAAAAAACAACACACATATACACACACACTCACAATTAAGGACTCTGCCAAAGTTTAGAAGTCAATCTCCCTAAGCTGTACACAAACGATAGCTACTGGCGATCCTTGGTCTTGGGTCTGTATTGAGCTGACATCTCAAGTCCGTGAGACACAATCTAGATCTTGCACAAAAAATAAATCTTATAAATTGCTACGTGGGAATCTCTAAAAATTCTCTACTTCTGACGTACCAACCTTAGCTCCTTGAACGAACCACACAGGAAACTGGTGGCTCTCCTCCCCTCCTATTTTGCCCCCAGATAATATGTCTCAAAGAATAAATACAAATGCTGCTGTCAGAGAAAGAGCATGCCAAAGGCTTTTAACAGCGAGCCAGTCCTGTTCTTAAAAATTATGAATTACAGAAGCACTGCCTGACTCCATTTGTTTAAGTCTGCAAGCTTCAGGAGCATCAACGTTGCAAAGATCTTTAATTTACGCTTACACGCATTGCTGATTCAGATAACTAGATAGAAAACTAACCATATGACAAGCTTTCAATCCAACATTTAGGACTTACCCAGTATTTGCATGGGCCAATAGGTCTGTCTTTCTGCCCTAAAAGGGTACGAGAAAGACAGCGATGCCTTTTTCTTATGCTGAGGCCACCGAAAGAAACAACGCAGTGATCTGATTGATCTCTGCTAGACTGTCAGCTACCCACGTTCAACTTTTTTTTTTTTTTTTAATTTAGATTGATACGGTTCCATATGGGGTGGTATAAAAAGCCAGGGGCTGTAGACTTTTTGTGCAAGCTTTAAAAAAAAAAAAAAGGGGCTATGCTTGGCATTTGTTTCTAGGCATTAACAATTGTCAATTTGCATTAGACACCCAGCTGCTGCTCCACGCCTAGGGTAAAATGGTCTCAAGGTAAAGCAAACACAAACCAGAAAAACATGCTCCTTTTGCATCTTTTTAGCCAAGGCTGCTTTGATAAACATTTGGGTCCTAACTGGCTTGCACGCAGTAACAGCAGCTTGGGTTTCATAAAGATAGTGTGGAAACAAGTTGACATTCCAGCTGCCCTTTTTATTCAATCTGGCTATACCAGCCTGAGGATTAAGCCATTTTAACAACACATTTCTGCCTACATTTACTCATTTTACTGGAAGGAAAGAGCATGCAGAGCTGCTTTAGGCTGCTTTCCCGGCCTGACCCACATACATGATTAATCAGGAAGTCCAACAATTGTGCAAAACGATCACAGACTAGTTTAATGGCTGCAGCCAAAAAAGAAGCGAAGAGCTCCTTTGCAATGAGACAGTGGGGCATAAAGTGTCACAGATTTGATTTTCCTGGGGGATACGGTTTGTGCTGCTGCAGCATGTGTGCGCCCGATAGCATCTCAGTAACAGCAACAGTCCCTTGCATTTGTGTAGCCTCTTTCATCTGAACATCTCCGGGTACATACAGACTTTAAATCTGTCCAACAAGGATTATCCTCAATTTATCTGGGTGTAAAAAGGCATGGACCTGAAATCATGCGCACAAAATGAACCAGGGCAGGAGCAAGGCAGAGAGGTGGAAGCAGCCTGGCTTGCAACGGCTCAGCGAGGAACTACTTACCTCCACGGACTGTGCCTCTAAGCTAAGTTTTCATGCAGAAAAACCCAACCACTAAGTGCCTAGCATTAAAAGCTGCCAGAAAAGCCTCTAAAAATGTAAACCCAGTGTAATGAGAGCAGGACAGTGCTAGAAGCAGCACATCACTTTACCCCACCAGTGTGTTGGCTTGGGAACCTAATGATAACAGTGCCCACGTCACTATTCCAGCATTCATCAAATAAAGAGTGATAATCGTCTTATGAGCAACTTCAGGATCCACTGTGATCAGCTGCTTCTTTTAATCAACAAATAGAAGCAACTTGGACTGTGAGGACATCCCACACTGATTTACTTTGTTTTATTTTCTTTCAATCTGACCCGTGGCTCAAGGTCTCACTGAGTCAGCAAAGGGTTTTTGACACAATTTTGAATTCCCAATGCTTTTTAGCCCATATGCTAGGCTTCTACTCCACCTTTCTGGCAAAGGCAGCAAAATGATAGTTTGTTCCTTTGGGATTACTCAGAAAAACGTATAATGGCTCCTGAGTAAGATCATTCCATAGCTAGAAGAGTCCCAGAGAAATGTCCTGAAAAACCAAGTACTAAAAATAAATATGGATGCAATTCTAAAATGTTGCAAGCCAAACAAGCTGTTATAATAAATCCTGTTTTAAGGTCATTGTAAAAAAATCACCAGTTTGGCTAGCACATGCTCTGAACTGTCCCTAGTTAAAAGCTGCCCTGTGTGGGAAATGGGAGTCATTATCCTCGTGATGGCTGCAACCTGCACCAGATTTAAAAGGTTGATCCTGGCTCCCAATTAAATTATCTACCGAGTAATACAGAAAAAAACTCTCATTCTTTCTTTTCCTCAAAGGCTGCAGAGCACCTTGCCACATGATTAATATACAGATAAGCAGGTTACATGTGAAAAGCATTCAATGATTGACCCTAGGGAACTCTTCTTGATTTGGGTATTTTTATTATTGGCACAATGATGTTTTATTAAACACTGTTCAGATCTGTTCCTGCAACTGCTTCTACTCTAGAGACTGCAGATAAGTTTAATGAAAAAAAATTAGTTGCAGCATTTGAACTTCAGCTTTAACCTCTGGCATAATAAGAGCTTAATAATGTTGTTATGGCAATTCAATGGGGTTTTTTTTTTTAAATGGTTGTGCATCAGTGGCAGCGTTCATTCAAAACATGTGATTGTTAACTGAAAATAAACCTCAAGTAATCCCAAGAGCTAAGCACCGCCTTCAGAAAAATACAGTTCCTACTCAGAAATATCTGTAGAAATTTCTTCCTCCAAGGACTTCACATTTTAAACCAATGGGAGAGCGCAAAACTTCTTTAAAAATATATTACTGAAAGAGCAAAGGCTTAAACCATTCCAAATTCTCTCACATGTTTTTTGCTTTCAAGATACTGTAATCTTCCTAGCTAAGCAGGATTAGTGGCCTGCACTTCCTATATTGGAAACTATTTCATGATGAACGTAAGCAGAATGGCAAGGCGCAAAATAGATTTTCAAGACTGATTAGCATTTTTGGCAGCCTGCATTACATTTCAACATATATTGAGAGTAAAACTTCATCAGCACTTTTTTGGGGGGGAAAGAAGAACAACAAATTGTCCTGTCAAAGTAAATCAAGGCATGAATGTATCATGCAAAACATTTCTTAACTACTTCTTCCATAATTCTATCCACCCAAAACTTGTATTCAATATATTATAGTGTAATATGTTAAAATGAGGCAATGATCCCTTAATAACAATGCTGTCAAGTTCTTGGCATCTTTCTGAAAGGATATAATACACAATGCTTTTTATATTTATGACAATATAAAATATCTTAATGATTCCACTGCCATTTTATTAAAGAAGGATCATATTAGCCTCCAACAGGCTAGCCACCAGTGTATCTTGCAGTCAAATTAAACTTCACTAAGAAACAAATGCATATGGATTTTTCCATATGCATATCCAAATTACCAAAAGGTGGAGAAAACACACGGGATGAAAATGAACGAGGCTTACAGAAATGCCAAATGAAGCTGCATTAGACATGACCAAAATGGAATACAGCAAATGCATCTGCCTCTTTCAAAAGGCATGTCTTTTTAAATGTTTTTTTCTAGATATCTATGATAGATATCAAATATCTATGTCTATTCAAATATCTACTTAAGCCCTCAAAAGCATTTTAGTGTATGGCAATATAGTCCCATGGTTTGAAAAATAAACAAACTACCCCTCACCTGCAAAAAAAATAAAATAAAATCAAAAGACAGAAAATTGAACATCAGACAGTCCCTTCTCCCACAATTTTAACTCAAGTACAACATGAAAGAATCTCTACCACCCAGCAATTATCAAATGTGTTGGCTAAAATACGTATGAGCTTTGAAGTTAATCCGAGGTAATTTAATACTAAGCTATTTTGGACTGCAGGAGCAGAGTTTGCTTTAATGCACCAATTCTTCTTTTACCGCCAGTTGCTTTCAACAGAATTTGGATATGAGAATCCATAACCTGTATTAGAAAATAAGTGTCCAGTTCTCCATAAAAATTGCCCAAGGGACAACCAAAGGCTATTTGTCAGGTCCGTATGTCCACCCACCCTTTGCTGATCAGGTCCTCATACAGCCTAACAACAATGCACATACGCTGATCTATTCAAACGTCAAGCACTATGAAACCAGTGATGTGAACAGAGATTTGTGCATTAAAAGAAACAAGAAAAATTTTCAAGGAGAAAAGGAAGGGTTTCTTTGTAGTCCCAACACCACAAACAGTGACCGTCAAGGAGCACTAGAAGCTGAACAGCAGAGTTTCAATCATTCCTGGAGTGCAGAGTGAAAGATTTGATCCCACCCCTTCTTTACCCCCCTTCCTGTACGGCATTTTCCATTTGGGATCTCACTAAACGATGTTCTCTGCTAAGTTTACAGTCTGCCTAATCACTGCCTGGGAAGAGCCACAGTACGACTCACCAGCCTCACTGCTGTGGATGAGCCTTGGAAGGATACCCGTCAGGGACCATGCAGAAGAGGCTGACGGGGGATGAAATACTGCTATAAAAGAGTTTCCCGGTGTTATCTAATCTAGACAAAAAAAAAAAAACCAAACAAAAAACACTCGACATCCCTCATTTGAGCTGACTACAATAATCTACTTCAACTACTATAGATTAGATTATGTTTGCACATTGTCTGGAAGCAATTTCCAGGCTGGACTTTTCAATGTCAGTGGTTTAATCGTTTTTAAGGAAAATCCATCTGATGGTAAGAATGACACTGGGGCCAACATTTGCAGGTTATTCGGTCTTTTCTGTACGATTGTTATTATTTCAGAACCTTTCACCTCAAGACTGCAAACTGGGATTCAGTCCGAGAGGCTAGAATACCATCTGAAGGCTGTTAGGGGACCTCTATAAAGACAAGCTAGCTGTCACTTCCATTCCTAGTGGACAGAGATCTGTGTCACAAGAGACGCACACAACTGGCAATGTTGTTGGCAGTCTTAGACAGAGTCCAAAGACAGAAGTGGCCATGAAAACTGCTTCCTTCCTACCCCTTTTCAGGCAAGATTCCTCCAGGTCAGGACCGAGACGTACTGACAGGCAGAGTGCAGAGGGCTGTGCTATTGTAGCTGGATTGTGCTTATTCGTGGACTGGAGGAATTCAGGGCTATCTTGTCAGTTGGTGAAAACAGGCATGAGATCCAAAAACTATAAAACAGGACTGCTCCGATTCGTTCTTGTAAAGGACAAACAGCAGCAGCACTTCTGGCTGAAAACCATCCGGAGCTAATGAACTCCATCCAAGTAAAGGGGAGACAAAAAAAAAGTCTTCCCACGTGGTGGAATTGGAGTCCAACCAAACAGGATTTATTTTTTTCCATCTTATGAGAAAGGTGTGATTGAGCTTGATAATTACTCTCAGCTCTGGGAGCAAAACTGAAATGCACATTTAGCCCTCTGAGTGACAAAACAACTCTCTTTAATCCTTTGGAGTCCTAAAATTGGATCTATTTAGCGAGTTGCTGTGTACTCTGACACAAAAAACTCCACATATTTGTGTATATAGTTGTCAGATTCCTCATGGGAGAAATGGAAAAGCCTTTAAGCACCAATATTCACACAGACTTTACTCTAAGCTAGCTCTGGCAGCCAAAACTTACGAAAATAAAGCAAGGACAGAAAACCAAACAGTCAAAAAATATTAAACAAGACCACAGAGAAAACTAACATACAATTGAAACTACCCAGTATTTTCTAATTCATTCACTCCCAAGCCTCAAGTACAGTTACCTGAACTATTTGAACAGAACTACAACACTGGGTTTACATCTGTCAGCTGATTAAAAAGAGTTGTGGGCAAGACAAAATACATAAACTCTATGAAACAAAAACCAAATTTCCTCTTTATGGTTTATCAAGCTGTGTGTGAAGAAGAAAAATGTTTCTTCTTCACTCGCTCCAGCTGTTGCTTGTATGGCCAAAAAAATATCAACTTAAACCAAAATCTGGCAACCAAACAATCCTCAGTCTTGCTCATGGCTTCTTACTGAAAGAGCAAACAGGCAGAACACCCTGATTTTACAAGCAGAGTCGTAAAGTATGAATGCAACAAGTTTTTCATCATTGTTTGTATACTCTTATCTTGTGCTCCAAAATAGCAGCAGTACAGGAAAAGCATTAGTGATTCCAGGACCCATGAGATTCCCAAATTACATGGGGGGCACTGAAATAATTACAGCAAGTTTTTAACAGCCACCTATGTATTTAAACTGTATTGAGTCAGGACAGGCTAGATCAGGGAAGAGGGAAAGTCCCTTTTGCTTTTAAATAACCAGTTAAGTTCATTCCAGGGTATGAAGGTAGTTCTCATCAAAACACTGGTTTGGCTATATCTGATGTGTGATTATTATTTGTGTGTTCGGTCAGGGTTCGGTGGACTCTAGATCCACATCACAAAACCCACCCCACAACTGGCACCTTCATTATCAACAACAGAAGAGTAAAGAGGCAAAAGTATTAATGCAGAAGAGGCAGAACGTGGGAAACAGGATATTTCATTCTTCAGCGTTGTCAAACCATCTGTTCCCTAGCAATAAGGATTCACAAACCCATGCTGCCATGGCCAGACATCCTGCTGACTCAACTCTCTCATGGACTGCTATTGAGACCGTTTGAAGGTTAGCCTAATATTTAAAGTTTCCGAAGTGCATGGGAAGGAAGGTCAAGGCATTCAGTTTAGCGTGTTCAAAGAACTGTAGTGCAGTGTATAACAAGCTAGAAGCAGACAGGCTAATTCAAGGGGATACTATAGCTTTAAACTTTGTATTTTCCGGGGGGGGGGGGGGGAACACCCACAGATCTTTCTGGATCACAAAACAAATCACAGACATCCCCACACTTTCAAAATATGCCAAGATAATATTTATTAACACAGCAGGACTTACAGATCACAAAAGATAGTGATACATAGGAGCTCTTAAGGGCGTCATTAGAATAAAGCATGCAGGTCAATATTTGCAGAAGAGAGATATCAGAGCAGATTCAAGAAGGCACATTCACACAGGAAAATGTTTAGTTGAAATAAGACATTAGAAAAGCAGCAAAAAACCTGGTGTTGATTAAAATATACAGAAATTTCCAATAATGCCAAATAAAAGATACTTCTACAGATTTGTAAGTGCAGCAAATTGGATAACCCTTTGAGGATACAAATGGGCAAGGGTAGAAACCCTTGCTGCAACCGCCAACTGAATTTGAAACCAATTTTGATGCACGCAACATGGCTCAATGGTGATTAAAACACTTTAGGTGTCAGAAAAAAAAAATTTGGTATAAAAAAAAGCAGCTGAGTTGAAAATCAACAACATGCAGCAAGTGCTCAAAGGGTTATATTGAGTATAGGCAAGAGAAATCAGGCAACATTAGTACAGTCTACCTTCCACACAAAGAATTGGTACAAAGTTTAAAGAGACAGTATCCCCTCTACAGAGAGCTTGAAAAGGGTTTTCCCCCCCAAAAGCTAAAGTAATTCAAATTGGAAGGGTTGATTTTCCTCCATTCCCTACGCCCCACTGCAGAAAACCTGCCCCTTTACTCCCAGAATCAATAGTGTAAACTCTCAGTGGGCAACGTGTAAGACTCCTGTATCGTTGTGCTAGTGCCAGAAATGTCAAATAAAGAGTTTAATAAGCCCCAGCTCCTCCAGTTCATCATTTTACATACTTGCACAGTCCTTGCAGACAACAAAAATCACTCCCAGTGGCTGGCCAGCCATCTCCTTGTAATAAGGACTATAAAGGGATACTGTCCCTTTCTAACATTAAATTTACAGAGAAAAAATAAATAAAAAAGCAGATTTTATGTAAACTGATAAAAAGGAAAAAAAGTCTTGAACATCACTGGTTCATAGCTTGAAATGTATCCAACATACATAAAGAAAGACATGAGCACAAATATCATTTAGATATTTTAACAAATATGGTTCAGACTGTGAAACCAAAAGAGGAAGTGTAACAAAATTCTCCTTGTGAAAAACATCTAACTTGGCACCGTGAAAGAATACAGACTTTTCTTGGTTTGGTTTCAGAAAAATAGCTTCTAATTAATACTTCAGAGTTCAAAAGTTTTGCATCAAGCACATGATTAGCTAATCCTTTTAAACAAAAACAGCAACAAAAAATATCTTTCCTGCCACAAATGGCAACTATCAGTTACTGATTGCTGTGGCCAATGAAGCTCATATATAGGAGAAGAGCTACATAAATCAAGCTACCACCAAAAAGGCTAGAAAAATATTAGGAAAAAGTGCTTTCAAAACCAAAGTAGACATTCAAGAACACTCTGTAGGTACCACATTTTTAACAGCCCATTAAGCTTGGAATTTTTCCCAAGCAGTAATATGAAAAATTAAATGTCTTTGCTAATAAAATTATTCCTGATATTTTGTACCCTGTTATAGAGTATCTTCCATGTCAAAGTCACCAACTTAATACTCTCCCCTACTTAAAAATATCATATAATGCAAAATTACAGTACTTTTTTCCTACCCATCTCTGCAAAAATGGAAGAAATATTTCATATGGAAATAACCAATTCTTGCAGCAATAGTTTTACATTTACAATTTGTGTGCCCCTCCATTCAAAAAATGCCTTCAATTCTATAATAATTGTCACTAGAACACAGTAATATTTCCCGTAATATTAAAGGCCACAAAACGTTGAACTACATTTTCTCTTTCTATGTACATATAAAAAGAAAAAAAAAAAAACAGGACACTTGGGAAATTTGTATTATGATATGCAAACAAATTGGAGATACTTAGTTCATGGTCTCTTAGGAATACTTTCATAAAGGGAAATTAAAAAAGGGGATAACCTAGTAAGGATATAGTTAAGTCACTTGGTTTTAAATTTGGCTCCATAAGCTAATGATTACCATACTAGAATATATAGGCTCTTTGCATGATTACGTCCAGTAAGTATTAACTCTAAAATAACTAGTTTCACTTCATTTACAGTAACACTGTCTATAACACCTTCATTTCCAATATGACTGAGTGCTGGCTAATAGTGGAAGCAACCGCACTTTAAAGGGCACTGGCTGGAAAATTGTTCAGTGACAGCGCAAATTAGTGTTCTGCCCAAATTTTCAGAAGCAAGGAGTGGGCCGGGTCCCCCCAGCCAGGTGCTTAGCTGAAACCACGAGATTAGAGAAAGGGTCTCAATGCCACTGATCAAGTTTGCTCACATGGGATAACACTGTTTGCTTTTGAAGAGTTTCCATTCAAACCTCTTCAGAGACACAAATGCTAAAGGGTATCCATTAATACTGCGTGGTCACATCTCAAAAATAAACTAGGATTAAATCCAAACAGCCCAATCTAGAGTTGCCCAAGACATACGACAACATTGCCCTGTGAAGGGCTGGCAACTAGCAGGTGCACACATTTAGAAGCCTTTCACAACTGAAAGACTAGTGCATAATACTGTAATTTAGCACACAGAGGAACGTTATTGACATCTCCCCATTGCCTATGTTACCAGAGCAATCTAACCAATTCCTCACCTGCTGCTGGAGGGTGCTGGCCACTAACTGTTGGCAAATCCAAAGAGCTATCAGACATGACATGCTTAAGATCTCCTCCCACATCAGCCAGTTTCATGTCAAACTGAACAGAAAGGGCATCTTCAGAGTCCTCCTTGCCCACGCTGCTGCCACCAATGGAAGGGAGATCCAGAGACTTGACAGAAGCAGAGTCTTCTTTAGCCTGTTTAAATGCTGCTACTTTGTCTACCAGGGACTTATCGGCATTACTGCACGTGGAAGAAAACTTGTTAGAGTGGAAATCAGCAAAGTCATCATCGCTTTTCACAGAAGAAGGGGTGTTGTCTTTCAGCTCCTCAAAGCCCAAGCCAGCACCCTCCAGAGAAAGCTGCTTGAAGATATCGTATTTAGTGGGAGCAGCAGCACAATTCTGCCCAGTCTTCATCGCACTCAGAGAAGAACTGGTTGAAGGACCAGGACTGGTGTCTTGTTTTAGAGCATTGTATTTGTCATCTGTTTTTTGGTCAGAAAAGCCACTACTGTTATTGAAAGCCATAAAATCCGCAAAGTCATCTTGTGCCCCAGATGATGCACAATTTGGAAACCCTCCAAAAAGGTTGAACTCTCCAAAGTCATCAGCCAGGCTTGAGCTTTTACTGGGTGCTAGTTGAGCGGTAGACGTTGGAGGTGGCGGTGCAGGGAAAGAGGCTGATTTTGAAGAACTAAAGGCAGGTGGAAATGGAAGTGTTTTGTTCTCTCCAGGGGAGGAAAAGAGATCTAGGTCTTCCAGATTCAGAGGGGGTTTTGCTTGCGCTTGTTGCTTTGACTGGATAGGAAGGGAAGAGAAGGTTGGAGGGAAAGTTTTCTCTTTTGCAGATGGGTCTAGTGGTGAGATGCTGTCAGCGGTTTTGAAATCTGTGAATCCATCATCGGTTCCTGCAGATTTGAATTCTGCAAAGCTATCTCCTCCTGAAGGTGAGAGGAAAAAACAGAACAATATGTAAGATCTTAAAATGAAAGCAGGCATGCCACACGCACACCATGCAAACAAGTTATTTCATGCAACATCACAATGTTTTAATGAAACCCTATTCAAATACATAGCTATGAAGGCGTATTAAACTGCAAATTAGATGTCTGAAGGCCACACAATTTTTGAAAGTTCAATACTTCCCCATTTTTATCATCTCAAAAAATTTACAAATACCCAACAGCCTCAAGGCACATGAAACTTGTTTTCACAAATCTGATAACAACACGTGCTTTTAAGTGAAAAGTTTAGGAGGTGCTCAATACTGTATAGTGTTTGGTCACTGGACATATCCTTTTCTGTTCTGAGAACCTGCCACTGCTTTGTTATAAAATGTAGATCTTGTACACCTTCTGCTAGAAACCTAGTCTCATCGCCCCTTTTCTACCATCCTCACTTCAAAATACTGGCATTCTGAAGTCAGAACTACGGCACATGGTTTCTTCAGAGGACAGCAGCAGCACTGGCAAGCTAGGAGAGCAGGACAGAAGGAACAGACTGATCTGCAAAGTCAGCAGCTGGCCTTGGATACCAGACAATCACTTTTTTAACAAACATTTGTATTCATTATGGGAAAAAGGAAGATCATAGAAAAGGTAGAGATTACAAGACACTTTCTACACAATAAGGAACTGAACTAAAAGGAAGAGAACACACCCACCAGCATACCAGTTCAACAACATCCTAACTTATCCTTGTGAGCCATTTTACACCTTCCTTCTAAAAGTCTACTTCTCTTCACCTACCCAGACACGGAGGAAAGGCAGCCAAGCAATCAGAAATTTACAAAAGCTTAAAAACACAGGTCTTGTTCATTTTCATGATGCATGGCTCCCAGCTCTGACTAAGACTGACTACAGCTGTATCTAGGTACCTACAGATTAGCGCTGTATACCTTCCTTTCGAGCTGTAGCAGAATCAGTCTTAAGTTTAAAATAATTTCTTAGACTGCAAACTGAATGTAATATAATGAAATTTAACTGACCATCATTTCAATACTCGGAGAAAGGGGTTTCTTTTGTATTGAAGGATAGAATGTATGAATAAGAAAAACTTAGAAAGCTGATTCACCAAAACATTTTAACCACACAGACAATGAACCCTGAAGTAAAACAGAAATTTATTCTACATTATGTATCATCTCACAGCAATTTGAAAGTCAAAGCGCAGTTTTTTTCTGTTAAATTTGTTTAACCCATTCACCAGCATCTCTGCACAAATATCACTTGCTACAAAATATACATCAATTACTTCACAAGACAACAAAATGCCCAACGCATACACAGATTTCAATTCATATTTTAAAAATGCATCATTAAGATTCAAGTCAGTTTCACAAATGCTGCCATAGCTACCGCACCACCATGTGACAATTTAAGTTGGCTTAATCTATGGAGATTGGAGAGGATTTTTGTTACAACTGTATTAGGCTGACATGAATGTCACCTGAATTATAATTTTTCTTCAATTCACCTGGCCCAACAACAGTACAAAGAATTTGTGAAATTGACTTTCATTAACCCAAATTAAAACAACACAGCAAACTAAACTTACTGACGGATTGCAAACTTTTCCATTAGAAATGTAAGCTGGTGAAAGGGTTAAAGGTGATCAGAGCTAGGCAGTTTGCAAATTCAGAAATAACTTTCTTTTTCTTTACAAGTAATAAAGCAGACAGACACAAATCAAATGAAACAAATGAATTCTAATGTCTGATCCTGGAAAGCTGATGAATCGCAAATTCTGCACCCAAATCAGGTTTCTGTTACAAAATTTGGTCGAGAGGTCCTGGCACTATATTTTCTGTATTCATGCATATGTTTTCTTCCAGAAGCCTTTCCTCCTCTTTAAATACAGGGACATCATGTAGGCAGAGCCTCAGAGTAGATCTTCTCCTGAAGTTAAATTATCAAAGCATTTATCTATGCTTAGCTTAGCAATACTGTGGGAAACCAAGACGGTTTCAAAGATTTCTTTCCCATCAAATTAAAAAGGTGACCATGCTGCTTATGCTATGTAGATGAATTACAGATGGCGTGCTCTGGAAAGAGCTTAGGTAGGCTGCTCTGGCTGCAATTACATGCAAGTAGTATGTCAAAGGGTTGTTAGGTTTAATTCTCACATACTCTCAGAAACGAAAATAATTAAGGGCAAACTGGCCCCTCTGAGCTAAATAAGCAACTCTATTAGCAGGGTTCTGTACACCAAAAAACAGAGCACTAGAGCAAGCTATATGTACCATAACAACATAAAGCTTCAAAACAAGGGGAAAAAAATACAATTTACACCCCAAATACCAACTTCTAAGCACATACAATTCCTCACTTGTAAAGCCAGCCTATATCAAGAGAAGACAAAATCCTATCGCATACTTTTACATCAAGGTTAGTGTCCATGTGCACCTACAATGGAGGGATTAGTCTTCCACAACACACACACACACACACACACACACGCAAACCTGTGGAAAGTTTTAATAAAGATCGTTAAAGATGTCAGGAAGCTTCCTGCTGACCTGTTTGGAGGAGCTGTAGAAGCATCACCCTTGAAGCCCAGCAATGGGACTTTTTCAGTTCATGCAGGATCATTAAAAAACCTGAAAAAAAATCCTTAAAACAGCTCTATGAGGCCAAATGCTTACCTAGGTATTTACTCTCTGATGGCTGTTCTAATTCCCGGAAAGCACTGTACTTGTCTCCACCATCTACTGGAGTACAAAGAAAAAAAAAGGATCATTTACATTAAGATTTGCAAAATTAAGCTGCAATCAACTATACTGCAGATTAAATTGGCACAAATACTATCATCTTGCATGCTAAACATTGCGTATTAACATCATACCAATATCAAAAGCAACACTGAAATATGAACAATTAAGCTAAATGTTAAATTACATGCAATTCAACAGTTTGCTTTACCTCCAAGTGTAGCTGCACTTTCAGAAGGCTTATCAACAGCAATTCCTTTAAACACAGCGTATTTATCAGTTGAAGAAGGTGTTTTAGTGCCAGATAGTGGCATTAGCAAAGAAGGAACACTAAAGGCAAAAAAAAGAAGAGAAAAGAAAAGACACATAGACTCATAGTTCCTTCATGCATCATAAGGAATCTGTAATCCTCCCTAAAATTTAAGGCAAACAGAAATTAGGACATGAATTATTGGTTGTGCTCACATATTTAAAACACGTGTTTTTCCCACCATTTGATAAAAGGACTTATTTGACTACTGCATTTTAAAACTACATTTACAAAGGAGCTGTACAGTAGTAATATCCCTATTGCAGACCCATTAATCTTGGACAAGTTATTATCCCACTGAAATTTTAACTATAGTCCACTGGGCCACAGAGAAGAAAGGTTCCTTAAACCTCTTAATTTTTACACGGGAGATTAAAAAAAAAAAGGGAGTGAAACTTTTCAGATATGCGCCACAGCAGTTGTTGAGCCAGAAGAGAACACAAATCCTTGTGAAACACTGTAGTTTCATTAATCGTATCACCCACAACGACTTAAGTACAAGTATCCTTGAAGGGACTAGAAAAAGAGTAACAATCACCGGCTGCATAAGACTTTGAAAACCCTGGGCTTCCAAGTCTCCGTTTTTGATTATATTACATTGCATATTGCAAAAATGAGATGAGAACAGATCCACTTTTCCAATATAAGCAAAAGGCAAAGTTTGAATTTCTACACAAGGCTAAATCAGCAAGTTCAGGTAGCCGTCTATTCAGCCAAGTAAGGATTATTCCATAATTATACAAACATACTTTCTGCACAAATGCGTTCTATTCTGTACACTAAGCTTCCGTAATAACCCAATCCTGTGTTAGCAATTCCTGAAAGATTTAAAAAAGTAATGTAAGAGCTTTGCTTCCTGCTCCCGCCCCTTATCAGACCTTGGCAGCTCTGCAGAACAGCATCCTTTACATATGAATGACTGCATTTTACTTGTAGTTTATGCCATTCAATACTATGCACATTGAAAATGTGAATGATTTCTATGGAGTTTTTTGGCCTACAGCAAGAATTCTTCCAGAGCCATTTAAAATGCCTTATCAGTGGCTTACAAGCAACATACAAACCTCGCACTTGCACACTCCTGCTAATGGTGGTCTGTGATGCGATGTCACAGTGCAATGTCAAAATATAATATATTTGCCAAGACTGGGTGGTAAATTATGTTACCATAAGCTCTATTTGTATATAGAGCTTATGGTAACATAATTTAATTTCACATCACCACAAAACAGGCGGTTTGATATCCAATCTCGGCAAATATAACGATTAATCATCAGGGCTCTACAGATGGCTTTCTTTTAAATAAAGCTTCATAAGCAATTAGACTATAGTTCATCATAACATCCTGTTCAAAAGGCGAATGCTTTTACAACCAAATAAAGGGAACTATACTGTGATGGAAAAGAGAAATCCCCGATGTCTCATGATCCAACTCTGATTATGGAGCTTTTAACAAAAACTACGCTTCTGCCAAGGCTTTAATTAATAGAATAATTTTATTAAATGGCAAAACTAAGAAGAATATAAAACAAAGCCTAATAATATATGAAGCACCTTCAGATTAATGTAGTGCTATTGATTTAAACTAGCAAAATGAAATTCCTTTCATGAAAAGCTATGACTCAAACTGTCATTTTACGCACACTGCAGCTGAACAATTCACTCTATTTTTGTCTGAAGTCATTGTCAAGGAAGCAACTAGCAATCACTAATCACCTTTAAACCATTTGTTCCATTTGCACAGAAGAACTACCCACTTGAAACAAAAAAGAAAAAAAGACAAGTTCTGTACCCAAAACTGATTATAGTTAGGTAATTGGAAGCAGTATATTGTTCTACCCTACACAGCGTGAACGAATACAATTTAAGGACTTCCTGAACACTAAAAACTGGAAGCCAGCTGTGTGAAAGGTTAATATTTAGACTTAAATCAAGGAAGCAGGGCTTTCGCCACTCCACGCTGCTCATTCCGTGGCGGCTATGGGAATATTCTATAACGACTACATAACTTGCAAGGTGTTGAGCGACCACAATCCTAGAAGACTGCTAAAGCATAATGAAAGGGAAAATTTGAAGGCAATCATTACAATTCAAGGTCAGGCCAAAATGGAAGACAACAGAGTAAGATGCATTAAAAGACACTACCCAGTGGAGAGATACAGCCATTTAAAAGAAAGAGTATGAAGGACAACCCTTATCACATGAGGTTTGGGGACCATAGCAAGGACCTGCTCAAAGGCAGGGGACATCAGTAGGCACTGGGCCAAGCCTTTATTGACAGCAAATAATGCCAACTGCAGAGCTTATCTGATTCAGTACCTGTTTTCCTGAGTGTACTGGATTTAGTAGGTAGCTTTATATAAAGATACAAGCTTGAATTCACCGTGTGAAAGAACTTGCGACTGCCAGTACACCAGGATAAAAGCTTGAAAACCTATTCCATACCGTTTTTATCCAATTTATCTCAGCATGAAGAATGAAATCCTCAAGAATGGCCAACCATCCATGGTACATCAAATGTGAGTTTTGATGCACTGCAATTAAGATTTCTGAAACCATTAATAAAAACTGCCAGAGTCAATATGGGGTGAGGGTACAAAACATGGGTTAACAAAAGTAGAAAAACATTTCTTAAAGGATTTTTAATTTTCTGGAAAAAAACACCCTCAGATCTACTCTACCTGCTCCGGTGCTGAGAACTGGTAGGTTTGGATGATCCAGGTACCTCCCCTTGGAAGTCAGTGAAAGACTCATCAAGTGAACCAGACTTTGAAGCATCTTGAAAATCCTGGAAGTCATCTTCTTCTGGTTTTACTACCTGGATCATAGAAATTAATTATTTTTTAAAATATATACAGAAATAATGCACCTAATTAGCAACCTGCCTATAAATCCACTGAAAAAGCCTTAAATAAAGAAAGATCAACAATTCAAAAAAGGGAATAGACAAAGCCCTACAAAAAGGCATTAAATGATTCTGAACTGGTCCATGTGAACAAAATCTACTGCTATCTCACTTTTCTACAGCTCTATGGATAGAGTGAATTTTGTGTTAGAAGCTGACACCTTTTATTCATCCATGAAATAAGCAGAGCGTCTGCTGTACAAAGTTCCTCCCACTGTCCCACCAACACACCTACACCTTGCTTCTGAAGATCTATTTCCAGATGCCAGATTATTTACGCTGCGTATCATTTGAAACCCTTTAAGTAAAGGCATTAAAACAGGGAAGAAGGGTGTCAGTGTGGTAACTGCACCCATCACTGGCATTACAGTGCTATAGAAACTGATGGTGCAAATTACAGCGTCAATGCTGTTAGCTTGCACAGTGCCAAATATTTTGACATTCGGCTGTATTTATCTGATATGTCCAACCTATCACGTACGCTTTTCAAGGCCAACTTTTTTTTTTTTTTTTTATTTTTACTGCCGCTATCCAACAGTTGATGCCTCTAGCTTCCTCCTGACAAAGTCGAGCGATATGCCTACTCATTATCAATACAAAGTTCTGTGGTGCAATGAAAGTTGGAGCTTGAAGGAAAGGATAATTAAATTTGCCATCCCATTAAAACAGAGGGAATGCTGTAGGAATTGTACTACTGATTTTCATATTTTAAAATCAATAGGCCTATCACAGAACCTCTGGTCTACCATACCACAGAAGAACAGCCAGTTAAGTTAGAGCACTAGCAAGGCGCGCTTAATTTCAACTCCCCACGTCAGTTTGGTGATCAGACACTACAGTGCCTTATACAAGGTTTCCAGGTGGAGCCTACTTCGAGCAGCAGATGAGTGATCTTTTGGTTTTATTATTTCTGACATATGAATGCTAATTTATGTTTTAGTTTCCATTCCTGGGTTGCAACTTTTTAATCCTTCTTTTGAACAAAGAGGTCATAACAGACTTGAGAGAGAAGCAATTGCAGCTGAAATTATTTTCCATAGGAGCTAGTGGCCACTCGTAGACCCAGTACCAAGATCATTCAATATACTGTATACTGAAGTCAGGACAGGTTTACCGAGGACAGACAAGAGAGGCATACATCCCAGAAGTCAAGGAGGAGGCAGCAGTTACAGAGTGGATATATTGGGCACAACTCCAAAGCATCCAGAAATGTTTGCTCAGTTCAACAGAACGTGGATTTTTCAATTATCTAGGCTTACACATATTTTGTTTTTATATTTTAAGCACCGAAACCATGACGGTATAACCCAGAGTGCCATAACTGAGTGATATCAGTTCTCTTTATTGTTTCAGACAAAATTTGAGAAAGACTCAAGCTATTTCATGTACACCAGGCAACTCAGCTATTCTATCTTCCGCATGTTGTCCTATTTAATCTAACGATGATATAGTACTACTTGCTTTGAATCAAGATATTCTTGCTTTCTGCAATATAGCTTTGCAACAATTTCTATTCTTATCTAACCATGGGAAATAAAGGATAATGGGCCACACACTTGTTTTCTTTCCTCCAAACTATGTTGCATTAACTCGTGTAAATCATTACTTGTTGCTTAACATTCCTGTAACTCACCTGAAAAAGCTGGTGAAGCGTGAAATGAAGACTCGGTAATATTTACAATTCTCTCTAGATATAAGGAGTTGCACAACATGAAAAAAATCTGTAAACTAAATTTGGTGATTGCTACACTTCTGCACAATTCCCTGAATATCTGTATTAGCAAAGAGTATGCCAAAAACAAACCCAACATTACAGGGAAATCAACCAGCATTGAGAAGTCCAGATCAAAAATCAACCACTAGCTAAATTTTTCAGGCTTCAAGAAAAATTGGAACAAATTTCAAAGATCCTGTTCCACACAACCATGGTAAATAAATGCTGAAAACAACAAACCTAGAAAAGGTTTAGGGTTGCAATACATGTTCAAAAGATCTGTTAAATATAAAATTTCATTTTGTTCACATGAATGCCCCAGATACTGAAAGCATTAAAATTAAAAAATCAGCCAAGTTACCTTTGAATCGCTGAGTACACGAAGCAACACAACAGAAGAAATTATGTGGATTCAGGACAAACCAGACTGACTACCAAGATCAGTTTCTGTTTCTAGAAAGCAGAGTATCAGGCAGATCTTTTTCTTTGTCTTTGGTGCCAAACTTTCTTTCCTACCTAATGAACTTCTTTTTCATTTTACCAGTCAGGTAATAGACACCCCTGTTTTGTTTACACACAACTCACTTTAAATACTGTATCATCTCAGCTACCAGAAACATCTTCTGTGATAGGAAAGTTTCAGAACGGAACCAATCCTTTTTCATTTCACTTGGACAGGTTGAAACCAAGTGGCTTACAGTAGTGTGGTTTTACATTGCCAAAATGGGCACGTTTTAGATTTCCGTTTCATTTTTATGGCTTACTTAAAATCCAGCCCTGAAACAAAGTTGGGATAATTCCTTTTCAGAGATAACAGGTTTATCATGCAATACAAAGAGCACCAACCTGATTTGTGGGGTAAGATGGCATGAAACTACTAGAAACCTGTGTTGTAGCTCCACCCACTGGTGTTGTTATGTTTAATCCTATGACTGCCTGTCCAATGTTCAGAGGCATGGAGACTGGTGGTCCAGAGGGCATCATAGGCTGCTGACTCACTGTAGCAGGTAATGAAATTGAAAATCCACTTAGAGTAGGGACAGGGGCAGTTGGAAATTGGTTTAAAACGTCAGGACTCATTGCAGGTACTCCTCTCTGTTCAGGGGGAAAAAAACAGAGACAGCTGTATGCAGTGCATGTTACATACAAGTATTCCTTCTTTAGGTGTTGTTTCCCAGCTAAATTTATACCACTGAACTAGGAAGCAGCAGAGACTGTCACCCTTGACTTCTGCCTTTTGCAAGCAAAGAGTCAGAGTTTGAGGCAATTAAGGTGAATCCTACTTAAGACACCTGATGCTGAAGCTTACACAATTAATGGCACAGTGTTAAAGCCCAGACAGGTTCACAGACTCACTCAGACTTCTTGCGCTCTTTTTAGTCAGTGGGTTGGGTAACCACTAGCTAAAGCCAAGCTGAACATGATTTGCTGCTATTTTGCCCCCTCCCAAACAGCTCTGATGAAGCACAACAGAACTGACCTTCACTGTCCAAGATACAGTCCAGGTTTCTTTTATGTCAACTTTTAGCCTTACTACAGATGATAAGATTTGTGTTGTGCTTTTTTGAGATTTCAGACAAGTTTCAACTAAAACTAGAAACACGTGTGACATTTCATTAATGACCCAAAACAAAAATTGAAACTGAACAGCTAGCAAAGCTCCTCTACTGCTCAGGTCCTCAAATATATAGCTGTAGGCATAGTATTGTCCTTTAAATAAGTATGCACAGAGCAGAATTGAAAACACACATTCAATTAGGATGTACGCGCAAAAAAATGCAAACAGGTATCAAGAGAGAGGAATAAAATCAGCTATAGACGCAGAGGGTGAAATCACAGTTTCACTGAAGTGAAACAGGCACTTTGCTGGGGACTTCAGCATAGCCAGTATTTTCACCGTGTGGTATAACACAGGCACATGTTTAGGCTCAACATACAGCAGAAGAGTTGCACGAGTCATATACAATGCAGCAAGGGGAGATTAGTCAATCATACCTGAGTTACTGCAATCATAGCCAGGACAGTATAAAGTTCTTCTTTTGTAAGTTTCCCAGGTGTGGTACGATTGGCTAACGCCCATATTTGTCCAAGGGTTTCTCTGGGAAGTCCAGATGACATCAAAATGGGATAGAGTTTAGCAGTATCTATTCCAGTAGCAGTCATAGTGTTTTCTAAAATTTTCTTATATAATTCTGTTAAGAAGAAAACAGCGTTGGATGAGGAAAACTGCGTATTTTTCAAGTGATTTTCCATTCCAACCGTAAAATTACATTAAGGGTTACAATATTGTTGACATGGAATGTTACTCATTTGATGAAACATCCATGCTCTGGCATCATGTCTGAACCTCCCATTGTGTTTATATTGGACTAAAATTAGATATTCAAGTTGAAACAAGCAAGTTAGGACAAAAGAAGTTTCCTTCCAAAAAAGCCAAGAGCGTAATGTTAATTATCAAGAAAGTGCATAAATATCATCCATGCAACTCTGCCAAAAAACTTGAAGCCTGTTGGAAGTATCCTTCAGTATCATGCAAGGAAAAGAAAATAACACGACTCATTAAACAACTTACACTTAAATCTGAGATGATTAACAGCATCCATATTTATATCAAGATATTTCCCAGTGAACAAATCACTACTCAAGAGAACATCTAGCCAAAATTTCCCATTTTCCTTTCTCTGAACGTGCAAGTCAGTGAAACATGCTGCTTACAATAGGTTTTCAGAAATTTAGAAGACACTCAACAAGATCAAGTCTGCAGGTGTAACTGGACTATTACATGGCATGATTCAGGATCTGACATTACAAAAAACTTTCAGCTATTCCTCCAGACACTAAAAGAAATTACCTTAAGCCTCACCAGATTTCAGCAGATTCACTGTACCTACTCGATGCAATAAAAGACTTGTATTCTAAGACTAACACGGTCATCATGAAACTGGATATCAACTGATCACTGACACTTGTGCAAATCCACACAAATAGATACAAAGCACAACTAATTCTGTTTTATAAATATCATTGCATATTTTTATAACAAGGTCTCAGGATAACCCTTGTAAAAGATAACCGCAGCAGCATTATGTAGTTAAAATTCAGCACCATCAATATTTAGCGTGACACTTCATTTCCTGTTTACTATGCTTCTTGCATACAGAAAGCAAATAACCTTAAGAAATGAGTCTGCTTAATTACAAGATACTAGAGGGAGACAGCCCACAAAAAACAGAGTATCAACAATGGCAATTCCTCCTAGGATAATTTGCCATCATTACAACCTCAAGATTAAATATTGACTATGTCTGAAGAAACTCCTGCCTTCTCTGAATGCAGATAAAGGCACCAAAGCTAGGTATGCATCAAAAACATGTTCTGAAATGCTTGCCAGTTTGTGCCCCAGTCTGAGATAAGGTAAAAACACTGTCTCAATAGTCTCCTCAATGCCCTACTTGGAAAGGATGACCCTGGTGACTGGTGTGGTTTGCTAATGTTGCTATCAGATCTAACAAATATCATACATATTTAGACAATAATACTACTAACCAAGCCCTCAGGAGAGGATTTAAAAAAAAATCTGACTGACAGTTTAAATGAGCAGACTAGAAATTTAATCAGCCGTACTTCCTACGTGTAGCCAAAGAAAAAAAAATGCTGATATTAGCCAGCAGATGTTCAGATAAACTTTGCAATACAAACAATGGTGGCTGGAAGTGTGGCAACTACATCACTGAATGGACACCTAAAGTTAAGCTTGTGTGTTTGCATTTACACACACCACATGTGGTTGTCCACTGGGGAAAATATGACAGTTTACAGTCCTACTCAAAGAGTAACAGTACTGTAGTTACCAGGGACATAGCTGGGTCATCTTTTTGCATTAGGCCAGTCAGATTAGAAAATCATACCAGATCTTTCTGGTTCAAAAACCCATTCCTTTATTTTTGATGCCACGATGCAACCTGGATTGTTTCATTGGCATTCACCTTTATTCTTAACGAGTGCTGTTCAAACATTCACACAGACTAGTATTACTCACCTCAGGAAAAAGATCTCTGTATCTGATTTTTTTTAAGCTAAGAATAAAGAACAAAAGCTACAGTATCCGAAAGGTCTATGTCAAATCTGAAAAAGGTTGGGATTTGGAATTTTTATAATAGTTTTACAAAAAAATCAGCATAAAAGATTGAGCAGCATGTGGTATACAGATTTTTTTATATTTTTATCTATAAACAATATTTCTGCAAAATATTTTTTACCTGGAACCAAGCTATCATTGTAAATCCAAGGTGGCATCATCTGCTGGATTGGGTCCTGTGAAGGGAACACTCCAACACCTAAAGTATGTCATTCATTAAAAGGAAAAAGAAAAAAAAAGAAACAATCATATTAGCAACACTAATTCAAAATAGGAAGATACCCGTCATGTATTTTAGTACTTCGGCCAACACATGGAACAGTTCAGCTATAGAAGACACAAAATTCCGTTACCTCTCCCTGAAAAGTAGTATGACTTGAAGCAGTAACAAAACCAATTAACTGCACACAGTGAGATAAAGAGCTATTCATTTTCCAACCTTAGCTGTTTGAAAAGAAGCACAGGTCTTATGAATTCCAAACATGTCATAAATAGTTCTCCCATTTCTACAGGCATAAGGCAAATGGGAAGGAAGTTAGTCGCTCATGGAGTAACTGAACTTGTATCTACTGAAAGAAATTTAGGGATGCTTCACTGCTTTATTAAAAAAAGAAATCCTTCCTAGTAAAAGCAACAAACAATCTGTCGTACTGGCTTTCCCCATTAATCCCCCCTTTTCCTCCCCCGTTGCAAAAAAACCAAACCAAAACAAACACATGTGCGTTGCCCTATTACATCTACCCACTCCGGCTGAATGAGTCCCTTGCTATTGCAAGACTCCAGCAATACAGTCTGTCCTCTCTAGACCCCTGTTTTCACTCTCCAAATTCAAAAATTATGTTCATCTCCCACCATCACCACTCAGGAAAATTGAGTTTGACATTTTTTCCCCCTGGTCTGACAGCTCCTCGCTGTATTTGATCCTTGCCCAAGACCTCAGTCAATATTCTAACACATTCTTGACCTCTGCAGCCTTTTTGCTTTGTCACTTTTCCTTTTCCTGCCTGTTCTTTTCCTGCTGGTGATCAATTATCTGCTCTTTACCTCTTATTTTTATAATCCTCCTTATATCACCCATGTCCTGGTTATGGCTGATCACCCACCCCATAAAAGCATTACTCAGGAAGTGACCTTCTCTCCACTGTGAAGAACCCTGACTTGCATATTCTCTCCTAACTGATTTGTGTGCTTGCCTTCCCTGTTGCTGGCCCTCCTCCCACAGAGATCTGCTGTAAAAGCACAGGGATCTGGAACACTGCTTTGTCCTCCATTTCTCCCCAGCCCTCTCAGATCTTGGGTTTCATTTCTTTGCAGGCCAGCTGTGGACCCTCGTGTATGACAGTTGCTGACTTGAGAACAAGTAATGAATTCTCCAAATTCATCCTTTAGCTAATTTAGACTCTACAGGGATTCCCTCTTGACCACAAAAGTCTAAATTTCCACTCATCCCTCACTGTCAAGGGTGTTGAAGACAGGTTGCCTTCTTCCATAGCAGCCAAGTAAGAGATGTTTGCTTCCTTCTTTCAATCGAAGTGTGCTGTCACTTGTAGCTTCTTTGCTCTTCGTCTTCAGACATCCTTATTTCCCTCCACCGTCTCCTTCAGTTCTTCCATTCCTGCTTCCCCTGTATATTCCCAATATAATTTTAGCCCCTGAGTCTCCTATTCTGGCCCCTCCTTTCTTCTCCTCCTCACTCCCTTGCTTTGTACATTGCCAGTCTTTTAAAAGATTCGGTCTCTTGGTAACTTCCAGCTCACAGAAGTCTGTCACCATCTGCCAGCTGCTTGGGAAGAAAAACAACCAAAAACCTCCCCCACTCCCTTGTTCCCAATATTATAGTTTTTATCACTTTACTTTTCTTACCACATTTTTTAAATAAAGCCCCTTTTCTGCCTTCAAATCCCTTAATAATACTCTGAACCATTTTCTGTAACTGTTTGTACTTGGGCTGCAGTACAGATATGTTACCGTCACAACCTCCTTTTGAAACTCCTGTTCCCAGACTGACCACCCATCTCAAAAAATTTCCCATCAAGTTCAAGTCTTCCAAACAAAATCTCTTCACTTCCTTAAACATCTCGAATTCTTTTCCTATCTTTGCAGCTAACTGCAGGACAGCCACGTTTATATGAAAGACAATATTATGTTGTATTAACTGCACACTAAATAAATGAATAGCTCTTATTTCACAGTGTGCATTGCAGATGCACTTGAAATAAAGTCACGCAGCAAATGACTAAAGTCACCTACTAAAAACGCTTCTTAAATTATTCTAATGAGCTTTTCAATTTTATCCTGTAGCCAACAGTTTTTAATGTTAAAAGCTACTGTTAAGAGCAACGTTATCAAAGCAGCAATCAAAGTAGTACAGTGAGGATTTTTAATTAAAAGTGAAGATACTGGCAAGATACCAGTCCTTTAAGAAAATGCATGACTTGAAGTTCAGTTATCTGTTAAAAAAAAAGATCTAGATGTCTTCCAAAGGCCTTTGACTATAAAGCTAGGACCACCTCTTAATATACTGGAGTACATTTGAACAGAAAATTTGAGGATGTGATCAAGCATGACTCCAAAACGTAGTAAAAACTTCAGTCTGTTAAATGATCACATTTTTGTCTTTGTTTCTGGTAAAGTTTTGTTGTCTGAAGTGCAGGCTTTTTTAGTGAGAGACGCATGCAAGATGACTGGATATTTATTATGGAAACTGATATTAAATCAAGCCAAGTCCTAGCATCATAAGAACTTTTCTTCATAAGAAAGATGAAGACTTATCATTATATGAAACATCAACAGCAGTAAAATTCTCCTGTTAGGTTTTTTGGCATTCTTGACCCTGGCCCCAACCTAATAAAAGCACATACAACTGAATAGGCTTTGCTGAAATAAGAGGGGAGAATGTTTTAAAGACAGCAGAGAAGCTGATTAGATAAACTTACTGAAAGGGTTCAGGGTATAAGTTCTTGTTGGAAAGAATCCTGAGCAAAATCATGGGAGTGTTACTTAGAATAAGGAGCAAGAGGCATTATTACTGAAGCAGGGATTCAGAGCAAAATTATGCAGCATGTCTCAGAATTAGTGTGTAAGAGGTTAGCACTCAAGCAGCATTTTATTAGATTTATATTTTGTCAAATGTTTCATTTGCTCACCACACTCTTCAACTGCTATGTTTTGTTCTGAAGCCTTGAGTGCCTCTGTAGCAGTGGTACCACTTCCACATCCACCTACAGTATCCCTGCTATTCACGATTAAACTGGGATGAACTTGGCTTGCAGCTGAGGTTGCGGCTTTGTGCCCAACTTCAGACGGTTTTAGTTTGTTTTGAGCCTGTCCAGATTCATTTAAATCATAAGTTAAGAGCTTCTCCTCCAAGGAAGAGCCTAGATAAACAGCAGGAGGAATTTGTATTTGGTTATTTGTCTGCATTTGGATTCTTCTTCCATATCAAACTCCCACACCCTCAAAGTCACAAACTCCTACCAAGCGCCAATATTAACGGCCAATTCCCTGGAGTACTACCAATCATTGCTCAGGATAACAGTACAACTAGGATTAAACACCCTCTTCTATGACCTGACCCAACTCCGCAGTTACTGCTGTTAAAGGACAAGAAAGAAGATAACCAACAGAACAGGGAATGCATAGAAATCGCTCTCAGCATTATGGAGCACTTCTGCCTCACAGCAGGATAAAGGACTAAGCATTTGATCCAGTGCCGACTTAAATCTACAGGAGTCCTTAATTCTACTAGGCATCAAATGCACCCCTACAAAAGGAATATGTAGTCAAGCATCACGTTAGCATAACAGCCCCATTTATGCCTCTCTCACCTTTCCTCCAACCTTCCTATTCTATACACTCATGAATAAAGGCCCCAACACACAGGAAGCTCTAGACTTAGTTGTCTAATGAACGGTACCATGCCATGCTATTTAACCTCTCTTAGGCCCACACAAAACCTCTTTTTGTATGCATTAGTGTGCAGCTCTCTGCCCCAGAAAAAGGAACCCCATCATTCAAAATCATAGAAACTTGGTCCCACATGAGAAAAATAAATTATTGCAAATTAAGAAAAGGTTACACACAAACAAATTCAACTCAAATCATCTCTTGGAAGTCCCCTTTTGTGAGAAAAAAATATTAGTAGGATTTAATGTAAATCTATTTCAAGGTATCTATTTATTACCTGTATGTGAGTTTTATTCTACTGTATTACAAGACTGAGTTGCACAGCATCATTGGTAACTTTTCCATGTCAATACCACCTTCAATTGTAGAGATAATGAAGATGTAATGAGTTACCTGTTTTATGGGTATTGAGTGAAGATGAAGAGGTAGAGAAATAAGGAACCTGCCCAATGGTACCATGCAGGACGGATGACACTGGAAGCTGGACTGAAGGGAGAAGTTGGACCACAGCCTTTTCTGAAAGCAGCTGCCCACCCTCAGTGGCAGGCTGGAAAGACTGAAAAGGCTGGGAAGAGGGTTGAGGCACCAGTGTTGGGGCTTCAACAGGCCCTTGTATAAAATCATTAAATTCATCATCATCAAGAAAAGCAGAGGGTTGAGAGACAGTTACAGTAGGATGGGATGGTGAGGGGCGATCTGTAAAATGGAATGAACAAAACACACACATACACATGCACACAATGGAAAGTCATGAGGAAAAGAAACTACCGGGTTGAAAAACACGGGAAACAATGTCTAAAAGTGGCAATTCTTAAAATGTACATAGTGGCTAAAGAGAATCGGGAATATCAACAAAACCATTTGATCAAAAAAGGAGAAGAATATTCACTACACTGTCAACTACAGTACTGATGCACAAGGTAAAATTACACTGCCATTTTCCACTATAAACCTCCTTTTCCAGGTCTTTATAGCATGGATATAAAGGGTTGAAATGTGAGACTTTTACAAGCCCACATTAGTTAATGTAAATTAATATAAACTAGGAGTTGGGTTCTACCCTTATTCTGCCACTGGCTTACTACTACATTTTAGGCCAGTCATTTAACCACTGAGCGTCTGGGCTACTCACTTTCATAAAGCACACTGTTCTAAATAAATAGAAAGTGCTATACAAGTGCAAAGTACATTAAAAAGGTGTGACAGTCACCAGGTTCTTCTTTCAGGACAAGATTTTAAACAAGTAGTGCTTTTGTTTGCCCAAGTTGAGAAAGTTTAAGGTGACCTAACCTTTAGAATAAAACAGCAGTTCCATAGCATAGCATGTTTCTGGACGAAACCAAGAGATAGAACTCTGTCTATATCTATATCTAGAGAGAGTTATATATACACAAGAGAGTTACATATACACATATATACACTGTTTTATATATATAAAACCGTTCACAGAGCATGTGTATCTATAACTCTCTCTCTCTAGATATAGATATAGACAGAGTTCTACCTCATATTATATATCTGTTCACGGAGCATGGCCTATGAAATATATATTTATTTCATAGGCCACGCTCTGTGAAGGCCAGACCCTAAGTCAAATACAACATGTCTTTTGTTGCCTGTATTTACATATATTTTAGCCTAAACAATTATCCCCTCATGGTTCCATTTTGACCCTGCTTAACGGTACAGCTAACACAAACCATTCCAGCAAATCTAATTTTCAGGAAGAAGCAGGTCATGCATTGTTCCACACATAGCATACCTGTACTAGATGGGGCACCTCCAACCCCCTAGCCCGTCTTGTGTCCCCCAACATATGACCAAAGTTTCTAGTTCCATATTATTCAAGCTAACTAAAAGCTGGTCTTTAATTAAAAACCTAGGCATCCAATTTTTACCAGGTCTCATCAAACAGTTTTTTAAGGCAGGCTTCAGTCGTGTATTTTGTAACAATTTTCTGCTTAGCTAAAGGAAAACCTCCACAGGGGTCAAAATGGACGTGCATTAAAACACACAAAAGTCTGCTTTTGAACAAGCTGCCTCAGAAGAAAAAATTAAAGGGGGGGGAGAATTACAAGAGGCTGCAAGCATGCTTTTCAGAAGTGATTCATCGTAATGGCACCACTTCATTTCACAACGTTGTCTGCACTGGTGGATGGTTCCTTAAATGTCCTGACCATTAAGAAATAACACCAAAGTTTCATGGCCATTGGTTCAATGGGGGAAATTCTGTGGAAAGGTAATTTCACAGGAGTAAAACAGTCTGTTTTTTTCAGGGGGGTGGGAGGGAATGACATAATTCTCTTCCATCCATGGACTTCATTTAAACCTTGTATTATGCACTGCTGAATATCAAAACGCTCACATCAGAATTTCAAATCCTATATTTTTAATCATTTGCATCAGGTTATTGAACTACTCTAGACTGTCTGCAGTTTAAAAAAAACAAAACAAAACAAAACCCTGTTTCCCAAGTCTGGATTCTTGTGACTACCTTATTTATCTCAAGGACTTGTTCAAGAACACCATTAATCCCTTTAACCAGACTTTTAAGTTTCAACAGAAAGCTACTGTATATGATATCTTTTGATTTTTTCATTTAATATAATAGTAGTTCATTTGCATCTCTTTCTTACAATGATTTCCAGTTCTCATAATCAACTTAACGTGCCATGACCCAGATGCACTGCAGCGACCTACAAGCTCAGTAAATATGAAACGCACCAGTTGTTATTCTACTATACCACCCAAGAGAACTGGGAACTCTCTATATTCTCAACCTGTTGTTTGAACTTAGGTCTGACTAAAACAGATGTGACAAATCTCATAGGTGCAGACACAGAACAAACTGATTATCCTTTTTTCCACCCTTATCACTGGTTTATCTATCTGGGCTAATCATCTTCGTTCAGATTAATGCTTTCACCTTTTCCTGCTGCTGTAGTAAGATAGTGTTTTGCCAAAGACGGCATAATATTCCTTAACAAAAAAGCTTCATATGTCTTGTGTTGATGTTCTATACAAGTTACTGTAAATCCACGTGTGTCCAGAACAGCCAGGTTTTTTTGGTTTTTTTAAACGTGCCAGTCTGCATTCTGCTCCTAGAACACTTGTGGAAAGGTCACAAGATGTTAAGGTTGACAATGAATCTCCACTCATATGGACACTTTCCTACTGGTTCAACAGTCAGTTGTTCTTAGATGAACTTGCAAGCAATTTCAAGATCTACAAGAAACAGCAGTCACAAAGACGACACAGCGATTATAAATTTAAATTTAAAACTAGCCAAATGAGGCTTCATTTCAAGGAGAACTAAGGACTCAGAAACCTTACAACTATTTTTCCCCCCTATTTGGAGAAAATCTTTTGTATCAAAGTGCTAACAGAGTCATTCCTCAGAAGACAGACTCAAAAAAAAAAAAACTCTTTTAATTTTGCCACACCTAGAAAACTGCATCCGAGTACACTATTATAGAATCCTGAAATAATTTACAAAATGTTTTGATAATGCTTAACACTTACATAGCACTTTCCAACTTCAAAAGCACTCTACAAACACTAATTAGTTCTTTGGTAAAAAAAAAAAAGAAACTCAGCTATCACATTTAGAACAGCAACATACAAAAGGAAGGTAGTGGGTTCTCAGTCTTGGCACTCATTTATGTGAGACTTTACATTAAAGATTTAATTTAAAAATACCAAAATTTTTATAATCTATAAAAACGTAGCTTTCAATCATATACTTTACAATGCATAATGCATCTGCCATGAAACCCCAGCTCACCAAGAAGTCATAGATAAACATTGGTACAGCTGACACCATCAAAATACAAAAATACGTTTCCTCAGACAGGAAGCAGCATAACATTATAGCATTATTTTTAGTTGGAAAATAAAATACCTGGCTTTTTGGGATGTGATGCTGGAGTGGGGTGCATTTTAGCATCTCTGGAAAACCCATCTAAGTTTCCCTTAATGGCTTCCAAAGCATCATCTCGGCTCTTCTCACCTGCCTGAAACATGATATGACAGATACTTTTTAAAACGGAATTGCAGAGTATCCTTTCAACATTCACACCTCTTTATTCTGAAGAAATATATATAAACTAGATTTTTTTTAAACAAATCCTGCTAAGTTCCATGTTCTCCAATAACAATTACTGGAAAGCATAACACAGAAACAGAATTTACTTAAAACAGAATTTGTTCAACAGTCTGCATTATGGCAGCAAAGGTTCTTCTTCCACAGAAATCTTCATGTGCTTTTCAAGGAATGACAAGCGACAACAAGCCTAAACTCTGAAACCCTCTGCTTAACAAGAATAATTTTATTCGCTAAAACTGAAAAACAACTTGAGAGCAGAGTCAACTAACAAATGCACTGAACAACTAATATTGTTATATATTATAGAAAGCTAACTTGTTCCCAAACAACATATATGGGGTTTGATTACTTATTTTTTCCAGGGCGCATCTTCACATTCATTAATGCACTGTACTGTATTAACAAACACATTAGATTAGTACCTGAAATAACAGGTACTAATTTAATGTGCTGTAATTGGCACTACTACGCATTAGCACAGGTGAGCGCTTTGTATGTGACATTTAATGTCAATTAGACTAATCTACTGCATACTAGCAGGGTTTTTGCCAGCTGCGCTAATACACAGCAGAATTAATCCAATGGGCATCAAGTGTCTTGTGTAGATGCACCCCAAGACTGGAGAATTCATTATGCAACGCCAAATTTCTTGTTTTGTTTACACAGCATCAATAGCGTGCAGAGTTAAGTGTATCAGATATTTTCTTTTAGTTGGTCTAATAAAAGATATCAGATTTACCCAAATAGTTAGAAAAATTCTTCTTTGCAAGCTTTCAGGTACATACACCCTTCTTCAAGTATTTTCTAGAAGTTTGATACAAAAGGCTATTGAATTCAGTAACTCAGATTGATTTCAACAGGTTTCAGATTAGGTTAGGAAGTCTATATACATAAGAAGAATTTACTTCTGCCCTAATAAACAAAAGCCATCATTTTTAAAAATGTTACTCAGGGTGTACCTTCGGTTTTACACTGCTTAGGAGTCTCAACTTTTGTTTCTGCTCTTCAAATTGGCGTCGTTTTCTTTCTTCTTCCAAGAATTTTTGCTGGTGCTCAAATCTTTTCCTAGAGCAAAATATCAAACATGCTAATTAAGCAGAGTGATGACAGTTTTTATGCTCACCTTGTCAGAGATCATTTGGGTTTCACATGTCTTCCCTTTTTAATTTAAATTTTCTCGAGCACACTTCTCTCCCGTCTCATGAAATGGGTAAAAAAAACCCCAACCCCAACCAAACAACAACAAAAAAACCCCAACTACGATCCACTGTAAACATATCAGACACAATGGAATGGTCTCCAATAACTTCAAAACCCATTAGGATTCTTTAAAAAAAAACCTTGAAGAAAAGTTATCTAACAGGATGGTAGATATGACACTGAACTAGTTGGCAAATGCCTCCCCAATGCCAGAAGTAGGAAAGCCTCACTTACTGTTGTTCTTCTGCAAATTGTTTCTGCATGTCAGGGGTGTATTGTGGAGCAGCTGGACGCATTCCTAAGAAAGGAGCCTGTCCCATGTAAGGCATTCCAGTTGCTGACATCGGTCCTAGGGGCATGCCACCCTATAACAATAACATAAATCTAATGTGAAGCTCTGATTTTATGTACAGCAGCATAAGTATCTGGTATCTGCACTGTACCAGGCTCGGAACTAACTAGAGACCATGAAATTAGAGCATCACCTCTGTATTTGGGCAATGGATCACCATGGACAGCCTAGATGCTGCAGGAAAAAAGAGATGGTTATTGAGTAGGCGGCACTCTGTCAGTATGGAGCCAATGGCCCTACTTCAGATTTGAGAGCATGCTGGTCTTTTGGAGAAATGAAAAGTCACCATCCAGACTAAGTGATTTAAAAATCCGTGAAAACTCTCTCCAGAGTAAAGTGCCCTGTCCGGCGCAGTCTCCCCTCTTTCCCTCTGACCTCATTATTAACTGTTTTATTCTTTTCTTCCCATCATAAATGATAGTATACGTCTCTGCTGCTTTAAAATATTCAATGCCAGCAGTGCCTGTGTGTTGCACCGGGGGTATAAAATAATTCCTAGACACATAATATGAAAAAAGTTTGTCAATTACTTTGGGAATTCAGCTGGGTGGAAAGAACATGCACATGCAATTATATAATATGACAGATGAGAGAATCAGAGAGAGGTAGGGTTGAAAAGGACCTCCACAGATCAGCTAGTGTTACCCCCCTGCCTGAGGCAGGATCATCCCTATCCAAACCCACGGAGAAAAAAAAATTCCCTAATGTTTTCACTGCCTTGGCAAATATATATAAATCTGGCAGTGTGAAGAAACGTTTTCCTTCTTTAAACATTATGCCAGTATTTTATACTTATTCCAGTAACCAGTTCCAGAACTATTATATTTTCAATTGAAACAAACATTCATCGGTTATTAAGGATTTACATGAAAATACTGGTTACACACACAGATGGTTGTCCAACACATTTTCAATAAGATCACACCAACAACACTTGCTTACAGTTTACTATACTCAGCAAAACTGTTTTCTAAACATAATGTTTATTTAGGTAACTGAAGCGTTTTAGATGTTTATGTTTTAAGCCATCCCACAAACCCAATATTTTATTAGAGATTTAATCTCAACAGCATTAAAACATTCTAGGGTGATGTGGTCCTTCTTAGCCCTAGTGCTCAAGCTTAGAAAGTGTTGCCAGTATAATGAAGAGCAAGGGAAGAAAAACATACCCCTAACCAACATAAATATATTGCAAAACTCTTACTGTAGATGCATATATACTAGCAAAAACAACAACAAAAATCCCACCCCTTTTTGCCAGTATAGTTTCTTCCATGTGGAGTAGTAGTACAAGATGTTAGTCATAAAGAGTTCTGCTGTTATACTCTGCATGCACGCTTGGAGGTTTGCTGGTCTGAGTATACTGGTACAGTTATAACCAGCAAACCCTTCCTAACATAAGTAAGGCCTTAAATGAAGCTCTGCCTATTACCATTAGTGTCACATTCAAGACAAAATAAAGCTAGAGCAGTAAATTGCTTTTATCCTCTTAATCTAGTTTTAACCAGCAACTACAAAAAACATCTTTCCACTGAAGTTTTGGAAGCCTCACTGTCTATTACATTAATCCATTACAAACAAAATAATAAAAAAAATTGTTAAAAGGACTTGCAAAAAACATAATTAAATTCAGTTAAATAAATTCAGTCGTGTACTTTTGATTAAGTGTTGATATAGTTAGTACAGCTAAACCATTGAAGATTTAGCTATAAGGGTGGTGAATGCTAAAGGTCGATACTATTTTCTCCAAAAATAAGCAAAATCAGAGTTTCAAATTCCTCACATTATGGCTTATACCATGCTGTAATCTTACTTCTCAGCAACTGACTACATAAAATGCATTCAGTCTTCACATGTAATGGGAAAAAAAACCCTGAGAGGATTATGAGCAGTTATGTAGAAGGAAAGTTATTACACTATGCAAAAAGAGAGAGAAATTAAAGACAAAACCACAGGGAGAACAACAATTTAAAAAATTGATAAGACAGAGGAAATTAAGCTTAAATAAATTACCAAAATAACTGCTGCTTTTTGAGCAAGGAAAACTTTCATGAATTTATAAACCGCTATATCTCTTTACCGTATTCCACAGATAGCCACTATACATAATGGAGAGAGAAAAAATAAATCAGAACTCATTGCATTTCCCATGACTGCCAATATAATAAACACAACCAATGAAGCTTTCCATAAAGAACTCACTTAAAATATCGCAAAATATACTGCTTTGACAGAAGGCAACTAGATAAGAATAAACACACTGAAAGGGAAGAAGGAAGAATGAAACTAAAGAAAGGTTAAAATGCAAAAAGGAATATGCTGTGTGAGTTCTAGATCATAACAACTACTTAAGGATGCAGCATTACTACTAGTTATTAAACCTTGCTGTAGGCACCATCAGAAATACCTAACAAGAGGGCTTATTTTGCAGCATCTTGCTGACAGGTTTGTTTCCATGACTGCTCAGTGCCTTATTTCTTCCTGAAGGGTCTTCATGTTTAGAACAATAATAAGTACAAGTAGCAAGAGTCCAGGTTGTAATAATATGGAGTAACCAATAATATCAGAGTTATTCTAAATGTTACTAATAGCGTTCTTCCCCCCCTGTACTCTGCTGGTTTTCCTCGCTACAGTGGTGAGTAATACATGCCAAACTCCCACCCTCAATCCTCATTATATTAAATATAGATAACAGCAGTCTTTTCTGCCCAAGTGCAGGGGGGGCTGGACCCAATGATCTTATGTGGTCCCTTCCAGCCCCTAACATCTATAAATCTATGAATTATCCAAATCACAGTGAAACTTGCACAGTTCCATAAACATTACAAAAATTATAAAATATTTTCATGGAGATTGGGCTGCCAATGCCACTTATAAAAATCAGCAGGCTAGGAGTTATATTCCACCTTTTTATTTTCAGATCACATCCTAGAATCACAGAATCACAAAGTTGGAAGGACCCCAAGGGTGTAATCCTGCCGGCGTAATCCCCTGCACAAATGTAGTATAGCTGCAGTTAGACTCAGGATAACAGGGTCCAAGACACTTTCTTGGCAAACATAGGCGGCTGCCAATATACACCCAGAGTCAGGCATCCGCTTCATTTCCCATCTACAGAAGCAAAATGTTAACTCACATACCTGCATGGTCATAGGTCCAGGAGGCATCTGAGAGCCATAATTCATTCCCATCATGCCTGGCATATTGGATTGCATGACGGACACCATTGGAAAACCTTGCTGTTGCATGGGAATCAAACCTAGATAAAACACATTAATACTAATTAAAGTTCCTGATCTGTTTGAAAGCCTTTCCTCAAACAGCACAAGCAGTAACAGACACACAGCATATGGAGATGTTTGCATTTTAAAGAAAGAAATATTATAGGGAATCCTCAGAAATTAGCCAAAGGAACCCTTCACTCATACTAATCATTATTTAAAAGAACCCTGAGGGTTTCTTCCCTTTGATTTTTTTTGGACTATAATTCCCAAAAATAATTGCTCTAAATAGCCAGAGTGACTTGTCCTCATCTGTCTCCAGCACCCTTCTGAAGAGGTTATTCAGATAATAGTCTTTAAAAAGGTGAAGATTTTATATTCTCAGTTGGCTGGACAATTTGCATGTATGCAAGGGTAGTTAATCCAGAAAACTAGTTTATCCTGTCAAAATATCTTTGAATCACAGGTTGATTTAGACAAGCCAGACAGCAGCTTATTAAGTCATTGACTAAAACAAAAGGAATTAACAGGGAGATGTTATAAAATAAAATTACATTATCTTGGCAGACATGGACCAATTCTAGACACATTCACTAGCAGCACTCCTGCAAAATAATTAACTGTACATAATTTTCATTTATAAGAACAACTGCCTCTGGAAACACCAGTGAAACTTTAGCTTGCCATTCTAAAATTAATCAGTGTTTAGCAAATGGAATTTTTTTTATAAAAGTTTCTCTAGCCCTCCTTCATTTGTAAATACAGATTTAAATACAGTAGCATGGAATAAAAAAAAAAAGAGAAAAAAAAGGGGATTAAGGTCAAGGCTTAGGTGTCTTATTAATATTCTGTATTTATGTCATGCCTTTTATCCAAGGATCTCACACCCTTGCAACACCTACAATACAGGTATACCAACTGGTATATTTAAATCCAGAACAAGGAGAACGCAGATTCAGTGACAGATTCAGGACTCCACAGCCCTGCTCTAACCTACTGGAACATCCCCCGCCCCCATAAGATCCAATAAGTTAAATGGGAAAACTGCAAACAAAGATGTATGACTCAGCTTAGCAGTACTATTTAAGAGGGAAAAAGGTAAAAAACATAACCAGCAGGCATGCTTATTCTTCACAATATTACGGTTCAAGAGAGAACACAAAGTTACTGTACATGTGATGCAAGATGTTTAACATTAACTTTCATGCAAAGAAAGGGGCACAAAAGGTGTTCAGCATCTAAAGTTGATTCATACCTTGAGGAGGGCCAATGCTGCCTGCTACAGGGAACATGAAGCTGGAAAAGAAACCAAAAGAACGGGCATGAGTCAACAACTTCATAATTCAATACAGTATTTGAGCAATTATCCAAACATAAGGAATACAAGAACTGTGCCACGTCATCAGTTCCCGCTGTGGTACGATAACCCAAACTGTGCTATTCACCTGCCTGACAAAGTCCACACAAATTGCAGCAAATTAAAGTTAACCAGCGTGGCCTCCTCCTATACAAGGAAATGGACAATTGCTACTGATGGGCATCAGGAAGGATTCTCCTGACTTAATCCTGAAGAGAGCTCCAAAGAGAGGACCAAAATGGTTTTGAGCTATCTACATGACCAATGGAAATGTTGTCAGCATCATTTTGTGTTGGGTCAACAGTGGGTCAATGTCTTGGTACAGGCAAGGCCTTTAAGAACTGTAAAATTAATAAACATCCTCTGCTGGATATACCTGATTCAGCACAATCATTAACTACTTTATAACGTTTTTTCTGCAGAGAAAGAAACTACCCAAGAAATACTATACACTTGCCTTACATTTTTCCCTCTTAAATACTAAGTAGTAGAAGACAGGAGGAAATAGACAATGCACTAGTTTGTGTTTAATTTTCCATGGTATCCAGTTAAAAGAAAAAAAAATAAATGAGGGGATGGGGACAAAAAAAAAAAAAAAAAAAAAAAAAAAAAAAAAAAATCACCAAATGCAACAAGATAAAATTATTCAAAATTCAACTGAAATGATAAATACCAACATCCCCACTTTGAAGCAGAAACATTAGCTCTGCCCAACAGGAAAAAAACCAACCTAGTTTAGGGATACTGCTTGTAAGCAATTCCCAGAGACAGATGTCAGCAATAATTTACCAACCAAGAATTTCTTTCAGCGCCCCATCAACCTCTTGCATCAAAACACTATGCAAAGACAAAGAAGTGGGTAGACATTCAACATCTCTCAGCTCGAGACAGGGTGAGCAAGAGGCCACCTGACAAACTAAAAAAACAAAGCAATGAGAAAAAATGTCATGAGAATCAACTCCTTCTCATGCATAAAAACCTGCACTGATCAGAAGACCGTTCTCCCATGTAAACGTAAGGAAGCTGGATTCATGGCTGCACCCAATCCTCTTACTATGCAGCATGTGTGTATAAGTGAAGAATTCAATCCCAAATACACACTGCATGTTTTCCTCCAGACAACCTCGTTTCTGATTTGAACTCAGGATCCTCTTAGCCCCTCCAATTTTTGTTCTGCCTAACCATCAAGTTACAATTTGCCTTCACCTTTTACAAATCTGAAATGCATACCTGCATCCTACCCAAAACAGACATTACCAGTTTACTTCCATACCAGTCTGCAGGTCTTCTGTTACCTGAAACATCTCCCACAACCCTGCTGAGGCTCTGTTTCAAAGACACAGTCTACCTAACTTAGAAATATGCATTCAGACTGGATTGCTCAAAGGGAATCCAGCCGCGATCTCCTGTGCCCAAAAGCTTATCAGCTTATTCGTGTAGGCCAACGCACATGAAACAACTTTGGTACTTCAGTCCAGGTCTTAACAGACGGATGCTGACAACATAAAACACATACAGCCCTGCTTTAAACAGGCAATCCTGTCTAAAGATTAAGCAGAAGGGCCAAATGACTGAATTCCTTTTTTGCTGCAAGAGAGGGTTCCTTCTGCACTAGGTTTGAGGCGTATTGACAGGACAGTGTGAATTAACTGGATTCCACCTACAGATCAGGGGTGTCAAACTCATCCAGTGTGGGGGCACACATACCAACTCCAGCCTTGTGCATCACATCCGGCATGCACTGGCTCCAGCCTCACGTGAAGCATGTGACACACAAGGCTATTCTGGGACTCGCACCACAAACCACATGTAGGGCCAGTCTGGAGCGTGTGCTACATGTGGCGCTGATGCCAGACCAGCCACGTGTACTCGATCCAGCAAGTTATACCAGTCTGTGGGCCCAATCTGGACTAGATTTAGTATGAGGGTCCAGTCCAGCATGGGCACTGCGTGCAGGGTGTGCCCCAGACTGACCCTGTGCCAGCTCCAACCACATGCAGCGTACTGGGCCTGGGCCAGCATGTGCTGCATGCATGGTGCTGATCTAAGACCCACAGACAGCACTGCAGGCCAAATGCTTGGGCTCTGCAGGCTGGAACCAGTGCACAGGCCATATCTTTTACACCCTTGCTATAGCCTCTGTCCCAAAGGCTGCCAAAATAGCACTTCTTCCCACCATATATAAAATGTATGCGACTAAAAGTATTATGTGCATTTCTGTAAGAAGGATCAGACTGGCAACTAGCACATTGCTCCAAACAAGCTACTCACTTGCAAGTGTGAGGCTTGAAAATGCTGCAGGTTTCAAGTGAACACAAGTTGCTTTATGAATAATGAAAGTAAATTTTATTTGAGGAAAAAAAGCATTTTCAGCTCTCTTTTTATTTGGACAGGGAATGCTTCTATCAAAGTGTCCTCAGTTATTTTAAATTAATCTCCTGTTCCTTCTTGGTGGAAATTCTGGTGACAGAAATAAGGACCTGTTCTAGTTTCACTGAAATGTAATGTAATCTGAACAAGCACGGAGAGGTACCATTGCATGCTGGAAGCAAATAAAGAACAGATGATTAATTATTCATTCCTTTCTAGAGAAGTGGTGATTTATTTATAAGCATCCTAAAAAACTGAAGCTAATTAGAAGCCAACTGTAAGAGCTGGTTAAGTGTGACAAAGTTGGTTTCCCTAATAAAATATTCTGTGTGTGTGTTTAGGCTGCACTGTGCACCTTGTAGAGTCAAAGATTTAGCGTGTGTTTGTCTACTTCTAGGCTGTACAAGAAACTGAAGACTACAGCAGGAATTCTGGGATGGAAAAAAATAAGTGTCTTTTCAATGATGCACAAACAGAGGAGAAAAAAAATGGGTATACACATCCAATTAAAAGCAGATTCACAGATACTCCCTTTTATCAAAAGGAACTTCCGTTAACTGAATTTTCTTCCTCAACAAGGGGCATCGTTTTTTTACAGCAATAATTAACTGTACTAGAATTCATTTATAAAAATGAATTACAATTTACTGATGTGAACGGAGCTTATTCCTAAATAAGATGTTATACCCGATAACACAACTTTTTCAGCTGACAAGAGAATTACTTGCTGAACAAACCAGGTACTTTGTAACCAGGTAAAATATGGAGCTGCCTAATTTCCAGGAGATGCATGCTATAATTAGTAGTCTACAAGGCCCACTGTACTGGCTTGAGACTAAAGGGGAGTTATAAGTAGCTGAAAATCAATTTCTAAAAGCAGCACATGTGATCTATGTGATATAACGGTCCATTTTATAAAATATGCATTACAGCTCTTTACTATCAGGCCTGCCATTGCAGTACTTCCCCTTATTCTACAAAAGGGAACGACATTTATTTGTAGATATTTCTACAGCCCTCGGCAACATCCAACCACCTCGTTCGTACCACCGGCCACTCGTACGTCCAAGGACACCATGCCGTAATGGAGAAAGACACGGATATTCAACGTACTTACTCTCTTACGAGCAGCGGGACGCCAGGTCTGTTAGCAATAGCACACGTAAAAAAAAGCTGCTGCCACGCACACCGGGAAGGTAAAGAGTTCAGCAGCAATGCTATCCCACGCAACTTTCTGAGCAAGTCTTCGACTTCAACCGCAGGGGTGTGACTTCAAGACTGCGCCGTTCAACAACAAATCTCCCCCCACAAAGCGTCCTCGTCTCCGTGACGTGGCGCCAACAGCCGAAGAGGACGGCGCTCTCCCGCATTCAGACATTATCCTGAGGTCTCCCCGCGCCCTCGAGTTTCCAAACGAGCGCGACGACCCGCCTGTCCTCACCTCCACGTCCTCGACTACACGCGGCCATGCGACTCGCCCAGGGGAGCGGCAGCAAGGGAAGTCGCCCTACAGCGGCGACCACGTCGCTCGCAGCAAAGCATCCAAGCCAGAGGCCGCCAGACGCGGACAGCGACCGGATTCGCCGCGTTCCCACCGTCGGGAAATTAAAACGGGAAGAGACGCGGGGAACCAGGTGGGATGAACTGGGCACCTGAACCTGCCTCTCTTGCGCCCCGGCCTTCCCGGGAACACGCACCTGGGGCTTTCCGGGGGCGCACCCGGGCCTTTCAGGCGAAGCTCCGGGAACTTGCAGCCGGGGCCTGAGGGGAAGCATCCGCTCCCCCGCCCAGGAGAGGAAAGCCGAGGGCTGCCCGCCACCCCTTCCCCTCAGCGGACGCTGCGTGCCCACGGCCCGGCCT